>NC_042617.1:311525243-311842402 GCF_901001135.1 Rhinatrema bivittatum
TTTCCTTTTGCTTCCATTTGTATTGGCTCTTTCTGCTGGTGGGTTAGGGGTGGGGTTTGGCTGGTTGGAGGGAGTAAGACTTGATTTTATCATACTATTGCTAAGTGGGTAACTAAGCTTGTATTATTGGTGTTCATATGCCGTTATTGGAATTGTTTTGTTTTTATTGAAAACTAATAAGACTGTTATTTATAAAAAAAAAAAATTGTGCGCGCATGTACGAGCCAACAGCCTATTTTATATCATACGTGTGTGTGTTATAAAATGGCTGCATCCATTAGCACAAGCCGTTTGCACAGCTGTTTAAAAGTTACCATCCCCTTGCACACCGACTCACTGTAATAGAGACTGAGACACACATTAGACTTAAAAACACATATAAGAAGATATTTCCCTGAATCCATGGTTCACAGAAATCTTCTCTAATGCATCGGAAAAATAAAAATAAACACAAAGAATCAATTCTTAATTGAAAAATTAAGATACCATACATAACAGTATTGATAAGCAAAGTATAGGACACAAAATAATATTAACTGAGTGTAATTCTTGAGGCTATTTCTTTAAACGTTATTGGGAACCGTTTCCAATTATTTTGTTTATGATAGTGTTTTATTCTGTAAAGATGTAGGGAAACAAAAAAATATATATATTATTGTTGATTGTTTGCATTGCTACATTTTGTGGTTACTGAATTTAAATATGTAATGTTACATTTAAAATACACTTATGTATATAGCAAGTTAAAAGCTGAAATTTGCCAGCAGCACTTGACAGTTCAGCTCTCTATAAATAAAAACAAAATAGCAGAAAGTTTTTTATTTCTTTATTTTTATTTTCATTTCTATAATTTATTTATTTTGAGGTGAGTTCCTTAAGTAGTAAAATCTAAATCCTATTCTAGCCTAACACCCTCGAGCTACCCGCTTGAGCATGCTAAATAATAGTTCTCCACTCCAGTGATTCACATTTGCATGCAGATCTTTTACATATTCATTGTGGATATTCTGAAAACCAGAGTGTTTAGGGGGTACTCATGTACAAACTTGAAAAATGCTGTCTTAGATTACCATATAGAGCAGGGGTCAGGAACCTTTTTGGCTGAGAGAGCCATGAACGCCACATATTTTAAAATGTAATTCCATGAGAGCCATACAATATGTTTAAAACTAAATACAAGTAAATGTGTGCATTTTATGTAAGATCACACTTCCTCTTCCGGGCCGCGGGGGGGGGGGGCAGCCCTCAAAAGAGCCATATCTGGCTCACGAGCCATGGGTTCCCGACCCCTGATATAGAGAGAGCTATTAGGCAAGCAGAAGGAAGCTGGAGCCTAGACCGCTGTCCTTTTAGCATAAGCAGTTAGGCCACTGTGTTTAGCCCTTTTCCAGATGTCCTGGGCACCTAGCAACTCGGCCTTCCATATGGAAACGGAGACTGATGCTTTCACTCTCCTCCTCTCCCCTGCACACCCAGGTCCAGTTATTGGAAGGCCGGAGGGAGCTGAAGGAGCTTCGCTCGGCTCTGAAGGTTGCGCAGATGGAAAAGGAGCAGTTTCAAGAGGAAAAGCAGGTGAGGCAAAAAAAACTCAAAACACTCCTCCTCCTGCTTTCCTCTGTTCTCTGCTCCGTGAATGGTGACACGCTTCCCTCCTCCTCCTCCTCTCGTCTCAGGTGCTGCAGGACTATGTGAAGAAGCTGGAGGAGAGGCTGGAGAAGGTTGCAGATGAGAAGTGGATCGAGGCTGCAGCGAGTGAGGAGAATGCTGCTGCAACCGCCACGGCCTCGGCCTCAGGTTTGTATGAGCTTTGAGCTATAGTCATAAACGGAGCCTGCCACCCAACACTAAGAGCCTTCGAGAGGCAGGAGACTGCCTCTGCTGTTCTTCCCTTGCAAAACTCCCAGGAGTAGTCATGTTCCAAACAGTATCACAAATTGTTTTGTGTGTGGTGGGATTTGATTTCTTTGTGCAGTGTTTACTTGCAGTGTCATTTGTGGCATCAAAGGTAATACAGACCAGTTGGCTCTGGGTGTCATGAAGTAATTGTTTGTTTTCAAAGCTGCCTCTATAGCTGAATATTCAGTTGATTGTTTCCTTCACCTCCCAAGCATATCCCATCCCCTCATGCTCTGACAACTTTTACAGCTTTGAAAACAAACTCCCAACATCGTAATGCAATCTTTAATTTACTTGTATGTTCTATCAACACCAGCTCTTTCTGCACTGACCCCCTGATGAAGGGAGCAAAGCTCTGGAAAGCTAATCACAGATGGCTTAAGCTAGTCCAGTATAAAGGTATCACTTGTTGGTTGACTTTTATTTCATTATGGAAAATTAATTTTTTTTAGATGCAAAAAATATGCACAAGAGATCTGGATGTAAACTGATCTTTCTTCAAATTATTCGTCAAAGCAGATTGTTTTTCTCATCTGTTCTGACTTCCAGAGTGCTGGTATATAAAGTTAAAATGGAGAGATCACTGGTCCATGCTGAGCCTTTGGCGCTTAATAGCAATGCTGTCTTTTCATCCGTGCATCTACGTAAGAGTGGGGGATACAGTAAATAGATCCAAATTGATCAGGTCTATATTTGAAGGTTTTTCAGTGAAATGAGTATACACATAAGGATAGATGTTTAAGGTTAGGCCTCCAAAAATCATGGACAGCTAAGGAGCATGGCTTTATAATTGGATGCATTTGATTAGTTTTCAGTACATAAATCACCCATACATTACTGCACCAGGTGGTTAGTGCAGTTAGTGTAGCTGTGTTTAAAAAAGGATTGGATAAGTTCTTGGAGGAGAAGTCCATTACCTGCTATTAATTAAGTTGACTTAGATAATAACCACCGCTATTATTAGCAACGGTAACATGGAAGAGACTTAGTTTTTGGGTTCTTGCCAGGTTCTTATGGCCTGGATTGGCCACTGTTGGAAACAGGATGCTGGGCTTGATGGACCCTTGGTCTGACCCAGTATGTCATGTTCTTATGTTCTTATGTTCCTCCATTTAGATGTCCAGTTTAGGAGTGGACTGGGAGGGAACTTCCCTGCCCCTCTGCCTAACCTTCCTTCCCTTTCCCTTCTCCACCCTGACCCCTAACCTCTACCTAGCTAACCGAAATTGTTTTATCTCACCACTTACTGCTACTCCAGAGCAGAAGCAGTTTCCACGCGCCGGCCGGCTGCCAACGCGCACGTCCCCGGGACAGCGGCTAATGCCCATTGTCCCAGCCGGCCTCCAGACCACAACCCCCAATCTGCCCCTATTTCAGGACCCGCCACTTGTACGCATAACGGCACTTACGCGTGTGGCTGGGTCTTTAGGAAAATGCGTGCGGCACGCACATAGGTCCGGCTACGCGCACAAGTGCTCATTTTTACGCGCGCAGCCATTTGAAAATTCGGCCTAAAGAAAGCAAATCTCTGCTGGTAATTTTTCATTGGGCTTAATTTTGGTACAAACCCCATGGGTAAAAAGGGCCCAGGTTTGATTATTTCCCCTCCTGAGGTGTCATGTGCACACATGCTTCTCTTTGAAAGTGTACTCCATACTGTACTCTTTAATAAAATCATATAGCTCAGAGACCAGTAGTTCGGCAAAAAAATGTAGTTTATTTTGCTTTTGGTTAAGCCTGGATTAGAGGCTTTGCTCAATTATTACAGACTGAGATTCAGATAACTATTTTAGCATGACAATTTCACTTGATCCCTCCACTCCCCTCGAGGCTGTCTCCACTCTAAAGAGCTTAGAGCCAGATTGAATTTTTAAGTGACAACAATAAGATATAAAAAAAAAAATCCTGAAAATCATTTTGCTGGCCCAGTTTTGTAATAACACATCTTTTGCCTAAGGATTTAATTTCCTGCAACTTCTGAATTGGGAAAAAAAACTGGACAGAAAAATATTGTGCAAACAAACAAGCTGCTGTGGAATTTTTGCCCAGTCTTTAAATTTAGGCTTTTGTGGTAAAAGTTTCCATAGCTTTTCTTTTGTACAGATTTTGGGGGGTGTGGTTAGCTCAGTATTTCCTCCTTTCTGCCAGCTCATTTGGAACTAGGGCCATGATCCTGGTACTAAGAGCCTTCATTCACAACTACCTGGAGAGTTTTCCCCTATTTTAATAGAAACCCCACACCCCCCTCAACTGTTGCTAATCTGATCGTTGCAGGAACAGACCTGAGGACTGGAGCCTCCAGCTTGGGATATGGAAGACCCCAAACTATGAATCAAACCAGGGACCCTCCCCATGTCAGCGCACAGCACTGCCACTGAGCCACCAGACTGATCCTTTTTTGTACAAGTTTTTGCATGCACAAAATGTTTTGTTGGAATTTTTTTCTCTTCCTGAAATTACAGGAAATTAAATCACTGGACAAAATATGAGTGGTTTCAAAATTGTGCAAAGCACAATTGCTGAATTCTTGCACTTTTTTTGCCCAAATCTTAAATCTTGTGCTTTGAATCTTATGTTTGAGAAGAGGATAGTTACTGAAGGTCACATATCCCTGATTCTATACTTTTATTAACCTGTACCTTAACTTATTACTATAATGTAATTTTTTTCTTTCTTCTCTTACCCTTTTATTTTAATCTTTCTGTTTATTAGGTTGGCAAGACATGTAAAAATGTCATGCCAAAAAAGTTATCTGAATCTGCATGCAGGATTGTATAATTAAATGTTTATTGATTGTTCTTGCTCTATCATGGGGCTGAGAAGAGTCAACCAGCCAGCATGTTCATCTGTTATACTGAGGTCTATATTCAAAAGCATGTAGCCAGCTAACTCAGAAGTTAGTCAGCTAAATGAATATTTGGGCACATATCCAGCTAAATTCTAGCTGGCTAATAAGTTAGGAGGCTAGAATTTAGCCAGCTAAATTAGGGGAGTTCCGAGGGTGTAACTAGGAGGCGTTGAATTAGCCAGCAGTGTTAACCGGCTAACTCCAATATTCCAGAGTTAGTTGGATGACTTAGCTAGTAAGTCTGGTCAGGCTAAAGAGCTGGCCTAAAGTTAAGAGATATAGTTAATTTTAAGATAGCCAGCTATATTCAATAATACAGTTTATTCGGCTAACTTTGCTAGCCGGACTGTATCTGAATATGGACCTCAGTGTTCCTAATAAAAAAGATTTGAACATAAAAGCTGGAAACCTTGAGATGGATTTTTTGTCCAGCTAAGTTTGACTGCCTTGTGAAATTAGAGGGGAAAATTTAGCCAGTTAGTGAGAGAAACTTTTGAAAAAAAGAGGTTTAACTTGCTGAATCTCAGTTGCCTGAATAAATGCCTTAAAACACTGGCTTCCTTACATTCCTGACCTAGTGATAGGATACCTCATATTTTGCTGCTACACCTGTTTCTCCATTGACAAGCAAGCATGAATAAGCCATAACACTTGGGTGATATCATCCGTCAGTCAGGTGAGGAGGATTCTACGGAAATTCTTTCATATCTCCTGCTGGATTTGCTAGCATACATCTCCTCCAGAAGATCTCAGCTACTCCCTCTTTCTAGACTAGATATGTTAGTGAAGACATTGTCTATCAGTGTGAGGAAGGAGCAGGACCTGAGAATGGATGTTTCTCCAACTTTCAGTAGACTCCATGTCCATCCCAATACATAGCCTCCTCAAGGATCTACCAATGAGGATGTGACAAGATCCAATATCATGTCTTCCAGTAGCCTGAAAGATTGAAATACAGAATCCAGGCCTTCCCAGTTTTTGGGATAGTCCAGCTACTCCGCCACTGTGTTATGATACAGTTGGTGTTGAAGTGGGTGACTTACACCCAGAATCACTCTAGCGGACCTCCTGGAAAGGATCCAATGCTTTTGAATACATTTAGAAGAAGGTCTTCCAGAAATCCATGCTTAGCACTCAGATAGCGGCTCATCAGTTGTTCATAGTGCGGTATTTACATGAGCATGTGCAAAAATTGAAATCTTTGTCAGTCATTAGGCCCTGGGTATGTGGAATTTCACTTAGTTTTGAAACATGGAGAGGAGTGTGAGAAGCATCTTATCCACTCGATACTGTGTCCACTTACTGGACACAGTATTGAGAAGCCTTCAATACTGTGTCCAGAACCTCGTCTGTTTCTATAGAAGCCAGAAGGCTCATGTGGTTGTGAAGATGTACATGACCAACTGGCGAGTGTGCCTTGTAAAAGAGAAAACTTATACAGGGACAAGGCGAGTGTGCCTTGTAAAAGAGAAAACTTAAGGAGCATCAATCCAACAATCTCTGTCTGCAGCAGCAGGAGACCAGACATCTCTTAACAGACTACAAGCACTCATTTTTCCAGAGATGCTCCTTCTGGTCTTTTCAATGTCATCGAGTTACTCTGACTCTGCCACAATAGCTGCCCACTAGAGGTCAACCGAGAGAGAGGCATCAGCAGCCTAAGCCTGGGTCCAGTTTTTGACATTCCTAAGGTCCATTTGTCCACCTCTTTTGGTGGGGGAAAGGATCCAGTCTTTCCTTCCAGAGTGGATCCATATCACCAAAGAAGCTGGATCCTAAAAAGTTTGGAATATGGCTACCACTTGCACTTTTCTCACCTTTGCCAGTCCAATAGAATTTGGTCTTTGTTCTGACCCTGTCTGCTCAGCTGCAGTTGAAAGTAGCATCTCTTCTTCAACAGAAGGCGATCAAGCTTGTCCCACCTTAGGAATTTGGCCATATATTCTATTCCCTGTACTTTCTAATCCTCAAGAAGTCAGGGAGATTGAAGCCTTTCCTAGATTTACAAAAGCTGAATGGATTGTTGGCCTGAGAGAGGTTCAAGATGAAGTCCCTCCTCATGATTTTCGCCTTTCATTCAGCTGAGGGATTGGATGTGCGCTCTTGATCTGAAATTTGTTTATGCACATATTCCCATTCAACCTGCTTATCAAACGTTCTTCAGGTTTGTAGTGAAGGATGTGAATTAACAATACAATTTACTTCCATTTGCTCTTTCAGTAGACCTGGAGTTTTCATGAAATGTCTAACAGTCATAGCCACAAAACTTTGTCAGCAGAAAAATGTGAATGTTACCATATCTGAATAATTAGTTGATGTGCCTGTCTCTGGCAGGAGTTCTCAAAACCTTCAGGATGACCATCCAGCTTCTCCAGGTCCTGGGGTTCTGATCAATTTATCAAAATCCAACTTGATCCTGTCCCAAAGGTACAGTTCATAGGAGCCTGGATAGAGCAGGCATTTCTTCCTGTCATAAAGCTGGAGTTTTGATTGGCTTAGTAAGGTCTCTTCTACAGTGGGTCCCAATGCCATAATCTGAGTGCTAAGCATGAATTTCTGGAAGACCTTCTTCCCAAATTATCCAATGCCTTTGGATCCTTTCCAGGAGGTGAGTTAGTGATCCCAAGTGTGCTTCGCCCACTTCAACACAGAGTGCATTATAACAGTGTGGTGCAGTAGCTGGACTAGCCCAAAACCTAGGGAAAGGCCTAGACTCTATACTTCTACTGGTTCTTCTAGGTCATATGGCTGCAGCAGAGCACATGGTTCCTTTGACTCATCTATACATGCAGGATCTTATTTGGGCCTTCCAAAGCCAGTTGGATCAATTGTCCCAATGTTTGTTCCACCAGATCTTTACCTCCCAAGATGCAAACATCCCTCAAGTGGGTGATGACCTAAAGATTTTAACAATGGGCCTCTATGTTTTCCAGCGCATCAAGTGATCCTGTACACTGACACCTCTACCAGAGGGTAGAGAGTGGACACCGGTATCATTTGAATTCAAGGATCATGGTCCTTAGCAGAAATTCAACTGCAAATCAACCTTCTGTAGCTGCGAGCCCTCCATTATGCACCTAGGACTTTCTCCCACCTTCTCTTAAGAAAGAGCATCTCGATCCAAAAGGGCAACTAGGTGGTCATGTTCTGTGTAAACAAACAAGGAAGCATGGGCTCAAAGTTCTATGTAATGACACTGCCAAAAAGTTTTAAGTTATCTGTAAACCGACACGATGTGCAAACGGTTGTCGGTATATAAAAACCTACAAATAAATAAATAAATAAATAAATAAATAAATATGCCTTTTGCTAGGAGGCTCTACAAATCTGATCATGGGCCAGTCATCACAGCTCACATTTCCAGGAGACCTAATTTTTGGTAGCCAAGAATATGCTGGAGGACTGTCTCCACAGGAATAGTCCTTGGATCAAGAGGTCATGAATGACTTGTTCCTTTGTTGCATCACAGCCATAACAACCTGTTCATCTCGGAGGACAATGGGAAGGTGGAGGAGTTCTGCTCCATGCATCCAAGCAACTACAGATAATCTCATGATGCTTTTGTGCTATAATGGAGCGTCAGTCTTCTGTGTGTGTACCTGCCAATCCCTCTCATTGCCAAGACTTTCCAGAAGGTCCTTCATGAGAAGGTGAGGGTAAACCTCATGGCACCAGTCTGGGCATGGCAAGTGCAGTCCATCTCCGATTCCCTTGGGGATAACTCTGACTCTCATCATACAAGAAGACTGCAGGCTCTGCCACCTAAACTTGCCATCACTGACCCTTATAGCGTTGATATTGAATGCACAGTACTGTCTGCCTTATTTCTTCCTAAGGATGTGGAGAATGTGCTGATTTCAGATAGGAAGCCTTCCACCAGAATATCCTACAGTTTCAAGTGGAAGAGATTCTCGACATGGTGTGGGACCAACCAGCTGGATCTTTTCTCTTGTGGCCCAAGGGGCTTGCTTCAATATCTGTTCTTCTTGTCCTCAAGCCCCAGCATCTTTTCAGTCAAGGTTAATTTCAACGCCATTGTGTCGTATCAGCAAGTGGAAGAAACACTGATCTCTCTCCACCCTTTAGTATCTTAATTCATGAAAGGTCTCCGGCATTCTAAGCCACTGGTCAGTAAATCTCAAGTGCCTTGGGGCTTCATCATAGTCCTAGTTCAACTCATGAAACCTCCCTTCGAGCCTCTCAAGCCTGTAGACTTAAAGTATCTTATCTGTCACTTCAGCATGAAGAGTAAGCAAATTTAAAGGCTCTGGTTTCATATTCACCATGCCTGCAGTTATTTTTACAGTAGGATTGTTGTGTACTCACCTAAGTCTTTTCCAAAAGTGGTGTCCACTTTCCACATAAACCAAGCTATTGTGCTACCCACATTCTTTCTAAGACTGCATGTGCACAAAGAACGGGCTCTTCCCTCTTGATCTGTAAGAGAGCCCTGGTATATTATCTAAAAAGTACTCACCTTGCCATTAATTGTCTTAACTTTTTGTATCCTTTAATCTGAATAGATTGGGAAGGGCAGTTGCAAACAAACTCTGTCTAATTGGCCAGCAGACTGTATCATGCCCTTGCTGCTTGGTTTACGATTTTAGACTCTGTCAAGACTCATCAAGTGAGAGCCATGGTGATTTCAGTAGCTGATCTCAGAGCCACTTCCATTGAAGACCTATTCAAAGCTGCTACTGGATCATCTGTTAACACCTTCCTGTCCTGCCACTATATGGATAGCATGTTCCTATGTGACAGTAACTTTGGACAAGCAGTTCTGCGCAGCCTGTTCACCCAGTAGTCCACTCTGAGGTGGGGTAAGAAATGTCTGTCAGTAGCCACCTTGCAACCTTCAACTTGGGGACTCTACACATGTTCTGGCTGATTCATGCCTGCTTGTCGACAGTGAAAGCAAGTTTATTTCCCTGTAATACAATTCTCTGTACATTGCAAGATAAATCAACCATACTTAATACGCATCCACCTCTCTGGAGTGTCGACTACCTTGTTAAATCTAAAGGTCTGGAAGAGACTGAGAGGTTCACAAGGCAGCATGCACATGCAGAAATTCCTGTGCATGCACAGTAAGACTTTTACTGAGATCTGGCTCCATTTTGGTGCCATCAGATGACATTGCCCACACATTATGGCTAATTCATCGTGCTATCTATGGAGAATCCTGTTTACAGGTAAGCAATCTTGCTTTCTTCTGTTTCCCCCC
The DNA here is from genome assembly GCF_901001135.1 of Rhinatrema bivittatum. Lineage (NCBI taxonomy): Eukaryota > Metazoa > Chordata > Amphibia > Gymnophiona > Rhinatrematidae > Rhinatrema > Rhinatrema bivittatum. Next base: position 311,535,212 of record NC_042617.1, read on the forward strand.
AGGATTTACTAAGTGTACCCTGCTCATTCTTAGGAAAAGTCATTTATTTTCTCTGTCAATTTTGGGAAATGTGCATCTTTTATACCATATGCACACACAGAAACCCACACATGCACACTTACCACATATACACATACATATCACACACTCTTGTCCACTTGTTTGGTTATCATTCAAGACTGTGCTATTAGTCTAACCCCCTTCAGTATGAGTGCCAGGTTATCATGGGCATCATTTTTTAATAATTATGTCATTGGAAATATATATATTACATAAACCAATGGCCCCAACACTGGAAAGCTCAGACATAGGGCTCTCTATTTATGGGGCAGTTACAGTGATACTAGCATTTTGACGTTAGATTAGTTCAGGGATTTGGCAGTTAAATGCAGACTTTAAAATATTTTGCCCTTCTTCACTGGCCTGGATTTAGATTCTCCAATTACCACAGATTCTGAAGACGAGAGCCCTGAGGACATGCGAGTTCACCCCTACGGCTTGTGTGATAACCAGCAAGCCACAGAACAAACAGCTGCTTGTCTCCGAGAGCCATCACAGAAGGTAGTTATCAGCCAGCCTGCTCCCATCTCCTCTCAGAGAAAGCAGCTACCAGAGGAGACCAGCTCTGACTCGGTGAGTCCTGGGAGAGAAGCATGCTCTAACTAAGCAGGGGAACAGGGTTGGTTGGCTTTTACATCATCCATGATGCAAAAAAAAGATATGGAGTTTGTATCTTAACCTGTGCTGGGATTTACTCCCTTTCATCTCTATATTGTAACAATAGAGGAGATCCCCTATGTTCCTGTTACCTATGCTCTGCTCCTCTCTTATCCCTACACTGTATCACTGTACTAACAGAGGAGCGCCCCAATGTCCCTGAGCTCTTTATACAATAAAAATAGTTCCCTCTGTCCCTATCACCTGGTCTCTGCTCCACTCTCACTCCTGTACTGTAACAATAGAGAGGTTCCCCTGTATCCTTGTGACCTCCTGGGCTTTGCTCTCCTTACACCCCTATAGTGTAACTATAGAGGAGATCCCTTCTTTGAACATTGATGACCCCCATTAACGCCATGATACTAACTGGAAATGATTGTCTCTTTTATTCTTCCTCTGCCTGCTGTGACACAACACTGTGGCACTACAGTCCAGTTTACTTGTGATGTCATTTTCTTAAGTTTTTAACCACATTACATTTTCTTTGCCTAGCCTGTTTTCAGTACATTGAAAGTGAATTTATGTAGTACCCTTCAGGCTGTGCTTTTTTTCTAGCACCTAAGAGACATTGGGTGAGTTTAGTAAGCACATCAGCTTCCAAAGGGCCAGGTTATAGAGGAGTTTCTGTAAGTTTAGATTTAACAATCCAAAATATGACAACATGACTTAGTACTGTGGTCTTGGCTGGTGTTAATTCCTCATTGCCATTCCTTAGGCTGGAGGAAGCAGTTAGAAGATTAAAATAGAAGCTGTGAGTCTCAAATGATCTGTTTCATTTATTAATGTCTCATTTAAAGGTTTAGGTCATGAGAATGGTAGCAATGCTGTATATTATGTGGGGTAAAAGACTTTCTCCATGGATAAGCAAGATTGAATTCAGACACACAAGTGGGTAACATGATTGGACAGCGCTGATGCAGAACATGCTCTCAAGTATACCCAGGTGTTCCTGCGAAGCTGCCACCAAGCGAGTCTCCTCAGTTGTTTTTCTTCTGCCAAGGTGAAAGAATGTTAGCTGTCTCTCTCTCTCTCTCTCTGCCACTGCTGATTTTTCTGATAATTTTTCAATATACTTTTCCTCATTATTCTTTCTTGTTTTTCCTTATTGTTGCTAATGTCTCTAATGTTTGGGTAGGGGCTCACCTGAGCACCAGTGATCATCAGATGGTATGGTTCAGTTTTGCGAATGGGACACAGAGAAGTCACACAAAGACCTGAGTTTTGAATTTCAAAATACAAACTTTGTCAAAAAGGGACGGACATGGAGGAAGAACTGGAAGACAGGGAGAAAATGGGTGCGGTGGAACAACGGGCCAAGTTAAAAGGAGCTATTACAAAGGCAACAAATCTATATGTTAGAAAAAGAAACAAGAGTAAGAGGAAAAAGAAACAGATCTGGTTCTCTAAGGAGGTGGCTGAAAAAATAAAGGCAAAAGAACATCATTCAAGAAGTATAAAGGATCCCCAAAGAAGGTACACAGGGAAGAATATATGTTAAAACTGAGGGAGATGAAGAAAGAAATAAGGAAAGCAAAAAGTCAAGTGGAAGAAAGGATTGCCAAAGAGGTAAAGCAAGGAGACAAAACATTTTTCAGATATATCAGTGAAAGAAGGGAGGTCAGAAGAGGTATAGTAAAAATGAAAGGTGACAAGGAGCAATGTGTAGAAAGTGACAAAGAAATGGCAGAAATATTAAATACGGAACTTCAGTTCGGTATTCACTAAAGAAGACCCTGGTGAAGGACCATTGCTGATTAATAAGACCATAGATGGGGATGGAGTAGACAAAACTTAATTTACAGAAGAGAATGTATGAGAGGAGCTAGGCAAACTGAAAGTGGACAAGGCCATGGGGCCAGATGAGATACACCCCAGGATATTGAGAGAGCTCGGAGATGTGCTGGCGGATCCATTGAAGGACCTGTTCAATAGAACCCTGGAAATGGAAGTGGTGCCGCAGGATTGGAGAAGAGCAATGGTGGTCCCACTTCACAAGAGTGGTAACAGAGAGGAAACCGGAAATTGCAGACCAGTTAGCCTCACCTCGGTAGTGGGAAAATTAATGAAAGCTCTGCTGAAGGAAAGGTTAGTGAACTATCTACAATCTGGTGGGTTGCTGTAACTGAGGCAGCAATGGATTCACCAGGGGAAGGTCCTGTCAGACAAATCTGATTGATTTTTTCAATTGGGTGACTAGAGAATTGGATCGAGGAAGAGCGCTCGATGTGATCTAATTGGATTTCAGCAAAGCTTTTGATACCGTCTTGCATAGGAGGCTTGTGAATAAAATGAGAAGCTTGGGAGCGAGTGCCAAGGTTGTGGCGTGGATTACAAACTGGTTGACTGGTTGGAGACAGAGCGTAATGGTAAATGGAACCTGCTCTGAAGAGAAAGCCGTGTTAAGTGGAGTGCCACAGGGTTTGGTTTTGGGACTGGTTCTGTTCAATATCTTTGTGAGTGATTGTGGAAGGGATAGAAGGTAAAATGTGTCTGTTTGCAGATGATACTTAGATCTGCAATAGAATGGACATGCCTGAAGGAGTAGAGATAATGAAAAGGGATTTAAGAAAGTTGAAGAGTAGTCGAAGATTTGGCAGCTGATTCAGTGCCAAGAAGTGTAGAGTCATGCATTTGGGGTGTGGTAATCCAAAAGAGCTGTATGTGATGGGGGTGAAAAATTGATGTGCATGGACCAAGAGAAGGATCTTGGGTTAATAGTGTCGAGATCTGAAGATGATGAAGCAATGAGACAAGGCAATAGCTAAAGCCAGAAGAATGCTGGGCTGCATAGAGAGAGGAATAACCAGTAAGAAAAAGGACCTTGTACAGGTCCTTGGTGAGGCCTCACTTGGAGTACTGTGTTCAATTCTGGAGTCCATATCTCAAAAGGAACAAAGTCAGGATGGAGGCGGTCTAGAGAATAGCAACCAAAATGGTGTGGGGTCTGTATGAGAAGACCTATGAGGAGAGGCCGTTGGATCTGAATATGTATATCCTGGAGGAGATACAGGGGAGACATGATACAGACCTTCAGATACCTGAAAGGTTTTAATGATGCACATTTGACAAACCTTTTCTGTTGGAAAGAAATCAGTAGAACTAGGGGTCACGAAATGAAACTCCAGGGAGGACAACTCAGAACCAATGTCAGGAAATATTTCTTCACAGAGAGTGTGGCGGATGCCTGGAATGCCCTTCCGGAGGAGGTGGTGAAGACTAGATCAGTGAAAGATTTCAAAGGGTCATGGGATAAACACTGTGGATCCCTAAAGGCTAGAGGATGGAAATGAAGAAGAGGGTACATGGGGAAATCTGCACAGACTGGCAGTTACTACCCTTAACCAATAAACCTTCATACTCTTGATGGAACTCCATCATTGCTCTCTGCTTCAATGGCAGGGGGAAAGAGGGAAATTGGATTTGAACAGCAACTGAGAGCCCTGACTTTTACGGTCTGGGGAAACAAATAAGTATGGGTGCAACTTGCTGATGTGGCAGTTACTACTCTTAACCAGTAAGCATGATGCTTTGATGCAACTCCAGCATTGCTCTCAATAGCAAGGCATAACAGAGAATTGGATTCAAACAGCAATCAACAAGGGCCTTGATGTTTACAGTGTAGGAAACTGATAAGCATGGGGGTAACCTACATGGCACAGCAGAAACTACTATAAGCTTGCTAGGCAGACTGCATGGACCATTTGGCCCCTTTCTGCTGTCATTTCTATGTTTCTTTGTTCTAGCCTCTGAAAAGAATTTTGGAAATATTACACCTCTTTTCCAGGGGTGGATTATAAGAAAATGTCAGCCTGGGGGATTTTTTCAAAATAGGCCCACAGGTTATATGCCCAACATCCTTGTGCGCTGTCTGTGCAGCACATTTCAACAGCTCAAAAAGGCATGCCAAGCTAACCCTTGAGAGGTCTATCATGTGACCTGGAGCCAAATATCTTTAACACAAATTCCACATTATTCCTAAATAACTAAGAAGAACACACCCTAGACCAGGGATGAGCAAACTGAACTACAGTCCCCCTTCCATCCAGTTAACTGGTTGGCCCCATGCCCACCACAAGTCTGGTTAACACAGTAAATAACAGAGGAAAAAAGCAAAAATGGTCCATCCAGTCTGCCATTTATTTTATTTCTTTTAGGGTAATAACTGCTCTCCATGCAGGTTACCTCTTTTCTTCATTTACTCCCTTTAGCTACTATGGATCCTCTGTGTTTATCCGACACTCTTTTGAACTTCATTTTCTTTCTTGTCTTCTCCATCTCTTCCAGGAAGAGATATTTATTTATTTATTTATTTATTTAAGTGTTTTTATATACCGGGATACGTTGGGAACATCATCCCGGTTTACAGGTAACTAAAAACAGCAAAGAGCTTTACAGAGAACAAGTAACAAAGTGAAACAATGGATATAGTATTGGGAGGGGAAATTAACAGGGAATACGAAGTGTAGGTATGATACATAAAAAGGGGAATATTGACTTGAAAGGATATGCATGACATATTGGACAGGGGCATATTGGCTTGAAATATTTACAGGGGTGTACAGGAAATTAACAGGGAATACGAAGTATAAGTATGATGCATAAAACAGGAGAATATTGGCGTGAAAGGATATTCATGACACATTGGATAGTGCATCCATCACCTTTTCCATGCAGAAATATTTCCTAACACCGTTCCTATCCCCTCGGAGTTTCATATCATGACCCCTAGTTCTACAGATTTTTTTCCATCAGAAAAGGTTTTATTCTTGTGCATTATTAATGCCTTTCAGAAATTTAAAAGTCTGCATTGTACCTCCCCTAGCTCTCCTCTCCTCCAGGGTATACATATTCAGGTCCTTCAGTCTCATTTCATATGGCTTTTGATGCAGACCCCCTCATTATTTTGGTTGCCTTTCTCTGGGCTGTTTCCATCCTGTCTCTGTCTCTTTTGAGATACTGTCTCTCTCATGTATATATATTCTGGATTCCTGACCTGTTGGTAAAGTCTCTTGCCAACCAATCAGCTCTTGAACAAGTTGCTAAGTGATGAAGCAACCAGTGGCTCAGACACATATTCTTCTGTTGTGCTGCTGCTCATGTGCTCACATAGGAGGTAATTTTCAAAGGATTTATACATATAAATATAACATTATCATAGCAATTTTCAAAAGCCCATTTATGCACTTACAGTACACTTACATGTCTCAGACCTAAGCGTCAAAAGTCCACTTAGATGCAAAACGTGCATTTACACATGTAAAGCCCAATTTTTTTTTAATTCTTTATTTATTGCTTTTTAAATAATGACAACAATTAAAACAATACAATTGAAATATCATATCATAATGACTGAACCAAATCAATTACACTTCACATACCTTTTCCAAGCAAGTTACTTACCTTTCCTTTCTTTTTTAATCTGGCGCACACACTTAAAATACATATCTTTCCTTGCTTTTTATTAGGTACATACACTAAAAATGATTTCCTTTCCTTTTTATCAGGCACATACCTCCTAACAATTATTACCTTTCTGTTCTTTTTATCAGGCACACACACTGTCACTAAAAATTACCATCTTTTCTTTCTTTTTATTGGGCACACATACCCTAAAAATTACTACTTTTCCTTTTTTTTTTTTTTTTTAATAAGTTACTCACACTAAAAATTATTACCTTTCCTTTCTTTTTATTGGGCACATTGTTGTGGTTCTTGCCGCGAGCACCTCAGCCAGGCCCTTCCCGGACCGGCTCCCACTTCCAGAGGCCTGGTTTGCGGCCTGTTTGGCGGTGTCCCCGCTGGGGCTGCGCCGCTGTAAGATCTCCCATGGACGCCCGGCTCCTAGGCGCGCACGCGCGTGCCACTTGAGCGCTTTTCTAGGCCGTTTCCTGCCAGTGGTGACTCCGCCCAACTTCTGGCGTCAGACGCCGTGGCCTTGATAAGCCAGCCTCGGTCATCCAGTCTTTGCCTTGCAACGGGTTAGCTTCCCGGTTTCCTGTTGCGCTGTGCCCCGGAGTGACTCGCTTTGCTTCGTCGCTCCATTCCTGCTACAGTACCTGCCTGGTTCCTGCCTGCTTGCTACAGTACCTGCTTGGTTCCTGCCTGCCTGCCTGCTACAGTACCTGGTTGGTTCCTGCCTGCTTGCTACAGTATCTGCTTGGTTCCTGCCTGCCTGCTACAGTATCTGCTTGGTTCCTGCCTGCCTGCTACAGTATCTGCTTGGTTCCTGCCTGCCTGCTACAGGGCCTGCTTGGTTCCCACCTGCCTGCTACAGTGCCTGGTTGGTTCCTGCTTGCCTGCTACAGTTCCTGCCTGGTTCCAGTACCCAAATCTTGCTACAGTTCCTGCCTGGTTCCAGTACCCAAATCCTGCTACCGTTCTTGCCTGGTTCCAGTACCCGAGTCTTGCTACAGTTCCTGCCTGGTTCCAGAACCCGAGCCCAGTTACAGTATTGTTACTGCCCTAGTCTGGTTCCAGTTACCTGTCCTGATCCACAACCCGCCTAAGTCCCAGTGGCCGGGCCCCTACGGGCTCCTCCCGGGGGGGGGGGGGCTTCAGCTTCCAAGGGTGAAGCCACCTAAGTCCTAGCGGTTGGGCTCCTAAGGGCTCCTCCCAGGGGAGTACCAGCTTCCAGGGTGAAGAGCATCTACGTCCTGCCTGAACATCTGCCTCCTGGCCTGCTATTCATTAGAGACATTGACCACCTTTTCCCAGTCTCCAGCAGGTCGGCCCAAGGGTCCACTAAACAGAGACTCCCATAACACAAATACACAAAAAATTACTACCTTTCCTTTCTTTTTATTGGGCACACACATCCTAAAAATTGCTACCGTTCCTTTCTTTTTATCAGGCACAAATGCTAAAAGTTACCTACCTATTTTTCTTTTTATCAGACACACTTAAAATTACTTACCTTTCCTTCCTTTTATCAGGCACACACAATTAAAAATTAATGTCTTTCCTTTCTTTTTTTCAGGCACACACACTCTTAAAATGAGTTACCTTTTCTTTTTAATAAAGCACACAAAGATTAATTCACCCCCGCAATTTCACGCTCCCCCATTTAAGTCTCCAAATTACCCAGCAAAGCAATACTCACCGATCCTCTTCAGCCACCAGCAAAATCTTCTACTGTCAGTGCTCCCTCAGGATTCGAGCACTCACAGCTTAGATATTGAAAGCAGGGTAGTGCAAGCTATGCCCTTACCCCAAGAAGTGAAGGAAGTCATCTTTGCACACAGAGCCCTTCCACTAGATGTTCCTACAACTTTAAATAGAAAAGGCTTTCCATTTAGTACTGTATTTACAGTATCTCAGAAGGAGATATTGCTTGATTTCAGCTCTTTTCTGATACCTGCTCACTTTTTCCAAATCCGAATTGAAGTCAGATTTCGTCATGGTACACTTAAGTGCTCTACTGGAATATCACTAACAGAAGGTTTCCAAATTCTCACCATCCCATAGTAGTAAGATTCATTAAAGACCTTTACCTTCTTTACTATCCCATAAAAATCTCTCCTTCTCAGTGGTACTACCCCCCCCCTCCACCACCACCACCTTTCAAACCTTTAGCATCAGTGGATCTCATATTTCTTTCTTGGAAGGTGTTGTGCTTGATAGCAGTGATCTCAGCACACATTAAGCAAATTCCAAGCCTTAATAGTGCATGCACCATATACACAGATTTTCAAAAAAAAAGGGTAGTATTACGAAAAAAGCGTTTACCTAAGGTGGTTTCTTAGTTTCACTTGAATCAATCCATAGCTCTACCAGCTGTAAGGAAGGGTAGACCCTTAGTACTGTGGTTTGGTTGGCATAGCCTAGAAAGTAAACCCCCTAGGCCCACACCAGCAGCTGGCAAACGTACCCTGGGACGGGATTCAACAGAAGCTTCACCTTTACCAACCCCTTTCCCTGCATGTTGAGCCCCTTGGGTTCTGGGATTTGGCTGGGCTTAGGCAATAGTCCCACAGGTTAAGGAGAGATGGAGCGTCCAGGGCCATGCTGAGTCTCAGGAGACAAATATATACTTATTTCTCACTAGATGAAGGACTTATGGAAGGAATTTACTGTATTAGTCCAGCAACCATCATACTGCACGAGGTTCCTGGATATATCCCGGGTAACCTTTGAGAGCTAAAATGCTTCTGCGTGCAAAGAGCTTAATCATCGATTGCTTTGGAGTATATTGTCTCTTAGCAAGCTAGACACTTGCTTAGCTTGTAAGTCAGTAAAATACTTAACTTGTAGGGATTCTCTGTGATGAATGCCGTGATGTGCTGCAGCCGGGAGAAAGGGTCCCTTTCAGGTACGTGCTTGTATTTCCCGTGTAGGGCTATTAAATGGACGTCCTGTCACTAGGTTCCTTTCTGGTATTCTTTGCCACTCGCTGTCAAAACGCCCGATGCTGCAGGGTTTCAAAGTATCTTCCTTCTTCAGGGGTCCAGCAAGCTTGTAATTGCGTCAAATTTTGTAAACATACTGTGAACCATGTATGTATTATGGAAGAGTTATGCGGCTTCTTCGAGTAGATGTCTGTGATCAGCGCTAGATTTAAAGATTCTTTCTGTCAGTGCAGAAACGCTCTCAGAGCAGTATTATGGTTGCTGGACTAATACAGTCAATTCATTCCATAAGTCCATCATCTAGTGAGAAATAAGTATATATTTGTTTATGATTGATTTTTCTCACATTTAGAGGTTTTTTCATATATAGTAGAGTCTGAGGAGACAGCATTCAGAGTGAGGCACCAAAGACAGGCCAAGAATCAGGACAGGCAGCGAGTAACGAAGTCCAGTGTCCAGGCAAAGGTCAGGGACAGGTAGCAAGTGAAGAGTAGTCAAGGTCCAGGCAAAGGTCAGTGGTAAGAAGTCAGTCTAAGGAAAGGGCAGGAGCAAGACAGGAAGGACAGGATGAGGCTAAGCAGGCTGGAGAGGAAAGGCAAGGCAGGCTTGGACGAGACTAGGCAGGATAGGCTGGAGCGGCACACCAAGGTGGGTTTGGACAAGATATGGCAAGGTTGAGGCAGATACAAATGCAGGCAACATGTACTGCAGAACAGGAGACCTGTTGCTGAGATGCCGACTGGGAACACGTCTGAGGTTTAAATCCCAGCTGACTTTGACATCATCTCCTGGCACCTCAGGTACTTTCCTGCAACGGGGCCTTTAATTTCACCTAAGGGGACCAGCAGATGCTTGGTGGTGGTAATCCAGCCGCATTGGAGACTCCCTTGGCATCAGTGGCTCTCAGAGGTGAGTGCAACCAGCCAAATGTAACACCAGCTTTTTTTCTGAAACATTCTAACAAAGGTGAGCAAGCACGTCATATCTTAGACTGCAGAAGGGTTTTATTATTCTGTTTGGAAAGGTCAAAAGCTTACAGGAAATCTCAACTATTTAGTATTATATTATGCCTTTCAGACACTGTTTTTGTTTCTTATGATCCAAACAAACAGGTGCTATCAGTTAAGAAACAAATCCTCTTGGCCTGGATATCTGACAGTATTTCCGATTGCTAAACTAAGTCTAGAAAACTTCTTCAGAACAGAGGAAAGGCTCATCATGTACAAGTGACTTCTACTTCCTTAGCACACTTTTGCTCAGCTTTAAGTCAAGAAATATGCAAAGTGCCTAATTGGTCTTCTATTCACAATTTTGTTAAACATTACTGTCTAGAAAAAGATTCCTGTAAAGATAGTAGCTTTGGCCAGACAATCCATACAAAGCTGGAGTACAACTCAACCCCATTCACTCTACATCAGGTTGCAATTCCTCCATTGCTTATCGAGAAATAAATATTATCTTGCAACCCTCAGCTGGCAATCCTCACTTATGTAGCTGAGTTCTGGCCACTGAGAAAGTAAAGTTGTTTACCTGTAACAGGTGTTCTTCATAAAGAGCATAACAATTCAGCCATACAATCCCACCCTTCCCTGTAGAAATGAAGTTTAGCTTTTGAAATGACTGAGGAGACTTGTTTGGTGATGCTTGCACAAGTACACTTGCACATGCTTGGAAAGACTTCTAGATCTTTCTGAGCTCCGAGAGAGCACATTCTGCATGAGTGTCATCCAATGATGTCATCCATTTGTGCGTCTGAATTGTCCTGCTGTCTAGGGAGAAAGCCTGTTACAGATAAACAACTTTGTTTTAATGATGTGCCCATCCCTTGACCCATCCAGTCCTAGAACTGAGAAGCTCTGTATCCCTGACCCATCCAGTCCTATGGATGAGGGGCTCTGCATCTCCTGAGCCATCTAGTTCTAGGGGTGAAAGACTCTGTATCCCTGTGCCAATCCTCTACCCATTCCACTCCTAGAGGTGCCCTGCAACTTGTGCTTTATGGGTCCAGGATTTCACCATCATGGCAAGCAATGTTTTCACTAATCTACACCTTCTCATCATCTGATGCAATGCGAGACATCTTGTGGATTGAACCATGGGAAGGCCCCATGAGACACCTGAAGTGGTAACAGGCATTTAGAAGGTAGCTGGAGGGCCCAATACCAGTTATATACAAATAAAATGACATGAGGGATTGGCTCAGCACCCTAGTGTACAGGAGCAATAGAGTGAAGCAGCTCATCAAGAGATCTTTTATCCCAATTTTTATACCAACTGTAAAACGTTACAGACCTCTTATAACTGGAGGTATAAAATATGCTGCAACAGTAATAATGCTCATAAAATTACCATGTCAGTAAAAAGGCATTGCACTCTGCATAGCCCTGAGGCCTCCACATCTCCCCCTGCTGGGAGAGGAGGGTTTACACAAGCACTGGGTTAGCACAGTCTTCTTTTCTGTTCTATCCTTCCTGCCAGAAGAGGAATGTCATTTTCCTAGAGTGTAGATAGATGGACTCAGGACCAATGGGTTTATGCTCCCCTGCCAGCAGATGGGGGAGGAGCAAGCTGACATCACAGTATACATAACCCTGCAGTGACCTCAGCCTGCCTGCTAGTATTCTCCGTCTCCAGCAAATAGTGAACATGCATGTCCATATGGGGATTGCTTTGAGCTTTTTTAAAGGAGAACTTTGAAATTCTAAATTCAGGAAAAGAAAGCCCTGCTCTCCAGCGGTGATACCTAAAGGTCCCTTTTCCAGTTGAGAATTCCTGGGGCGATTTCCGTGGTCCCTCAGAGGTATGTCTTGGTCTGATAGCTGGGTTTCTTGGCATGGACTTAGTTGCTAGTTCAGCTGAAAGGCAGCGGGTGCAGGAAGCCGAGTACAACAGTGATGCCCTCTCCCCCCACAGCCGGAGACCGTCTCTGTACTCAGCCAGTAAGCGCTGAGCTCAGGCAAGGTTTTAAAAAAAAAAAAAAAAAGAAAAGGTTTTACCTGAATCAGAGACAGTTAGAGGGACTTAAGGCCTGTACCCCCTGGATCTGGCTGTGAGAGAGCATTTGCATTTTCCCAGAGTGGATGCTTTGGTTCTTGCTGTGTCTAAGTGGACGACAATCCCCATAGAGGGAGGAGTGGCCTTGAAGCATATACAAGATAAAAGACTGAGGCTATTCTTAAGCAAGCCTTTGAGGCAATGGCGATGAATTTACAGATTGCCTCCAGTTGTACCCTAGTGATGAGATCTTGTCTGCTTCTCTCTCAGGAGGTTGATGAGTCTGGAGGAAATTCCAGAGTGGTTATGGAGCCTACTGCCGCCTTTTTAGCAGACGCAGGCTGTGATTTGGTATACATCTTGGCCAGAGGAGTGGCTTCAGAGATAGTGGCCAGGCGTCAACTCTAGTTGCAAAATTGGTTCGCTGACACAGCTTCCAAGGTCAGGCTTACCAAGATGCCCTTTAAAGGCTCACTCTTGTTTGGGAGTGAGTTGGAGAAACTGGCCAGTAAGTGGGGAGAGTCTCCGGTGCCTCTGTTGCCAGAGCATAAGAAACAGTTACAGCGCCCCTTTGGTATGAGGGGTCATTTCCAGGGTTCTAGGCGTTTTCGTCCCTATAGAGGGCAACCTTTCAGTGGACTCAGCCTTTCGATAGGTCTCAGTCCTTTTGTCCCCGATAGCCCAAGAGAGAAGTTGGCTCGGGTGGTGGACCGTCCTGAGCTTCCCAATGAAGATTTGCTGACCCATCTTCTGGAACAGGAAATAGGGTGATGTCTCTGTCTCTCTTATTGGAGGTGGGTCAAAATCACTTCTGACCAGTGGGTCCTGGAGGTGATATGCAAAGGGTACGCACTGAAATTTCACAGTATTCCTCAGGATGTGTTCATGGTGTCCCCTTGCCACTTCCCGCTGAAGAAGCAGGAAATGGAGTTCACGCTTCAAAGGCTCCTCAGACAGAGCTATGGTTCCGGTGCCCATGTTTCAAGAAAGTATGGGGCGATATTCTATTATTTTGTGCCCAAGAAGGAGGGCTACTTTTGTCCCATCTTGGATCTCAAGAGGGTCAACAGTCACTTGAAGGTGATTTATTTTCGAATGGAAACCTTACGCTCTGTAATAATGGTGGTGCAGTCGGGGGAATTTCTGACGACCTTGGGTCTGTCAGAGGCTTACTTTCATATTCCCATCCAATTGGAACACCAACGCTTTCTATGCTTTGATATGCTAGAGTACCATTATCAGTTTCGGGCACTGCCTTTTGGTCTTGCCACTGCTCCCAGAACATTTTCTAAGATTATGGTTGTGGTAGCAGCAGCCTTGTGAAAAGAAGGCATCCTAGTGCACCCGTATTTGGATGACTGGCTGATTTGAGCCAAGACTCAGGAAGAGAGCCGCCTGGTGACACACAAGGTGATCTCCTTATTGCAGGAGCTCAGTTGGGAGGTGAACCTGCCCAAGAGCAATCTTCAACCATCCATGTCGTTGGAGAATCTGGGGGGTATGGTTCAACACTGGACAGGACAGAGTTGTCCTACTGGACGTTTGGATCCAGAGAATGATGTCTCAAGTACATCAGTTGATGTACACCATATGCCCAACTTAGTTTTTGGGTACTTGCCAGGTTCTTATGGCCTGGATTGGCCACTGTTGGAGACAGGATGCTAGACTTGATGGACCCTTGGTCTGATCCAGTATGGCATGTTCTTATGGAATACTCATTCCTTTTCTGACATTATCTCCCAGGTTAATATGAATTAGAGCAGGGAGGCAATAGCTTCAACCTAGAAATTGTGCTACATACACCCAGAATGCTGAATCATTACCCTCAAATGACATCCAGCCAGGATTGTCTGCAACAGAAGAAAAACTGACAGCAGATTGTACCTCATCCAGCACTGTCACATCCATTCTGTTGACACCAGGGTGAGAAATCTGCCAGCCCTGACTCCAGGTAGCACTGGCTTTTGATCATCCCCTCCCAAGGTCAGCTTTTTTCTCCATTAGATCCCTGCACAGGGAATTGAAACATGTTGGGGGCCATGGTGTCCTGTTGCATCTCTGACTGAATCTGCAATCATAGGAAAGGAATAGTTCATGAGCACCTCAAAGCTCCTGAAAGGAGCTTTGCAATCAAACAAAAAAGAACTGTTGACTTCAAAGAAGCTCAGACTCAGAGAAGTCCATTTTCAGCCGCTGCGCCGCTCTGCTCGTTAGCCAGATTAACATATCCAGCTAACTGGCAGGGTATATTTAGTGGCACTGTCACACCGCTGAATTTACCCGGCTAACTTTAAGACAGCCCTACAAGTCCGATCAGGGTAAGTAACTCTGAATATCGGAGTTAGCCACATAACTTATGTGGCTAAATTCTAGACACTTAAGTCATTATGTGGCTAGAATTTAGCCACATACGGCTTTCAATATAGCCAGGTAGCCATTTAGACAGATAATGTTTCAGTTATCTGTCTAAATGGCTGTTGAATATCAATCTCAGATTGCCTATAATGGATGGACAAACCACATAAAGACAGCTTTATTTTTTTAAAGAAGGAAGTTTAATCCTCTGCTTTGGCAATGGTTGATACATCTTCGTGTGCCCAGTGGGATCAGGAGGCTATTAACATCCTGCCCTCCATTTAGCAGTTTTCAATCTCAGTCAAAGGCCAAGGGACTGTTCTCAGTTCATTGCTCTAACCCCATGCTTGGCTATATCGTGATCTTGGTGAAAAGGTCATCAAGGACAATAAAGAGAAACACGACCATGCTATTTTTATAGTACCTTGTGACATGACCCTTATAGATGTTAAAACCACTGTACCATCTACATTGTGGTGTATACATTGCTTGTTGAGAGTTAAGCCCTTTCAGTAGCATGCATGCTAAGAAGTTAATGCCTGCTCTTAAATTTTAGGCCCTAGTGAGCATATGATAAATAGCATATGGAGAACACTAGATTTTCATTTGCATTTTATGTTCCTTCATTTGGTTGCTTGTAACACACTATTTTTTTTCTGACCCCAGTTTAACAAACAGGGTAAGCCATTACTGCATAGCACACTACGTTTAGTGCATGCCAAATGAGCTTTGCATGCATGCTGACCTTTATTACAAAGTTCCCTTAATGTGAAAGAATGAAAATGCACTTCCTGATAGGACCTAGAATACGAGAGAATCCCAGTCCAGCCTGTGAAGGAACCTTAGGCCAACCTGTGGTAGATTTAGAACTCATACCTAAAATGAGCCCAGTTAACCCTCTGACAGTGCCCTGTCCAAAGCTAGCCTTTACTTAGCCAGTGAGGAAACTTGAGTTCAACCTATGAAAGACCCCCAGTGCTTACTTCAAGCTGTTTTCTGAGTCCCATACATGCTACACCATTCCAAGGTGAGGGTACAGTAAGAGAGACTTAAGAAGGGCAAGGGGATAGGATGCACTTTTGTCCTTAGCTGCAGCTTGCCTCTTGCTTTCGGAGTACATGCTAAGACTCCTCCTTATAAGAGATGATATATATATATATATATATTTTTTTTTTTTAAATTATGAAGGCAGCCTTTGGACAGATTTGTGAGGATGAGTGGGAGAGTGAGGAATTGTGTATCATAAATCAGCATGCTATGGGAGTGGGGGTCCTGTCCGACCGCTTCCAGCACTGCCCACGCCTGTCATTAGATCCCAGAGAAGGAGAGAGGTGCCACCCTCTGTTTTTCATTTCTGCTGTGGCATGCTAAATGAAGTGAAGCACAGCTCGTCACGGCTCAGTGCACCTCTGTACCCCTAGCCCCCCTCCCCCCTCATTCTCAGATGCTGAGCTCCCTTTTTTTTTATTTGAAGTTTTTACCCTGCACGTGAAAATGGGGACGAGCAACAGCAGCAGGGGAGGGTGGTATGGAGGGGGCAGACAAATGAAGAACAGATGAATATAATTCCCATTTTCTCACAGCATTGTCTTTCTACATTGAGGACCATTGTGACTTATAGCAATGCGGGGAAATTACATTCCCAGGGTGAGATATAACAAGATGGGGAATCATGGACAGATTGTGGAGCTTTTGCTTTTGTCCATGCACGCGGGTATTCTGAGACTAAGTACCCAGCGATCCCTGCCTCCTGACACTAACTAGAGTTGGAGCAGTGGAATATTAAGTAGCACCATATGAACTGCTGAAAGGGGGAGAATAATGAAAAGGAAATAGATTTTTCATTTATGCAGTCTCCTGCAAACTTCCAGACCGTTTCCTCACTTCCAGCTCTTTCTCTCTTCTCTCCTTCTGTTTGCCTTTTCTGTCTTTCTCCTCAAACTCTACTTCTTTTCCCCTTATCCCAGAGTAGGCTGTAGATGTAAGCACATTAAGCAGTTGCTTAGAGCACCAAGCAGCTGAAGGGAGTCCCCCTAGACTCAATTTTTATTATTATTTTTCCTGCAGCTCACTAATATTTTCCACCCCTCCCCAGTTAGGGTCCCCAACAGGCTAACACCACCTCTGCCTTTTCCATTCTTGTATTTACTTTCTCCAGAGAAACTCCCACCTGCTATCTTCTACCCCTGAGGAATAGTGCAAGACTGTAAAAAGCACAGAAGTCTGCACACTAGCTACGGAGATCAGCCAAAAGCCTTTTGTTGCAGCTTTTGCTTAGAATTTTATGTTTTCTTTTGCTCTCTTTCAACATGCTTATTCTCATTTCTTTCATTCTCTCTGTGCTTCCCTATTTTTTCTGTTTCTCTCTCTCCCCATATCTCTAGGTCCTCTTTCCTCCCTCCTTTCCATTCTCATTTTCACTGTGTCCTTTTCTCTTTCTCTCTCACTTTCTCTCCTCTCTGTCCTCCCTCTTTCATCTCTAGCTCTGTTCTCCTATTGTTCTCTCTTTGCCTTCTATGTTGACTTCTTTTTCTTTTCTCCTTGCTGTTTTTCCTCCTTTCTCCTGCTCTGTTTTCTTCTTCCAATATTTGCAGTCCTCATCGCTCAATTTTCTTCTCTCATTTCTTTCATCTTTTCATTTCTTTTTACCTCTTGCCCTTCTATTTTTCTGTTTCCCCGTCTTTTTTCTCTCTTTCCCTCCTGAGCTCACCAACAAAAACCCCTCTTTATCCCCAACCAAAGAGGAGCACATGCACAGACACGCACTACCACTGAGATGTTGTTGGCAGCGTCGTAAACAGGATTGATGCAGCTTCCATACAGAGGACTACATTTAAGGAGAATTGATGACAGTGCTATGCGGTATGCCTCAAATGACAGAACCATTTTGGAGTAGGGGGGGGGGGGAGATCGGGCTGAGAATATTTCTGCTCTTTTATCACCCTCCAGAATGATGTTTGAGCTGGTGCAAATTTTAAAAACCCTTATTTTAAGCCCAAAGCTGTAACTAGGGATAGGAAAGAGGGCCAGTCGCAGAAGGCACAGAGGTCCTTGTGGTAGAAAATGACTGAAATGCAACTGTGGGTGGACAGCAGATGAAAACCACAAGAATGCTGCTCTCTTCTTAATCAGTCAGAGGTGAGAGAAGGAAAGAGAACTGGGGATTAGAAAAGACTGGGAATCAGGGTGGGGATGGGCCCAAATACATTTGCTTGCCAAGGCACTAAATACCTATTTACATCTCTGTTCCATAACAATTTCCCTATGTCCCAACATTACCTGATGACCTGTGCTAAAACACATCCAGATGAGAAGCATAAAGGGAAAACAAGGGGTTATTGTTGGAGGGGGGGGGTAGGAAGTGAATAAAGACCTATGCCTCCACCCATTTGTTAAATTTATAATAAAATAGTATCTAATTCTTTATGTAATTCCATCAGCATACACCATGCTGTACATCAAGTCACATGGTTGGAAGGTTCCTTCCTCTTACAATCTTTGCACACAGGGAGATTAAATGGCTTTCTGAAGCTCACACACAGTAAGATGATGGAAAGAGTGGGATTAGAGCCTGTGTCTCTATTCCAGCCACTTCTCTTTCTTCCCAGGTCCCAGCCTGACTGAGTGTCAGATAGTAAGATGGGAGAGTAAGAAATCAAATTTTCTCTATCGACAAGCAGGGCTGAATTTGTCATGACATGCGGGTGACATCATCCGATGGTGCCAAACAGCCCGTCTAAGCTCATAGAGCTTTTGCTTTACTGAGCATGTGCAGGAATTCCCTCACAGGCATTGCCTCATGATCTCCCTCACTCTTTATTTTATCTAAGCTTCAGCATGGACGTGTACCCTATCTTGTCAGATACATTTTTTCCTACTAATCATATTTCATACTTTTCATACTTTTTCATAATTTTCAATTATTTTTTGTTGCATCTCCAGCCCCCCCCCCCCCCCCCAAAATAGCACTTTTCAATGCTATCTTTAAAAAAAAGAAGAAAAGATTTCTTCACATGATGTTCAGTTCCATGAAACCCACAGTGAGTGGTTTCAGAGATTGTGTATGTGGTACAAAGATGTCCATTACTGATGTCCATGATCTCTGCTACCTTGGAATGGACCATGACAAGAAAGAATTCTTCCCCTGAGTAATGATTACTGGATGTTTCAGCATCATTATTCCTATTTGAATGGTGAGCCACACCTTCCAGTGGTCTTAATGGGAGCTCCAATCCCACTTCTGCCACCACTCCCAGTGGTCCCCCACAGGGAGTTACCCTGTGACATTTTTGCAGAAAGCAATTCTTGTCCTGTACCTAGATGACTGGCTAGTGATAGCGACTTCCTGCAGAAGTCTATTCATCTCTTACAGTCATTAGATTTCCTGGTAAGCTTCGAAAAATCGATTCTAGTTGCCACCCAGAGAATAAAATTTATAGAGGCATGGATCGATTCCCTGCAAGTAAAAGCCTTCCTTCTGTTAGACAGGGAGAACACACACTGATTGCTGAATGCAGATCAGTCAACAGCCATTCTAGTTGTTCTGGGTCACATGGCAGCACTTCACATAGTTCTACTGACCTGTCTTCACGTGAAACTCTTACTGTTCCCAATGAGACCAATTAACTCAGCTCTTGACAGTCTTGGTAAATGTCTCACAAAATATGAAACAGGAGCTTCACTGATGACTATGACCCTTCATCCTCCAAGAGGGGGAACAACTTCAGGTGCTTCCTCAACAAATAGGATTGGTAAAGGATGCTTCCACGAAAGGATGGGGAATCTACTCCTACCAAACTCAAGGCACTTGGTTGTTAATAGAAAGACAGTTTCAGATCAACCTCCTAGAACTGAAATCAGATAGGTTTTGATGACTTTCATGTATTTCCTCCAGGGGAAGAATGTTCTCATGCAAATCGACAACTAGGGAGCCATGTTCTATGTGAAAAAACAAGATGGCACAGGGTTATGGACCCTCTGCCAGGAGGCAATGAAGTTTTGAGAAATGGCATGCAAACATCAAGCTATCCTGCAAGCAATCTACCTTGCAGGAATTTTCAAACATTAGCAGATTGCCTCAGCAGAGTATTTCATCCACACAAATGGTTCCTGCAGTAATTAACTGCCAAACAGACTGTTCAATCTATGGGGACTTCCAACAATCAGCCACCTTGTGTCAGAGGAAAAATGTAAAAGTGAACCCAAGTAAAACAGAGTTATTAAGGGTGGGCACAAGGGTGATGGTTTCCCATCCATTAGTTGAGTGTATTAGGTTATCTGAGGCAGTGGACGTGAACTCTGAAGGGGTTAAATTAGAACCATTATCAATGGAGAAACAGATGTCATCAGTGGCTAGGTCAGCTTTCCAGAGATTGAAATTGGTGCGGCCATTTTTAGAAATGGGAGCATTAAAAAAGATGGACATAAGAACATGCCATACTGGGTCAGACCAAGGGTCCATCAAGCCCAGCATCCAGTTTTCAACAGTGTCCAATCCAAGCCACAAGTACCTGGCAAGTACCCAAACATTAAATCGATCTCAAGCTACTATTCCTTATTGATCAACAGCAGTTTATGGATTTTTCTTCTAAGAAATTATCCAAACCTTTTGTAAACCCAGTTACACTCTGCCATAACTACATCCTCTGGTAGTGCACTGAGAGAAAACTAATTTCTTCAATTTATTTGAAATGAGCTACTTGCTAACGTCATGGAGTGCCCCCTAGTACCTCTATTATCTGAAAGATATTAGGAACTACCACCCAGGAAAAAGATCTAGGCATTATAGTGGATAATACTTTAAAATCGTCGGCTCAGTGTGCTGCAGCAGTCAAAAAAGCAACCAGAATGTTAGGAATTATTAGGAAGGGAATGGTTGATAAAACGGAAAATGTCATAATACCTCTGTATCGCTCCATGGTGAGACCACCCCTTGAATACTGTGTACAATTCTTGTCGACACATCTCAGAAAAGATATAGTTGCAATTGAGAAGGTACAGAGAAGGGCAGCCAAAATGATAAAGGGGATGGAACAGCTCCTCTGTGAGGAAAGGCTGAAGAGGTTAGGGTTGTTCAGCTTGGAGAAGAGACAGCCGAGGTGGGATATGATAGAGGTCTTTAAGATCATGAGAGGTCTTGAACAAGTAGATGTGAATCGGTTATTTACACTTTCGAATAATAGAAGGACTAGGGGGCATTCCATGAAGTAAGCAATTAGCACATTTAAGACTAATCGGAGAAAATTCTTTTTCACTCAACGCACAATTAAGCTCTGGAATTTGTTGCCAGAAGATGTGGTTAGTGCAGTTAGTGTAGCTGGGTTCAAAAAAGGTTTGGATAAGTTCTTGGAGGAGAAGTCCATTAACTGCTATTAATCAAGTTTACTTAGGGAATAGCCACTGCTAGTAATTGCATCAGTAGCATGGGATCTTCTTGATGTTTGGGTAATTGCCAGGTTCTTGTGGCCTAGTTTGGCCTCTGGGAACCATTTCATGCTCCTTATCATTTTGGTCGCCCTTCTCTTCACTTTCTCCAGTGCAACTATATCATTTTTGAGATACGGCGACCAGAACTGTACACAGTATTCAAGGTGTGGTCTCACCATGCAGCGATACAGAGGCATTATGGCATCCATCGTTTTATTTGCCACTCCCTCCTAATAATTCCTCGCATTCTGTTTGCTTTTTTGACCACCAAAGCACACTGAGCCAATTATTTCAATGTATTATCCACTATGACGCTTAGATCTCTTTTTCCTGGGTGGTAACTCCTAAGATAGAACCCAATATTGTGTAACTGCAGCAAGGGTTATTTTTCCCTATATGCATCATCTTGCACTTGTCCACATTAAATTTCATCTGCCATTTGGAAGCCCAATCTTCCAGTCTCACAAGGACCTCCTGCAATTTATCACAATCCGCTTGAGATTTAACTACTCTGAATAATTTTGTATCATCCGCAAATTTGATTACCCCACTTGTCATACCCCTTTCCAGATGATTTACAAATATTTTAAAAAGCACCAATCCAAGTATAGATCCCTGAAGCACTCCACAACCTTTTTCCACTCAGAAAACAGACAATTAATCCTACTCTGTTTCCTGTCTTTTAACCAGTTTGCAATCCACAAAAGGTGGCCTGTGTTTTACTGCTGTCGCAGTTTGATTACTGCAATGTCCTTTATTTGGAACTACCAAATGATTAGTAGGTTGTAGGTTACCCAGAACGTTATGGCCCATTTAGTAATGGGTTGTGGCCATCGCACACCAGCATCTCCTTTACTCTTGAAATTTCATTGGCTGTCCATCTCTCAGTCTTGTAAATTTAAGTGCTTAGTTTTGGCATTTAAAGTGGTGAGAGGGGTAAATCCACTCAACTATTCCCAAGTTGTGGAATGAACTACCTGTTTTGTTAAGGGAGGAGAGAGATTTGATGAGATTCTGGAAGGTTGTGAAAACCTGGTTCATGAGAGTGGGGACATTAAGATCTGCCCATGTGGTTAGTAGTAAAGAAGCAACTGCATTACAGGTGGATAATGGAAGAGTGTAGTAATTATTGCTTTTGTTTGTTTTATTTGATTTTATTGTTAGATTTGGTTTTATTTTATATGTGTAAATATATGTGATTGTATTACATGTTTATTTTTCTATATCGCTCTGAGAGATTTAAATCTGGAAAGGGCAATTTATAAATATTTTAAAATAAAAAAATAAAATAAAGATTTTGCTTTATTTTGCCCAGCACACTCAGATCCATTCAGGATCCTTTTCTGCTTAACTAGAGTGCAGATCTCATGTATGCTTTTCCACCAATTCCACTGATCGCCAGCTTGGTGCAAAACTGGGCCCGACTGGTTCTTATTGCTCCAATGTGGCCCAGATAAGTTTGGTTTGCAAACCTGGTACAGCTATACAGCACCTGTCCAATCCATCTCGGGGTATATTCATCCTTACTAACTCAAGAGGAAGGACATCTATATCATCTGAACCTTCTCTCAACCAGACAGCATGGATGTTGAATACTTGCTGATCACACACTTTTCCTTATCCAAGGAGGTTGAAGATATAGTAGTGTCTGCTCGGAAGCCATCTACTAGAAAAACTTACAGATTCAAGCTGCCATGTTGACCAGATGCCTAAGGGCGCGCATGCGGCCCGACTGATGTACCAGTGTTGGCGCGAACCTCAGGGGCGTCCCCCTGAGATGATGTCATCAGCTCCAGATATTTAAGGTCTCAGTTTTCACTAACAAGAGGAGTTAGCAAGGGATAGGTTTACCTAGCTTCCTGCAGGTCGCTGTGGATGGGATTCGCTCTCCGCAACCCTAGCTACTCTGCCTCCTCGGACTTCACTAGAGATACCCGCTCCTCGGGGGCCTCGCTTTCTCTTTTTCTTTTCAGGTCACAGTCCGGAACCGGTACTTGCTCCTCAAGGGCCCACGTCCCGGACCAGCTCCTGAATACCACTTCTGCTAAGAAGTCATCGCTGCTTACAACATTTGTGAGTTTCCATCTACCACTCAGAGCTTTCCCTGGGACCAGGTACTCGCTCCTGGAGGGCCTACTGCATTCCAACTCCTGGGCTGCCTCAAGAGACTATGGTGTGAGTGTTATCATCAAGGACTTGTTCCAGAACTCTGCATATCCTATCTACTCACTTTCTTAGTTTCTCTACAGCTCAGCCACCTTGGGATCGCTGTTCCAATACCTGAGGGACTACAGCCCAGCCGGGCGCTTCCAGCTCACTACTGCCACCTCTGGTGGTTTAATATATTGTCTAGTAAAAGAACTAGTGTGTATCTGTCTCCTACACTAAGCCTGACCAGTGGTCCCTCTCAGGATCTCCCCCGAGGGCATGGTTACCTGCCACTGGTCCAAGGATCCACCCACAACTATTCTAAATAATAACAGATTGCTATCTCCGGCAACTCTGTTAATAACAGATTGCTAATTCCCAGCTTTAACAACAGAGCTTTAATAACAAATTCTGTGCTACTGTGGCGTGCAGAATTCCCCTCCTTCACAGCTGTGCAGATTCTGGGCAGAATTTGGCAGGCCCTGGCGTGCTGCGAGTGGAGGCTGTCCTCACAGCAAAGATGGAACAGGCCCCAGCATGCCACGAGTGGAGGCCATCCCGCTTGCAGCGAAGATGGAACAACCCTCAGCATGCTGCAAGCAGAGGCTGTCCCACTCGCGGCCAAGATGAAGTAGGCCAGGCGTGCCGAGAGTGGAGGCCGTCTCGCTTGCCGCGAAGATAGAGCATGCCCTGGTGAGAGTGAGTCTCTGGATGTGTGTTGAAGACTGCAAGCCTGGGGAGTGAGAGAGAGAGCATGTGTGAGGGTGCATGGGTGTGGGTGCCAGAGAGAGGAAGCCTATGTGAGGAGATTGTGAAAGAGTGTATATATGTGTGAGCTGGTGTGTGTGAAAAAGGAATTGTGTGTATGTGAGGGTGCTTGTGTGTGAGAGAGAGAGAGGGAGCCTAAGTGTGTGTGGGGGGGGTGAACGAGAGATGGAGCCAGTGTCAGAGACATAGCCTGTGTGAGGGTGCATGCATGTGAGAGAAAGGGATCCTGTATGAGGGTGTGTGTGTGTGTGTGTGCGCACGAGAGAGAGAGGAGTCTGTATGAGGGGATCTGTGTGTGAGAGAGAGGGGGAGTCTATATGAGGGGATGTATGTTTGTGAGAGAGAGAGAGGGGAAGTCTATATGAGGGGATGTATGTTTGTGAGAGAGAGGAAGCCTGTATGAGAGGGTATGTATGTGCATTAGAGAGAGGGAGCCTATGTGTGTGTGTGAGAGAGAGAGAGGGACAGAAGAAGCCTGTGTGAGGGGCAGTACTGAGAGAGGCTTCAAACTCTTGGGAGTGGAGATAGAAGGGGGTTGAGCCTAGACGGGGAGGGGAGACATAGTGGCAGGTGGAGGAGTTGGGGCTTCAGAAGGGCAAAGTGAAAGGAGACTGTCCAGGGGAGTAGGGAGAGAGGATGGAAGAGACAATCTTACAGTGAACTTCTAGGAAAATTCTGCTCAAAATAAAACTCTGCATCTTTAAATAATAACTATTTTCTGTTTTATATTTTAAATTAATTACTTTAAGACTGGCATGTATAATGTGTTATTTTGACCGCTATAAAGTATGCAGAATTTTGCAGAATTTTAAATTTTTGTGTGCAGAATTCCCCCAGGAGTAACAAACATGTGGATAAAGGTGAGCTGATTGATGTTTGATATTTGGATTTTCAAATTTGGATTGACAAAGTTGCCCATAAGAGACTCCTAAGAAAATTAAAAAGTTGTGGGATAGGAGGCAATGTCCTGTTGTAGATTGCAAACTGGTAAAAAGATAGAAAACAGAGAATGGTAATTTTTCTCAGTGAAGAAAGGTAAACAGTGAAATGTCTCAGGGATCTGTACTGGGATCGGTGCTTTTTAATATTGTTTATAAATGATCTGGAAAGGGGAACAAAGTTGCAGATTACACAATTATTCTGTTATTAAATCACAAGCAGATTGTGATAAATTGCAGGATGTTCTTGCAAGACTAGAAGATTGGGCATCTAAATGGGAGATGGAATTTAATGTGGACAAGTGCAAGGTGATGCACATAGGGAAAAGTAACCCATGCAGAAGTTACACGATGTTAGGTTCCATATTAGGAGTTTCCACCCAGGCTAAAGATCTTATTTATTTATTGATTGATTGATTTTTATATACCGACATTCGTGTACACACATCACATCGGTTTACAGTTGCTATCAAATGTACAAATTAAGAACATTTGCATTTCCAAAGAATAAAATAGTTGTAAATACATAAAATTCATATAAAAGGCTAAAAAAGAATTAAGATAAAAATTCTAAAAAGTGTTTAAAAGTAGCAGAAACAGATAAAAGAATAAAAGAGAATCACACTATCCAGATTGTTGAAAGGCTTTTTGAAATAGCCATGTTTTAAGGTTTTTTTTTAAATGTCTTAATATTTGTTTCAAGCCTAAGGTCTTGTAGCATTGAGTTCCACAGTTGAGGCCCAGCAATGGATAGGGCTCTTTCTCTGACTGAGTTCAGGTGGGCTGATTTAGGAGATGGAATTGGAAGAGTCCCATTTTCAGCTGATCTTGTTCTTCTTTGCGGTGTGTGAAAATGTAAAGCTGCGGTTAACCATTCAATTTTATCGTTGTACAGAGTCTTATGTATTAGGCATAATGCTTTAAATTGAGAGCGAAAAGTAATAGGTAACCAGTGCAAGTCTTTCATTATCGGTGTTATATGTTCACTCTTGTCATCATAGTGGACAATACTTTGAAATCCTTGGCCCAATGTGCAGTAGTGATCAAAAAAGCAAACAGGAGGGTGGAATAGTAAAATCCCCCCCCAACCCCCCACCCAGTACAATTTGGTAGATATTGAGTTGCATGGCTTGAGCCATGCAACCTTTAAGAAGAAGCTATAGTCATACTGGTTTGGGGAATATACTGTATATTCTATAAAAGAAGTTTCCATCCAAATAAGCGACCTCCCATCTACACAAAACAACCCTGAGGATTATTCACCACCTTGTCACAAATAATTGGCGAAATTCTTATGAATCAGGATCGCCACGCCTCTTTTTCTGTGAGAGAAAGATGCAAATTCACACATATCTGCCCAGTCTGTTTTTAATTTAAGATGTTCTGCATCTTTCAGATGCGTTTCCTGCAGAAATGCTAGCTGTGTATTCAATTTTTTTCAAAATATAAAAGTATTTTTATTGTTTTTATAGGCAAATGTATATCATTGACATTCCAGGGATGGAATTCAACTCTATTAGGTTGTGCCATTTGTAACATTGATAAAATATAGCACCACATATCGATCATAAAGAATTCCAGTGCCTAGGCCTAGCATTTTTAATGTTTTGAATTAAAAACATTCACCCCATATCCCATATAACCTCCATTCATTGAAGTTTGAAAAGTTTTCCCACCTTCCTGATATACTTATTCTGACTCACCATCCATGCATTCATTTCACATTTATTCCACATCCTCCTAGCTCATCTCCCCTAATTTTTTCCACTCCTCTCCCTCAATTCCCTTTCAACAGCATGTGTCCTATCCCCTATTGTATTAAATGTAAGACTGGCAATAGGCATCCCTCCCACCCCTGCATAGCCTGCATCAAAACCATAGTCTATAAAATATCTGACCATTAAATTAAAAAATGTTGCCAATACAGCATCAAACTTCTGGGATGTTTAGCAAGATTCTCAGTCAGTTTGCTGCTGTTCATGTCACTGTACATAGTCAGGCATATAATATCTTCCAGAGTAGAAATAATAAGAAACACAGCTAGTGAAAAATCTTTGCTTCCTCCATACTGTGCACCCATGTTTTCCTCAAGAGTCTGAATGCATTAGCAACATTAAAGGTACAGCAGTCAACCAATATTTTCATAAAATGCAAAACAGGCTTAGTCAGCCAAGGCATTATACAAATGAACAGACTCTTTCTACAATAAAGGTCGACTTAGACAAGACTTCATAATGTAGATAGTTCACAATAAACCCCAACTCAAGGGCAGCATTAGTTTTGTAGTCAACTCATTACAGCGAAGTGTGACTGTCGGTTGCTTCACATTGATGTTCAGATACCTATAGGCTGCTCATATATATTTTGCTGTGTCACAGTGGTCACTTGCTGTCAGTTAGGTCTCATAGTTTTTATAATCTAAAATAAGGCCTGGATTTTAAAAGCCCTACGCGCGCTGGGCCTATTTTAAAAAGGTCCGGTCATGCGCGTAAGTCCTGGGGCCGAAGAAAAGGGGCGGGGTGGGGCAGCCCGGGGGTGGGGCAAGAGGCCCCTGGCAGACTGCCGGCGCGCGCAACCTGCGCCTGCCCCGAGGCAGGCGCAACAGGTACAACAAAGGTCTGGGGGGGACCTAGGTTAGGGCTAGGGGGCGAGTAGGGAAGGGGAAGGAAGGTTATTTTAGGGGATTGGGAAAGGCTGCAGGCGTCGGCGCGCACAAGTTGCACTAATGTTACAAAATAGCGCGTCGGTCTTAAAATCTACCCCTAAATCTCTAAAGCCAGCACTAAAGGCCAGTGCCAAGTTAAATAATACTAATTTGAAGCAAATCTTGGTCTTCCAATTTTAAGCCTATATCGTTTCTACAGCTAAACATCTCAGTGAAAGCAAAAACTGTTTGCTCAGGCTGTACTAGAATATTCACAGTCTCCAATTATTTGGCGGTGGCCATCTTGTCCATAAATATTTTAACCTCCTTTGCATTAGTGAAGACTTTACTCTCATCTTGATGGAAAATGTACAAGCAAGTCGGGTTTTGTAAAGCAAACTGTATCCCCTTCTGATATAACTGGGTACAATAAGGTATGATTTCTCACCTCTTACCACAACTTGAGTTGAATCATCCTGGAACCTTAAAATCTTTTGCCCATCGTATTCCAGCTTTTTCTGTGCCCAATGTGCTTGAAGTAGTACAGCTTTATCAATCTAGTTTAATATACTGGCAATAACAGGTCTAAGTTTTCTCTGGTTTTCCAAGAATATTCCCACATGATGAATTTGCTCAAAACGCAGTGGTAACTGCTCTGGTTGCAGGCCCAGCAGTTGGGATAAAAGTTGTTCACAGAGCTTTTGCAACGCACCTTTTTTTCATAGATTTCAGGATACCTCTGAAACAAATATTTCTCTAGCTCCTGTTTTCTTGATCATCCACCCTTTTCTCCAATTGTTCATTCTTCTTTTGAAGATGCCAAATTTGTTCTTGGCCTTGTAGCACAGTCTCCTGTTCACCCAGCTTGTTTTCATTTGTTGTAATCTGTTGGATATAAAGTGCCACAGTCTCTTGAAATTCCTCCATAGTCAACTGAAATTTTGCAAGTTTATCTTCCAAGACCGCCATTACACATTTAGTTAGATGTTTAGCTACCTCTTCCAAGATTATCAACACAAGCTTAGCTTTTTCTTCTCCCATGTTAGGGGCCACCACCTTCACCTTTTCAGCATTTGTTTTTGTGATCATATCCTCATTCCTTTTAACCACAAAATTATCCATCTCATTTTAGGGGATGTATTAAAAAGGGGCTCTAAGTAAAATTAGAAAATTATTTGTGGAATGGGAGCTCTGGAGATCATGTCTTTCTCCCTAGCATGTCATCACATGATCTTATAGATTGCATTTTCAACTCTATGCATGAAAAAAGTACTTGCACAGAATGGAGGTTCAAACTTCAACATGTACTTTGTACCTGAGTCCAATTTCCAAGTGAAAGTATACTTGTACTTTCTCTTAAAACTGATGCAAAGTGCACAAGAAAAATGTACCCACAGACTTTGTCCCAGTGTAAATAGTGTGAACATTGCTCCTTCAGATCTTGGAAAAGTACCCACATCATGTCACAACATGTACACTTTTACCTGTGTGGAAAGGTGGGTGTGGTTAGATCAGGGGAGGAAAAGCGCACCTGGTGATTTCAGTTTAGAATTACCATCATACTTTGCAGTTGCTGTAATGCAGCTGCAATGTACACAGATCCTTTGTACTGGGGGTGGGCATGTTTGGCACATTTTCAAAGGGAAACTCTGCAAGGAGTTAGAAAATTGCCCCCATTAAGCATGAATACAACACAGACAGCTGAAGAGTTGATTTCAGGGAAGAGATATTTATAAATAGAGTGTAGTCATAATAAAAGATACATATTTTGTATTCCCAAAATTGTAGAAAAGATATGAGATTACCAGTTTATGCAAAAAAAGGCAGGACACCTAGGAATAAAGACCAAAAGAGAAAGCTGCAGAGCTAAGAAGCAAACAAGTTAATATTTTAAAGACCCAAGTTGTACTCTTTCTTTAAGTTAAAAGGTAAAAAGGCTCTGTCTTCTATGTATTTATTAAATTCCCCTGAGTCCTTGATAAATGATCCATAGGGCTGTCACTCCCCACTGGGAGAAGGGATTCAACAGGTCAGCTCTGCTTACTGTTTCCCTGGGCCCCAGCCTAGTGAAGTTTCTCACACTAAGAACCTCTTCTTTCCCACTGCTCCACTCTTGAACCTACCACTTATGCTCGCTATCTCCCTCTTCCTCACTGCACTCTCTCTTTCCACACTAGAGCTATTTCCCCCTCCCCAGGCACAATCCCATTAGCTCTCTTGCCCTCCCAAAGGCTTGAACCCCTAGCTGTTTCCCCACTTCCAGGTTACCGCCCCCCCCCCCCCCCCCCAGGTCTCACCTCCACACTCAACACCACAGTTCTCACCCCCCTCCAGACTTGACCTCATCATTAGCTGTCTTTCTCCCCCCCCAGCAACAGAGGTTGCACCTCACTGCACTCACACTCTCCCAGCATCCTCAGCTCAACTCCACAGTACTCATGCTTTTCCTCTCAACAGACTCAACTCCACTGCCCTCTCTCCTCTATCCCCTGGCCTGTGTGTACTTGGGTCACTGCTGTCTCTTCTTTCCACCACTGCACTTCCTCCTTCCAAGTACAAAATCTGCATGAGGAGAACTCTGCAAAAATGCAGTTACACATAATTCCCCAAGAGAAGATCTTGCTGAGCTCAGAGGCTGGGAGTGTGAATTATTGCACTGGGGTGTAGATCCTGATAATAATAGGCTGCTTTATGGATCCCTGATGTTGTCAGGACCTAAGGGTTCTGCTCCAGTTGCTGTGATCATAACACACAACAATGTCTTCTTTGAATTTTCTTGTCTGTCTGTTAGGAAGCTGAAGATGAGAAGGCTGTCATGATGGCAGCAGCACAGAGTGGAGGAGAAGAGACAAATCTGCTACTGCCAGAATTGGGTGCCATGCACCATTCCCTGGTGAGGTAAGGCATTCTCGCACAGTGACTCTGGGTTGAAATATGTGACAGGCAAAATGCAACTACAAGTACCTAGCTGCTTTGGGATGAGAAGTAAACACTGGACCAATATAATGCAGGCAAGATGGAGTTAGTTTGCAACTATCGCCTAGGGGCATCCATGGATGGGGTGTGGGAATCCTAGAATTAATGCACCAGAGTGTGGCTCTTGAAGAATTCATCTTTTACCATCTGAAAAAAGATCCTGCTTTGTCTCAAACTTCTGCATGTCATCATCTTTGGATAATTCTCATGTTAATCCAAAATAAAGATCCAGTTTTTTCCAGAACTAATAATGCTGATAGAACTCTGCACTATAGCAAACTTAAAATCTCCATAAAAATTGTCGAGTGACTTTTCTAAATAGCAGTTGTATCTTGCTTGGATTTTAGTTTTTGGTCAGGATCCCAGCATGCCGTGTAGCCTCAGCAGCTCAGAAACACACAAGATTTTCAACTTTGTGTAGTCTTTCAAGGGCAAGAGAGGAAGGGGCATAGAGGGCAACTTTCAAAGCTATTTAACCAGATACACTGGCTTGTCTGAAGATTGCCTCCTCTGTATGTTGGCTTCAGTAGTACATGTAGTTTAGCCCAGTTAAAAAAAAAAAAAAACAAAGGTGCTCCCGAAGCGGTTTAGATCTTGGGAAGAAAACAGTGCATGTAGATTTACTTTTTTTGTTTTTTGTGAGTAACATAACAGAAGGATTGTCAGGAAAGGTTTGTCTTTTTGCTGATGATACCAAAGTCTGCAACAGGATGGACAGCCGGAAGGTGTGGGAAACATGAGGGATCTAGTAAAGCTCGAGGAATAGTCTGAGGTCTGGCAGCTAAGATTTAATGCTAAAAAAATGTAGAGTAATGCATTTAGGATGTAGAAACCCAAGGGAAAGGTACAGTATTGGAGGTGAAATTCTTCTAAGCAGAAAGGAAGAGCGGGATCTGGGGGTGATTGATTCTGATGATCTTAAGGTGGCCAAACAGGTGAAGAAAGTGATAGTAAAAGCCAGAAAGATGTTTGCTACTTAGGGAGAGGAATGGTCAGCAGAAGGAGGGAGGTGATCTTGCCCCTGTATAGGACCCTGGTGAGACCTCACTTGGAATACTGTGTACAATTCTGGAGGCTGCACCTTCGAAAGGATATAAACAGGATGGAGTCCAGAGGGAGGCTACTAAAATGGCCAGTGGTCTTCATTCTAAATCATATGGGGATAGACTTAAAGATCTAAACATGTATACCCTAGAGGAAAGGCAAGATAGGGGAGGTATGAGAGAGACATTCAAATATCTCAAAGGTTTCCATGCACAGGAGGTGAGCCTCTTCCACTGGAAAGGAGTGTCTTAGAACAAGGGATCATGGAATGAGGTTGAAATGGGGTAGTCTCAGGAGTAATCTTAGGAAATATTTATTTACAAAGATGGTGGCAGATGTGTGGAGCCTCCTAGTGGAAGTGATAGAGACAAAAATAGTATCTGAATTGAAGAAAGCATAGGCTAAATACAGGGGATCTCTGAGGGAGTGATGGGAATTGTAAAAATAAATAAATTGGGCAGATGGGCAGGCTAGATGGGCCATACGGTCTTTTACTGCCGTCATGTTTCTATATTCCTATGTTTTACCCCTGCTCAGCCACCTGATCAAATAGCAGGTGCAAAGTAGGTGTAGTAAAGGATTTTTTAAAGGAAAAAAACACACATTTTCCTTTGAAAATTTGCTGCCAGGTTTGCGGGCTAAACGTTCCCACATACATAAAAAATGCAGGATGTTCAAGGAAAAATATTATCCAGTGAAGCAAGGGGAGATAAACAGGGCAATTTTCAGAAGCCATCTACCTTGGTAAAAGTACATGCAGGAATCAACAACATGCATCCTTTGACCTGGGCAAAGAGTAGGTGGGAGTGGGGTCAGGTCAGCAGAGGCAACAGTGCACATGGTTTTGAATTTTCAAAACTGCACATTGTTTTCCATGGAAAAAGCATCCACACAAAAAGCAGCTGCAAGTCTTTGCAGCTACTTTTACCCAAGGCAGAGGGAAGTATAGTTATACTTTCCCTTTGAGAACTGGGTCAAGCCCTGAGACTCGCCCACAGTCACGCTAAGTCAAACAAAGAGTCAGTGGTAGCTGGGATTAGAGCTGAGGCACAGGGAGATAAAGTGACTCACCCTAAGGTCCCACAGTGAGTTAGTGACAGAGCTGGGATTAGAGATGAGGCACAGGGAGATAAAGTGACTCACCCTAAGGTCACACAGAGAGTCAGTGACAGAGCTGGGATTAGAGATGAGGCACAGAGAGATAAAGTGACTCAACCTAAGGTCACATAGAGAGTCAGTGACAGAGCTGGGATTAGAGCTGAGGCACAGGGAGATAAAGTGACTCACCCTAAGGTCACACAGAGAGTCAGTGACAGAGCTGGGATTAGAGCTGAGGCACAGGGAGATAAAGTGACTCAGCTGAAGGTCACCCAGAGTGTCAGAGCGGGGATTAGAGCTGAGGCACAGGGAGATAAAGTGACTCGCCCTAAGGTCACACAGAGAGTCAGTGACAGAGCTGGGATTAGAGCTGAGGCACAGGGAGATAAAGTGACTCACCCTAAAGTCCCACAGAGTCAGTGGCAGAGCTGGGATTAGAGCTGAGGCACAGTGAGATAAATATATATCATTTTGAAAGTGCAGTCTCCAGAATGGTACACAATATTCCAAGTGAATAGACTTAGTTTTTGGGTACTTGCCAGGTTCTTATGGCCTGGATTGGCCACTGTTGGAAACAGGAAGGTGGGTTTGATGGACCCTTGGTCTGACCCAGTATGGCATGTTCTTATATTCTTACCCTAAAGTCACACAGAGAGTCAGAGGCAGAGCTGGGATTAGAGCTGAGGCACAGGGAGATAAAGTGACTCACCCTAAAGTCCCACAGAGTCAGTGGCAGAGCTGGGATTAGAGCTGAGACACAGGGAGATAAGGAGACACAGAGCAGTGTTTCTCAAATTTTAAAATGCTGACTGGCTACCTTTCTTTAATTATGAGGAACAGTTGCAGGACAGATGTTAGGGTGGGGGGGGGGGGGTGACCCCTGAAGAATTTTCTCCCTCTCTTTAATTTTGTGGTTCAGCTCTACAGCTGGTCAACGTCATTTTAGGAATATAGCTAGCCAATTACATTGCTTTCTAAAAAGGTTGCTCTTATTAAAATAAAAGTTCTCCCCCCTAGCCAGCCGTCAGTTTGAAAAGCCCCCTTCTCTTTTCCTCTCCCTCCCTCCCTCCCTGCCAGCCATCAATTAAAAAGCCCTTCCTCTTTCTCTCCCTCCTTACATCCAGCCATCACTTTAAAAAAAAAAAATCCCTCCCGTCCTTCCCTCATCACAGTCAACGCTCACACTCGCTCTCTTTCCTGTCCCAGCCAGCCATCAGATAAGAAGCTGTCCCTGCCCCATCCCAGCCAGCCTTCAGTTAAAAAAGCCCTCCCTGCCTTTCTCTCCCTCTCCCTTCCAGTCAGCCATGTTATTTATTCTTTTATTTATTACCCACCTTTTTGGATACTCGATTCCCCCAAAGCAGCCAGCTGGAGATTGTGTCAGTTTTCACTCAGTTCTCAGGCCCTGTTGTTGCCTCACCCCTGCCTGAGAACGGAGCACAAACTGACGCAGTCTCCAGCCGGCCACTTAACATTCAGATACTGGTGCTGTGACCATCAGGAGAAGAAGGTCTGCGGGGCAGGGGCCAGTGTCGGGAGAAGATTAGAGGGATTCACTGCTTTGCAGGGTAACGTGCGGAGTGCAGTGCAGCCAGGGTGTTCTGGTACAGTTCTCCCCTTCCTTCTTTTCCTCAATTACTGCCATTCCATGTGTGGGTGCCAGCCCACAGACCAGCAGTTGAGAAACAATTACAGAGAGAGTCATGAGCTGGGATTTGAGCTGAGGCACAGGGAGATAAAGTGACTTGTTTTAAGGTCACACAGAGATTCAGTGGCAGAGATGGAATTAGAGCTGAGACAGGAAGGTAAATTGACTTGCCCAATAACACAGTTAGTGGCAGAGAAGGAATTAGAACTTGCATCCCAGGAGCTCACTGATGTCCAACAATAGAGAATTAAGTTTTCCCTAAATAAATGGCTGGCATAGAGTGTATGTGTGTATATATATGTGTGTGTGTGTGTTTGTATATGTGTGTGTGACATTTAATTACTCATCTTTTTCAAATCTGAGCTCAAGGTGAGTTACAATTCAGGTTCTGTAGTGTATGCACTGCATATACTGTACATGTGTATGTGTTTAATATGTGCCTGAGCATTCGTGTGTGTATATATATATATATATATATATATATATATATACATTATATTCATATGCATGATAGATATATATCTATCTATCTATATCTATTGATAGATAGAAATAGATATGTTTATATATGGATGAATAGATATATGTAGGTGTTTTAGTGCATAGAGGTATATGTGTGTGCAGCAAAATTCATGAGGAGCCAAACCTGAAACCCAAACTCTCTTGCATGAGGCCAAGGTGCCTCCTAGTCTGGCTTTCACCAAAATGTCTACAGGCAGGACAGACTGTAGAAGTAGTGAAAGAAAAATGACAAACTGATTTCCCAGCCTGGGTGGAGCTCACGCCTTGCCAGGCACAGATATATATTTGTATATACATGATCTGCACACACATATTCCCAAACTCACACTCCAGTAATGAAGATGGATATTGGAGGCAGTGTGATGCCCGAGAAACTTCCAGTGTGGGTGTGACATTTCAAAAGGGAACTAAGGAGAGACAGATACACACACACACACACACACCTATAACAGCCCCAAGAAAAGGAGAGGAAGGATCTTTCCAATCCTTGTTCTAGTGAGTAAAAATAAATAAATTTCAGTCACTCTACCGGGAGTAAAGATGACTTTTACAGCCGATGGCCATAAAACCGGCAGCAGAGGAGGGGACAAGATGTACAGCAGTGTCAGGACGTTCCTGAATCAATTTTCAGCATCATTAGATTCTTTTTTTCCTGCAGACAGAGACAGAGAGGGAGAGAGAGAGAAGAAATAAAAGAGGAAATGGTGAGGGGGCGAAGCTGGAGCTATTTGCAAGTGAAAGAGATAAAATTGCAAATTGGCTGTTACTCTCAGGTTTGGGGAGGGGGAGGTGGTGTGCAGTCCTGAAGATGGATGAAAAATGGAATTCCCTTCCATTCCAATCGCTGGGCCCAATATATCTTTTTTTTTCCTTTCTTTTCCTTGGGCTCCTTTTGAGCTTGCAGTTCAGTCAGAACATGCTCACGCTGAGGCTGTTGCCCCCTCTGCAATGTCCCAAGCAGGAACTGAGTCCAGGAATCAGAGGGAAGCACTAGATTTATAATTTGATCCAAGATAAGCCGTCTTGGAAGGAGACTAGAGCTTTTCCCCTCCTGGGCTTTGGTTCTGACTGGGGTCAGAGCAAACCCCAAACTTCATTATTGCCCAAAGCTCCTTTAGCGGCCTTTGAGCTGGTGGGTTTCAACCTAGATCTCAGTGTCCAGGTGTCTGAAGTTATCCTCAGCAGAAAGGCCATTAAGTAAAAGGACAAAAAGCCAGACACAAAGAGGTGGGCCCCCTTAGTGCATGACCAAGGCATGTTTGGGTGGTAATGAACTGGAGGAACCTGAAAGTACAAAGCGTTCTGGGTGCCCACAGTAAAGGTAGCATTGCTAGACTCAGGGATAGATTTGTAACGGTGAAATAGATCAGTCACTCATAGTCAACACTCAGACGAATGTAGCCCTCAGACACGGATTACATTTATTCTGGCATCACAGTTAATGCACTCCACGGAAGCGTGTCCTTGGGTACATTCAAAAGTCTGGATCTGCCGGGAGAGAGGCAAATTAGAAAGGGCTAGGGTTATGGAGAGGAAGAAAGTCCAAATCATAAAGAGAGCCTGAGACCTGGGAACTTCCTGGGCAGAGCCTTGGAATCTGATGCTGTAATTCTGGAATTAATAGCACCGTAGGACAGTTCAGGGATTCTCAACCTTTACATTATCTCCTCTCCCCACCCTGCCATCAAAACCAGGCCTGGAGTTTTTCAGTAGACACAGTAGGCACACTTTGCCTCAGGCAGCCGTGCAGACTGGCTGGATTTGTCACCACCCAGCTGGGCTAAATCTCATTCTGCAGAGCATAGCCCTCAGCTGTCCTCACCCGGCCCTTTCCCTTCCAGGCAGTGTGCAGAGAAAGAGGGTGAGCCTGGCGTAGTCTTAGCAGAGGAAAGAAGAGCTACTCTGCTCCCTAATGCAGCCTCTGCCCACCTGCCATTCAGGGACAGGAGAGAAGCAGACAGATTAAATAAGGATCATGTAGGGGATGTTAGGTGGAGCTGAATGGGAAATCATTGGGGGGGGGGGTGAGGATAGAGGCTAAGGAATGAAAGGGGATCTGTTGGGGGATGTGTCTGTGTGTGAGAAAGAGGGGAACAGGTGGAAGATGGTGGTCTATGCCAGACTGAGTGGGAAGTTAGAGGGGATAAAAAGGGAAGCAGGACCAGAGCAAGGGAGGGACATCTGCCTTCTCCTCCTCCCAACCAACTGCAATTCCGATTCTTTCTCCCTTATTCCCTGCTTCTATCCCCCAGAATCTGGAACATCCCTTCCTTCCAAACTTTCTCTTCTTCCCAGATCTTGGAATCCACCCTCCAACCCTATCCACTCCTTCCTCAATTCCAGAACCATTCACCTTCTCCCATCCCAGGTTCTTGATCTCCACTTCCTCCGTCCTCCCCAGACTCCTCTGCCTATCTCCGTTGTCCTTACCTTCTCCTGGTCCTCCTCCCTTCCTCTCCACATCCCTGGTTTTCTCACACTCTCCCTCTCACCATCCCTGAGATCTCCTCCCTGTGCTGATACCTGAGATCCCTTTTCCTAACCCAGTAGAATGAAAATAAATTATACAGAGCCAAGCAAGGCTGCAAAACTTCGTTATTTTTTATAATGTAAAATTAAAAGATGGAAATGTTTGTAATGTGCTTGAGATTGTTCAAATCTTTGCCACAGTATCTGCTCCTGAGCTGCTGCAGCAAATTGTAGGGCTGTGCCTTAGACCTTCTGCTCTCTGTTCAACCTTACTAACAGTGCCTATGGGTGGCAAAATCCTAAATCCGTCACTGAACACCACCACAATAGCTTCACGTGGGCTTCAAGCCATTTCCTACCATGCTTCTCTTTGCAAAGTCTAACTCTTTCAGCCATCTTATTCCAGCAGTCTTCCCTTCTGAAAGGGCTGCCTTCTGCAGTGCTGGGGCCAAAAGCAGGCTGAGAAGCTTTGGTCCTCTCGGGATGTAAACTCTTTTCTTTGAGGTCTCTCTAACTGTGATAGAACAGTTGTACACCCGTGTGTCTTGTGTCTTCCTCCAGTGACTGTGGGGAAAAGAGCGAACAGGAAGCAGAAGGCAGCCAGGCAGGAAGACCCAGCGACTGTCTGTGGAAAGAGTGCCCCATCTGCAAACAGCGTTTCCCACCGCAGTGCGACACAAATGCTCTTGAGCAGCACGTAGACAGCCACTTCTTCTTCAGCACTCTTGAGCCCTTTGTCTTCGAGTGACCTTCAGGTGACCTTCGGATAATCTTCATCTACGTACGTCTTTGTCTTTCCATCATTCTTCCTTCACTGTTCTCTGTCCATTCAAGGTCTTCATGCCAAGCTCTGCCACCTCTGGCACCAGGAACTCTGCCAGGGTCTCTTTCCTTGTTAAAATTTGGTAGATTGCCAAAATAAGGAAAGCCTGGAAATGTGGGTACTGCCATCAACATGTTGGCCTCTGCTGATAGCTTGTACAAGATAAGGAGTATTAAGTTCCCACTCACCCTCCATAACACACACTTGACCCTGCTGAAGCACAATGAAAGGGTGTCTAGGGAAAGAGTGGGCATGCAGTTAGTGGGTTACTGTTAGACTCCAATCTGTTTGCTGGACTGGTCACTGCCATCACTGTGGTGGCTTTTCCAAGACAGCGTTTACAAAACAGTTCTAGGCAAAAACGAAAATAGCAGATGGCCAAAATAATGGCAAGATTGCAAGAAAGGGAAAGCTGAAGACCTGGAAAGTACTGAAAGAGGCTCCTTCAGCCATTTTTTCAAGAGATAAGTTGTAGCCTGCATGCACTGTGGGTCTTTCATATGTGACCAGCCACAATGTATTCAATCCAGTGTCCCTTACAGATGTCATGTGTCTCAGATGACCTCTCAAACACTCCAGCAGGCGTGATTGAACGCGTGACATCATAGCCACCATGGACTAATCAGATCCTGCAAACATGATGTAATTTGCTCCTTTTTTGCTAGCATGGATGCCCTAGAGAGCAGGAAGAGAAAGCTCTGAGAAATCTGAGTGCTTCCCGGACCTCTCTTTCCCACCCCCTTATAAGTGCTACATCTACTGGACAATCTGCCCCGCTCCTCCCATGCCCCTTTCCAGGGGTATATCTATAGCATAGCCCCCTCCTGTTCCCATTAATGGTACTGGATTACATTTCTAACCCTGGAGCTCCTCTGGCCTTGAAACATGACAAGAAGAGACAGAGAGGTAAAAGCAGCTAGACAAAGAGAGGAAGAAGAGAAAATTGTTATCTCTTTATTTGACTTTTGTGGCTTTGACCCAAGTGCATTACTAAAGCATTGACAGCTTAAAAAAAAAAAAAAGGTTCCTGCTGTAGAAAGTTATATATAGGTATACATGGATATGTGTCAGCTGGATAAAGGAGAAGGCAAGGAGGGCTATGACAGGGTTTGCTTTTGTGGGATTGGAAGGCAGGCTTTGCTACCAGTGACGCCTGCTAGTGTAGAAAGTGCTCTGTCCCTGAATGACCTCATTATTCCCTGCTCACTTACTTCTGCAGCCTAGTGCTGAGGATCAATCCCATAATAACAGGATTGCCTCTCTAACATCTGCTGATTTGTTAAGAGTGTCGGGCGTATAAATAATAGCAGTAATTTGCCTCTCAGTCAGCAGAATGGTGGAGCAGCTCAAGCCATTACCACCGCCACTGACGGGGCCAGTGGGGATTTTAACTGTGTGACACAGCTGTCTCAACAACGTTTAGATGTACAACATGGATATAGCATCCTTTTTCTCCCCCGGCATGCGCTTTAAGTTTTCCCTTCTTGAGCGGAAATGCAGTCCCCCCCCATCCCCCCAGGACTGCTTTCTTAGGCACTGGTTTTGATTTCAGAACTGGGGGTGGGAGATGAGAACTCTTCCAAAACTTAGCCTGGATTAAGGTAGAACCAAAAGGAACCAGACCCCTTCTAATCCTTGTTTCAATGAGGTTTTAGACCCCCTTCTTCCCAGCTGAGGTTTGCAAAGATATTTCTTAAGGTCTGCTGAAGTTTTCCAGATATCGCCGTAGATAGATGTTTTTATTACATAAGCCACACTTATGAAACACATAGGTGTGTGCAGTAAATAATTCTGTATACTTAGTAGAAAGAGCTTAGTGTCTAAATTATCTTAAATAGTAGTTCTAGTATTATATAGGGCACCTTAGCACTAGATAAGATAATTCTGCCTAGCATGGGTGACTAATATAGGTGGAATAGAAGTCATTTTTAAATAAATAATCCACATCCTCCTGTCCCATAGAGCTTGAGGTCAAGTGACTTGCTCAGCGTAGAAGCTTTAGAATGCCTTGGCTCCCAAGTGAATGGGGATAAATGGGGAACTCTCTGCAGGCGCTGATTGGTAGCAGTGCAGGAGAGGGAATGGAAGTGAACCTGGCTGGGCTACAGTACTGTTATTGTAGCTAGCATGGGATGGGTATTACAGCTCTTATAGGATGTCAGAGCTGGCCAGCGAATGAGGGTGAAGTGGTATGAAGGTGCTTCACACATGAAGAGCCCATGTAGCGCCACTGGGGCCGATGCAATAAATTAGCGTAGAAAGCGGGCGCTGAACAGCAAGGCGCAACCTTGCTAACGAGAACCCGATCGGTTTTCGTGACTTGGCCATTCGCTGGCAAGGAAAACCGATGCCGAGGGTTCAGGAAAGCGAACGTTTGTCAGTCGAGCGTCCGTTTCCTGAACCCAACTGTCTATTTTTTTTTTTAACTTTGTTTCTTGAATTTTTCCTCCTACTTAATATCACAACGATATTAAGTAGGAGGCAGTACAGAAAAGCAGTTTTTTCTGCTTTTCTGTACTTGTTTTAGATGCGCTCAGCTGTTAACGCCTGCTTCAGGCAGGCGTTAATAGATGACAGTTAAATGTGCGTCCGAGACGCACATTTTTTTTTTTTCACATCGGGAGTGAATGCCTAATAGCCTCATTCACATGCATTTGCATGTGATGAGCGCTATTAGATTCACTCCATGTTGGACGTGCATTGAATATGCGCTAATCCCCTTATTGTATTAGGGGATTGATTAGCGCCTATTCTACCCACGTCCGACTGCAGGTTATACAGTGCGCTCGGCTGAGCGCATCATATTGTCCTAGTCCCCACTCAGTGAGTCTTTCCTTCTTTCCCCAGAGCCAGAATATCTGATGTTCCCTTTCCTCTAGTCCAGTGGATTTCTATAGGAGAGGGATATGTGGTGTTCAGCCCTCTTTATAATGTCCTTCAGCTAGAGCTTTAGAACACTTGAGGTCTGGAACTTGGTGACTGGATTACCTCCAACAACACACTACCAGCACTGCCTTCTCTAAAATTAGAGCTGGAAACCATTAGAGGTCTCTGAGCACCGCAGGGTGGAGCGTTCTCCTCTCCAAATGGCACTTTCTCACTGTTTGCCAGGCCCTCTGACAGCACAGCATCAAGTGTCATTCTGTCTCATTCTGCAGCT
This sequence comes from Rhinatrema bivittatum, assembly GCF_901001135.1. Taxonomy (NCBI): domain Eukaryota; kingdom Metazoa; phylum Chordata; class Amphibia; order Gymnophiona; family Rhinatrematidae; genus Rhinatrema; species Rhinatrema bivittatum. Next base: position 311,576,287 of record NC_042617.1, read on the forward strand.
GAACAGAGGCCACAATTGTTCCCATCATGCTCACCTGGAACAGCAAATAGTGGGGCTAACAGTATCTGAGCATTGCTAACTTGCAAAACCATTGGTCATATTAGATATATTTCTAGTTGCTTCATCCCAGTTTTATGGGCTCTTCCTGTCTTGGGAATACTAGACAGATGTAGAGTATGAGGGCAATATCTGCTGCAACTTCCAAGAACAATCAGCAGCACCAGGGAGTCTGAAAACAGTGCATAGCTGAAGGCCACTCACAAGCAACTTCAGTCCTTCTCACCATAGTATGCAGTGCTAAACACACATGGCTCAGTGGGGACTCTCAGCACCATTCTTTCACCTCTCAGAGAATTCAAAACAGAACAGGATACGGTGAAAGAAGTTGAATGGAACTGTGTGGGTGTTGGGGAGAAGGCTGCAAAGGGTCCCATGTATGTGATGCAGAAGGGCAGCACTGCGGGTGTTGCCAGAGAGGGGACTGTGTTGTGGCTATCTCCAGACACATTCTGATTCCAGAAATCTGGAAAATACAGAGTCGTTTGCTGTGAAATGCACTCCTGTGTCCTCCACTGGCTCTCTGGGTATTTTAGTGCTTTCCACAGAGGAAGAAGAGGTCTTTGGATGAAGCTCCTGCTGAATGGCATGTGTAGATTGTAGGGAACAGGCAGCAGATCAGACCCTGGCAGCACAGCACAGCCCCAGAGTAGACTGCACATGTCTCAGTGCAAGCAGCAGAGACCTCCCAGTAACAGCTATAGACTGTAAACTGTTCTCCATCCATTTCACTGAGCCCCCCCGAGATTTGCCATATTTGGTACAGTATCCCACACGTGCACACGTGTACCATACGTTCACATCCTCACATCACGTCTGGTTAATTGAAACTGCTTGAACACAGTACACAACAAACCCCATGTGCAACATAACCCACAACACAGCACAGTGTAAAGGCTGAAAACACACCTTTACCCGTTTCATCCAAACCGGTGTTGTCAGCCTCAGCCCCCGCCGTGATGTTTGCTTCCGGGGCTGGATTTTGAGATATTGCCTCAGTGCATTCTAGTTGGGATTTTTCCCCCACTCGGGGCCTAGTGTGTTGCTCTTAGACATTGAGCAGAGCTATTCTAGGTTTTTGACTAAGAATGATGTTTACTTTTTAGTGCTTGTTTTCTGTCTCCTTTTGTTGTGATTATGAATTAACTTGTATCCTTGTCACTGCCTATTGTAGTCCCATTAAGGTGGTAATCACAGTAATGGTTAGAGGTAGTTTGCTTGTTTTTATCCCTGTGTTTGTTTACCATTAACCTCACCTTTGATGCAGGGCTGAATTAAGGAGAAAGGGGTAATTTGCCAGAGGCATTTCTTGCATTTCCAGTGCAGACCTTGCAGTATCGCCAGCTGTTCCTGCAACTCATACAATCTCACGTTTAGCCAGCCTAGCAAGTTATGTGATGTGCAGTCTTTAACCAATGTGCGGGGTGATCCGGCTCTGAATGTATTCGTATTGCATCTAGGGGCTTCTATTTCTGTAAGAAACAGTATTACAATGGGATAAAACCAGGAGTGGCTCAGCTAGTTCCTGAAGATTTGGAACCTGTTGGCAGCCATCGGTAGCAATGCTGGTTGAACTTTTGGCCTCTTAACATCTGTGTAACCCTAAGGTGCCGGCTTGACTCATACTTTCATCCTTCCAAGACAGATAAAATGAGAACCAATTGGTACTTGGGCAATATTAATTGTTCAGTCTGTTTGCAAAGTGCTTTGCATTATTAGTGAGGGTAAAGCCATTAAATCATACAGATGCAAATTGTATAAGGATAAGGTGACTGGCCTGAGGCATTACTTGCACTAATGTATTATAGTCACATTTCAGGGCCCAACACTTTGTACCTGGTTGGCCTATTGATCTGAAGAGCTTTGAGCAGAAGGATCGAGTTGAGAATGAAGACTTTAAAAATACCCCTTTGCCCTCACGATTTTAATCCAGTTCTGATTTGGTAGAGTTACTACTAAGCATCATATGTTTCCATGCTTAGGGAAGGGGATGTCATGCACCCCCTTTTATCAGCTGACACCAGGCCAGGGGTTAAAACCGCCTGTAAAAGTGAAGAGAGTCTTGCTGATATTAGTATTATGTTAATGGTTGGTTGTAGAAGTATCGTGCCTTTTTTATTCCTTTCTGGAGGCATTGTACCTTCCACAGTGTGCAGGCATAACAGCAATCATTATAGTCTGGTTTAAGCGTGTGCCCCAACATCCGCATGAGAAAAGCAGATTTTTCCCAAGTACTGGTTTTGTGGTGGCGACATACAGAGGATGCACATGTGCACCGACTGTCACAGCTTGTGATTATACAAAGAGAATACAGAGGGGCTGCCCAGAGCTAAACCTGGGAGCAGGGGCAGAAACTGCAGAAAGGCCACATTTGAGCTGTTGATTTTAGGGAAACTTAGTTGGGAGTTAGGCACAAAGAAGAGACCAGGGCAATGCCATATGTCACTTATTGCACACAGAACTTTTGAAACATTTTTAAAAAATGCGCAGGCAGACTTTCCATCATTTTTCAAAGCGAAAGTACACGCATACTTTTTGTTTTGAAAATTCTTGGAGTATCGCATAGATCACCCCCACACAAAGTTACACCTGCTTCTGATACGGCGTAACTTGTGCATGTGCATTTACGCGCATACTTTTTAACCCCGCAAGCATCTGTGTAAATCCCAACTCCAACCCCATGAAAGCAGGAAAGTAAGCACGAAACTAAGTTCTGCGCATATTTTGCTCATGCAAAAGACCAGCAAATTTTCAGTGGGCCACTTACACACATTAATATGCATTTTATGCACCTAAACGGCTTTGAACGTTCAGGGGGCAGGGTTTTCAAAGAGATTCTCCATGAGCAAACATATCTACCCGTGGAGAAGACCATGTTGACAATTGCTCTCCCCCCTCCCCCACAGGGAAATGGGAGCGGCACTTTGGAGAGGCCCGGAGGGTCATGGCATGCACGGGGAGTTGTTTTTTTTTAACTCCTCGTGCGTATTTCCTGGCGGGGGCTTTGCACATGCTCACTGTATGGGTACACATGTAGGCCCGGGCCCCTGGCAAGGAAAGGATTTTCACAGGAAACTCGCTGCTGCCTTCACTGTCACTGCCACAGAGCTGGGGAAGAAGAGTGGGTTCTCCAGCCAGCTGCAGGGAGCCTTCCTCTCCTTAATATTTTACTGCCAAATTCTGGACAGCAATCGCTGATGCACCAGAAGGATTTTGTGTAGCAGTGAGTTTAAATTGTCCAGCAGATTTCAAATGATGGAGAATGATTGCACCAAGAGTTTTCATCTCCATCTCTGTTCTTTCTCCTCTATTTTGTTATCTTTTCATTCATTCGTGTTTTTCTTGAAACATTAGTGTTTATATTACAATGTCCTGTCATCTCTTGCTCCCTTACTATTTTCCTATCTCCCTTCCTCATTCCCTCCCCACAAAATGTCCATTCTCTCACCACAACCTTCTTGCCCTTTACCTCTGCTTTTGCAGTCTTCTGTTCCCCTGCACTACAGTGTTGTCAACCTCTCCCTAACCTTCTCTTTCCTTCTCTCCCCGTAGCCGTTTGTTCTTCCCTCTGCCATGCTTGCCCACAGCCTCTGCCTATTCCCTCCGTTACTGTAGCACTGTCCCCTGAAGCCTTTCTTCCTTCTCTCCATCACTCCTCCATCCTCCCACCACAGCCTCTCTCTTCCCATCATCATCATTTTCTCCCAGCAGCCTGTTTTCCTTCCCACCTCTCTCCCCTTGCAGCCCCTGCCCATTCCCTCCAGCACTGTCCACACAGCCTGGGGTGACGATGCAGGGCCTGGGGGGAGGTAGGAGGTCTTTGGCGGCTGAGGGATGTGCAACTTTTCCTCACCTGTGCCATCTACGACTGCATTTTCTCTCTCTCTCTCTCTCTCAGCAGATGAATCTGCAACAGAAAATTCTGGCATTGCAGTACTAGGGACTGTGCTTGTCAGCCCTAACATCTTTCTTGTCACTGATGAGCAAATGAGTTGGTTTTCATGTCCTTTCTTTGTGTTATTTATGAGTAAGCAGTGGAAATAAACCTTACATCTCACTGAAATACAGCACAGATTTTATTAATGCCATAGTCAGATGATATTTTGAGGTTTTGCTTTGTTTACAGCTAGTTTCAGTTTAGCCTCATGCATCCCTGCTTTGATTTGACTGTCATCATCCCAGTGATTCTGTGATGGTATAATCTGAAAGGCTAGCTTCTTTCTTCATCAAGACATTGATCACAACTGATAGGTCATCTATAGGCTGTTGAATCAATGCCTTCCAGCCACTGAGCTGTGCTGAGGGGGTTGAAAAACAGAGAACAGTATTCGGAATGTTGTCTGGACATTTATTGATGGCTCAAATTATTTATAGGGGGTGAGCCAGAATAAGAATTATTGAAAGATATCTTCAGATTTGAAGGAGATATCATCGTTGGATGATCCTATAAAATTTATCCCTGCCTGAGAAGGTTCCAGTTTTCTCCAAGATTAGCAAGGCTCCTAGAGACCTGCATTGTAGCCTAAATGCAGAATAGCAGATAAGGGTTTTCTTCTGATGGCATTCTAGATTTGTCAAGAGGATTTTGCCAAGTATTTCTCCACAATATTAGCTTTCTGCTTTATTGTTTTGTTGTTTTATAAGTTAGATCACTAAAGAGATATACACCCTCTGACTCCTGCACAAGTAACTCCTAGTGCTTGTTTACGTGCAGTGTGTATGTTTCCTGAGTGGAATGGATGTTGATCCACACAGTGATGGCGAGATGCACAATGGTTTGGCCTTTTCCTGGGGATTTGATACGGCAATTCCATTGTTGTAGAGAGGTGGAGTTACTTAAAGAAGGATTTTAAAACTATATTGGTATGGCTGGAAATAAGATCTGATCTTCATATTCTGCTGAAATCTAGGCTCGGACTATATCAGTATATATATATATACACACACTATATATATATATATATATATATATATATATATATATATAGATATATATATATATATATATATATATATATATATATATATAGATATATATATATATATATATATATATATAAACTTGATGAGGAAGCAGCAGTGTCCAATGAGGTGCACTCCCATGATCAGAAGTCATATGATCTGGTTTAATCATTTATTTTTTTTACCTAGTGTGAACAGATGACTCCGAGTGACTTATGACTAGGGATTTTCGTTTTCAGTGTTTATTTTCCCTGGGAATTTATCATAAAATTAACAGAAATTAATTCAGTGGAAAAAAATGTTTGTTATAATAAACCCTGATAAATTCCCAGGGAAAATAAAAACTAAACACAATGATCCCTACTTATGACAGACTAAGCTGGTCCTAGTTTTACCCCTTCTTTTATATGCATGGAAATGGAGAGGTAGTTCCTTCTGTTTGTCGGGAAATCAGAATTAACTCTCCATGCATGCAGTGTGGGCATAACCTGGGATCCATTTGATAATCCTATTACCATCAGTTTCAGTGTCAGGATCAGGCTGACACTGTGACATTGCAGTTGCTTCAACAGGTGGAGATTAACAATTCTTTTTGCTTGCCCTGAAATTTTCCAGTCTTTCAGCTACTTAGGTACAATGGAGCCCATGTTAAAAAAAGAATCTGCAGTATAGTACGAAGTTCAATGTACCAGGACAGAGAGGTTTTTCTATTAATCTGTGTCAGAAATGCATATTAAATGAGCGCTGGGCTCCACTGAAGCAGTTTGGAATGAAACGAGACAAGGAGCAGAGAAATATTCACTCTATAGAGAAACTCTCTTTATGGGGGAGTCACAGTATATCTCAGCTAAATCATACAATATCAAACGTTTACATATGGAACTTTTCCTATAGCATACAGATTTGAAATCAGTATTCCATAGATTGTACAAGCTCCTATATCTTACATGTGTTCCAAGCGTGACCGTTTTCATGTTTAATATAGTTTATGCTGATGAAGCCCTGTCATTACAAACACCATAAAACTAATATATGGGAAATATATGCTTTATCCCATGGGGCTTTTTTTTTTTTTTACCTTTGGTTAAGAAAAGTTAAATATGTTACAAACTGTGCAATGCCACGTGAAATGTAATGAGCAATAAGATGTTTCATGTGCAAAGACCTGTACAGTATAGTGTACATATATATATATTTATACTATATGCGTTAAATTCTTCTAATAAACATGACCTTTGAGCACCTCTGTGTACTTCTGTTTTTTTTTGCTTTAAAGGAAGGGAAAAAGATTAACACTTTAATTTGTTGATGCTTATGTCATAATGCTCCACTGCATAATCCAATGAAAAACAATGTTCCTTTGGATTAAAGATGACATCGCAGAGCTTTTCCTCTAGGAGCATAGAAGCCAGCAAAGTATTCTACTTCAGTTCATGGGTGGCTATGGCATCCCTTGAGGCAGCACATTGTCACACATTTGTTGAAGGCCCCCTTTGATCCGACTGACTCTTCTAAACTCAGATATCTGGTATGGAAGGTCATAATTATGCCAGCAATCACTTCAGCTTCTGTAACCCGTAAGCCTCTGACTGATCAGCCCTAGTTCAAATTGTGCAAAACCAAGAGGGTGCTATGCACTCCTTTTTATTTGTTTATTGATTTATATTTAGGGACCTTCTTTTTCAGTTTTTATTTTATTTTCCTTAGGACTTTCAGTGATATAACAAAAAAAAATCAGTGGAAAAATATTATAACAGTCATTTTTCCACTAATTATTTTTGTTAATAACATTGAAATTCCTAAGGAAAATTAAATAACTGAAAATGAAGGTCCCTAGTTATATTTTATATTTGATTACTCCTTTTACATCATTCAAACCCCAAAGCGGGTTTCAATAAAACCATTATAACTAACACCTTATACAAATCAAACAACATAAGTTACAATCCCAACAAAATATAAAAAATATAAACCCCCCCCAAACAAACCGACCCCTCTCCCTCACATACTCAAATGTTACACTAAAATCCCCAATAGTAAATATCCCCTACAGTTCCTCCCCTATAATACTCCAAATAAGCAATATGGAAACAGATAAAAAACCAGTATGAGGTAGAATGGCTCCAAGTCATAAATCCACACTCAAGAATAGCTCCTTTTCAGGCTAAAGATCTCTACTCTCGCAATGCTACCCAAAACTTGCTTGAACAATCAAGTCTTAATTTCTCATATAAAGTTCTTTCCAAATATGGTATTTCACTTTAACAAGCCATCCTTCTATTTTACCTCCTCCTCAAGTCTGCAGGACAGAAACTGCCATCCACTCATCAGATTCATTTGTCTGTGAAGCAGGCTTAAAACTCTTACAAATCCATACTACTTTTTGTTTCCTTTGATCCAGATAAATCTGACCTTCCTTTGAGTAGTAAACAGATTATTTCCAGTTGGCCGGCAGATTGCACCTCTGGTAGTTATGCCCTGGTAGACTTGAACCTGGAAAGGCTGCAATAACCATGTTAGTAACTGACCTCAGGGTGACCTCCAAGGATGAAAGTTTAAAAGTTGCAGTCTTGAGTTCAGGCCAAACCCTGTTGTCTAGCCACTACTTCTTGGAAATCTAAAGCAGTGGTATTCACTGCCAGTCCTCGAGGGCAACAAATGGGACACCATTTTCAGACTGGACCTGTTAGGCTGCTACACCTACCACTCTAGTGACTGCTACAATGCCTTTTAATATGTTGTTCCCCACCTTGGATGAATTCCTTATTCAAAAAAGGTAGATAATCCAAATAAATAAATGTTTATGATATCCCTAATGAATATATGTATGAGATAGATTTTGCATGCATGTTGCTTTAGTTGAAGGCAAATCTATCTTATCCATGTTCATTAGGGATATTCTGAAAACCTGACCCATATTCATCCCTCAAGGAATTCCAGTCACTACCACTGGTCTACAGTTTGGCTTGTTGGTACTCCAGGCATTGTTCCCCCACCCCTCTGGCCCATTTATATTGGTTTCCTGCAGGATTGTTCCTCTGTCTGTCTGTCGAAAAACAACTTCAATAACAAATAAGAAGCAATGGTGACCATGCAACAAAAAATCACCAAAACTGGAGTAAGGTCATATAACCCAAGACTATTTAAAGTGAAAAAATCAGCGAAGAATACACTAATGGTATCATAATCCCAATGTGTCACTGGGAAACTGACATCTCTAGCCCTAGAAAACAACTTCAGACATATCTGGAGAAGGGACCTCTATGTTCATGAAAGCTCATGGACTCCAGCAGGGGTAGGCAACTCCAGTCCTTGAGGACCATAAACAGGCTTGGTTTTCATAAATGCATCAAATATATTTTCATACACAGGAGGCAATGCGTACAAAGCTATCTCATGTATATTCATTGTGGGTATCCTGAAAACCATAATGAATGTACATTTGCAGCACTTGAGGACGGAATTGCCTACCCCTGGACTACAGCATCACTTTTATGAGTCCAGTAAAAGGTATCACAGCCTGTAAAAATTTCAGTTCTCTAAAAAACCAAAACAAAATCATAAAGCATGCATTTTAAAAATTGTTTTTTGATTCACTGAATGCTTTCTTGTGCACTGTTGGCAATATTTGAAGATATTTCTATTCTGATTGTGTAATCTGTTTGATTCTATTAGCGATGCTCATCTTTGGAGAAAGGTTAATTACCTATAATTGTTTTTTAAATATTAAATAAGTACAATATCCTTTTGGAAGTTGCTCGCAAAGTGATGCATATAGGGAAAAATAATCCTAATAATAGCTACACAATACTGGGTTTTGTATTAGGAATCACCACTCAGGATCTTGGTGTCATTGTGGACAATACATTGAAATCCTCAGCTCAGTATGCTGGGGTGGTCAAAAAAGCAAATATAATTTATTTATTTATTTAAAATCTTTTCTATACCGTCGCTAAGTTATATACCATCACAACGGTTTACATGTAGGCACATATTTAATGTAGGTAAAAGTGTACTATAGTACATTCTAACAGGTGCCGTCAAAGGTTCGGTTACAATATGTCATTAGACAAAATAATTTTTAGAGAAGTGGGTCATGACCGAGTGTTCTGAAAGTACTTTTACGTAAATTTATCATACATAGTGTTATCAATATGCTAGTTGTGATGTGGGGTTCATAGACTACTCTACTGTATTGTCCTAAGTACTGTGTGTCGGTGCTTATCTGCTTATTCCTGTATAATTTCTATTCTCCCGTCTCCTTGTAAAATGCCTGTTTAAAAAGCCATGTTTTTAAACTTTTCTTAAATGCCTTGAGATCACTTTGTAATCTGCTCTCTGGAGGCATTGTGTTCCAAATTGTGGGTCCTGCTAATGATAAGGCCCTTTCCCTCACTTTGGGTTAGTCTTGCTGTTTTAACTGAAGGGATGGTTAGGAGTGCTTTATTTGCTGATCGAACATTTCTGTGTGGGACGTGTACCCGTAATGCTGTGTGATCCAAAAAGGAATGGAGAATAAAACAGAAAATATCATATTGCCTCTGAATAAATCCAGAGAGACTGTACCTTGAGTAATGTGTGCAATTCTGGTCACTCCTAAAAAAAAAAAAAAAAAGACAGAGCAAAATGTTTAATAATTTCTGTTAATTTATCAAGTTGTTCTTTATGTGTGCTTAGGAAATGCAAATAAATAAAGAAGACAAAAGATATAGCGGAACCAAAAAAGGTGCAGAGGAGGGTGACAAAAATGATAAAGGAGCTAGAACGGCTCTCCAATGATTGGAGGCTAAACAGGTTGGTTTATAAAATCATAAGTAGGGTGGAACAGATAAATAGGGCATACTCTTTCAGATAGTGCAAGGCTTTGGGGACATTCGTTTAAACGCGACAGGTTTCAGATATAAAATAAATTAGAGAAAATATTTTTTACTCAAGCTGTGGAATTTTTTGCTGGATAGTCAAAGCATCTAGCACAGCTGAGTTTAAAAAGGATTTGGCAAGTTCCTGAAATAAAAATCCATAAACAATTATCAGCCAGGTAAAACTGGAGAAAGCAACCCCTTGTCCCTGGGAATGGGAAACTCGAAATGGATCTATTCTTTGGATCTGCTGAGTACTTCCTGGAAATCCATATTGGCTATTGTCAGAAACAAATCTTGGTCTGACTCAGCATAATACATCCGATGTTCATATGGCTGTTAAAAGGGAAAAGGCGCAGCTGGTTTTAAAGGCACTAGCACCACCTAATGGTGCATGAAGTTTCAGAACATTCCAGAGATTGGGACGAGCTCTTCTGGCTCTACGTATGGCTTCATCTGATCCATCATTGGAACTAGAATACTATCTTTAGAGAACAATGGTTACAGGTAAGTAGTTATTTGTGAGTTTATCCCAGCTGACTGCCACAGACAGCATAGATGCTGACTTCAGGAGCAAAAGCCAGGGAGGGAGTGAGAGAAAGCTATAGCACAGCATTTTCCTCATTACCTTTCATCCCTCACTTCCACCCCAGTGGAAAAATGTTAAAAATAAGTTTTGGCAATAGAGCTAATGAGGGTAGAGCTGAGCTACATGGCAGTTATCACAAATGATTTTTTGTTATTACAATGAATATTTTAAAATATTTTTACAAATATATACAGTTTTAAACTTTCAAGTGATATATTCTAATATTTAAATTGAAATGTTTTTGGTCTACCTTTGCTTTTATTCATTGATCTGTTCTCTGCTTTAATCTTGTCTTCTGAATTTCATTTTTCTGGTCCTTTTATCTTCTATGTGTGTTTTCTTCTTTCTTCATTTTAACTTCCCTTCTAACAATGTCACTGTTCTCCATTTTTTCCCTTCATCACCCCTCTTCCTTTCTCTCCTCTCCATTTGTCCCCATATCTCTAGTTTCTCATGCTCTCCATTCATCCTTTTTAATTTATTCAATATTCTTGTTTCCCACCTCTTGTCTGTCAACTCCATAACTCCCCCAAGCTCTCCATGACATTTTCTCTTCCTCCTCCTCTTCATCTCAAACTTCTCTCCTTCACCTCTTAGGAAGTAAACAGAATGAGACAATCTAAGAAAACTTGATGAGTGGACAAGTGATTGGAAGTTAAGATTCAATGCAAAAAAAAAAAAAAAAGCAAGATTATGCATTTAGGTTGCAGAAATCCAAGGGCTCAGTACACAGTGGGGGGTTAGATATTAACATGCACCAACCAAGAGAGGGACAATAGGATTAGCATAGTAACAAGGTAAGTGATGGCACATAAAGGCCAAATTGGTCCATCCACTCTGCCCAATTAAGATTCCTCTACTTTGGGTAGATGCACATAAAATTTCCAAATGCAACATAACTCTATCTCCCTTAAATGTTTTACCTAACTTTATCTATATTTTCAAATCTTTTCCCACCTCTGCTTTCCACGTTTGTCCCAATCGGGCCCAAAATCTGCCACAGTGGTGGTCTTCTCGCTAATAGGCTATTTCAGGCCTTGCCACCTCATGCCATGATTGTGTCTGATGAACACATCAAAACTCTGTGATGGTGGCCAGAGCCTTGAGGAATGCTAGGATGCATAGAGATAGGTATACATATGTAGCAACCCCCCTGTTTGTTCGGTTAGCATCAACCAGAAGGACTACGAGTCTGGGTCCAAATCTGAATGGGGAGAAAAACTATCTTCCTGGGCCCCTGGCATGATCAGTCAGTCCTGCAGACAAAGGCGCACACTCCAGCTGGATAATCCCCACTACATGCAAGAGTGGCCAATAGAAAAGCAAGGAAGCCAGAATTAGAAAATGGTTAGAAAGAAAAAAATCAAACCATTCAGCCAGTGCACTGGGTAAAAGAGGGAAAGAAAAGTCCAGGGTGGTATTCAAAATAACCAGTTTATTTTAACTTAAATAGGAAAATCAATAGATCTTCTTACTACTCTTTCTTCTCGTGCACCACCTTCCATATGAAAAATATCCATGTAGGGTAGGATAACAAGCAGGGGTGGCTCAAGGCAATCTGCAGCCTGAGGCGAACCCCCCCCCCCCCCAAGGCATGGTGCAGGTCAAATCACAGACAGAGCCTTTTTGGTGATTTGAAATGCTGGGGAAGGATGCGAGGGTCAGGATTCCCAGAGAAGTGGCAGATAGAGTGCTAGAGATATTCCAGGAAAAATCCTGCAAAAAAGAAAGATACTTGCAACCCATTTGGTATTAGGCCTATTATAAAGTGCGTTAGTGTTGCGCCCGTTGGTCGCAGATGGCTGCAACCGCTCTGTCTTACCTCTTTTATTCCTCTCTCCTCCTCCTTGGGCAAGATGGCTGCCTCCGGTGCCGAGTGCCAAGGGCCTCGGCATCTCCAAACGAGCATGGGCATTCCAGTCCGCTATGCTCACTCCCGTGGCCTCCTAGGGCGCGCGCGCGCGTTCACAACTCCTGCACTCAAATACACGTCAGGGCGGGAACCTCGGGGGTGTCCCCACAGCATGATGTCAGTACCTCCGGGTATATCCAGCCTCCACTTCCAATACCAAATCGAGTTAGCAAAGACTTCGGTTTAAGCTGCTCTGACTGCTCTAAGCTGTTCGCTCCGACGCTGCTTCGCTCCAAGGGCCTCGCTCCTCAGAAGCTCTAGACACCCGCTCCTCGGGAGTCTCTCGTTTCCATCTTCCCTTCGGGGTTTCACTAACAAAGACAACCGCTCCTCGGGGGTCTTTCTCTCTACCTTACAGGATATCGGACTTCAGGTATTCGCTCCTCAAGAGCCTATCTGCTAGTATCCTGCACCTCGAACCTTTGGTCCCTCTACACCACCACCAGGAGGTCACCTTTTCCTGTGAGTACCTCTACGATCCGGTGCTCCAACTTCACCTACCAGCAACGGCATTGCCGGACTGTGGGCTACTGCCTATCATACCATCTGGGTGAGATTCAACATCTGGAGCCTGTTGAACGTATTGGCACTTCACGGACCTCAGTGCCTACCTGCCTACATCATTATTCCAGCAGTACAATAAAGCCTCTAAACATACTGTGTCTGTTCCTTAACTCAGCCTATCACTGCAGTTCCCTGCGGGGCTCCTCCCCATGGGCAGAGTCATCACTGCAGTGACCAAGCGTCCACAATGCCTCAAACACAACAGTTAGGTGTAAGCTTGGCCCTCAGAAATCTATGTATAAACTGAATTACAAATTACAATACAGTATTTATTTATTTATTTATTTAGCATTTTTATATACCGACGTTCTCGATACAAATATCAAATCAGGTCGGTTTACATAAAACAAAACAATCGCGGTGAGGCGTTACAATAAACGGAGAAAATAAAAAATAAACAATAAACAGTAAACCTCTCATATCAAAACAGCACTAACTGCCAGAGCTCAAGTAGTATCAACCCTACCCATGAAAAGCAACACTGCAAATATTACATCAGGCCCTAAAACACCAGTACACCTCCTATTAGGAAAGCAGAAGAAGCCAGGAACATAAGAAGTTGCCACTCTGGGTCAGTTTTCTTAGTAGCCTCTCATGAGGAACTTTGTCAAATGCCTTCTGAAAATCCAAATATATTACATCTGCCGGTTCACCTTTATCCACGTGTTTATTAACCCCTTCAAAAAAATGAAGGGTCTCATAAGGCTCCTAACCAAGAAAATGTGTCAAAACCTGAAAAAATAACCCAGAGGGAAAATCCCAAACAGCCAGTGGTCTGGAAAGAATATCCTCCCAAACCTGTTCAGAATCCCTCTGACTGGGCCTGAATAAAGCAAACTCAAAAAAGCTCCTCTCTACCTCCTAAAGCAATGCAAACCATAATGGATTACCCACAGACTCTCTGGAGAGAGCTGCTTAAAAAATCTTTCAGGGGGACGGCCATTCCAGCACCCTCAAAGGGAGGGGCTATGACTAAGGGTTCTCCCAGACCTTACTGGTACAGAACCCGGTATCTGTTACAAACACTTAAACAATTGACTTTGATAAGGGATGAACTGAAACAGGTGCAAATTTCCAATACAGAAAAGCCCTTACGATTCACAAAACAATCTTACTAGGGTCTCTTGCTAGTGAGGGCAATTAAAAACAGGATGGATAATTCAGTCATCTATGATATTAGAGATGGACAAGGCAATATCACATACCTACCATTGGATATTAATAAGTTGTTTACCTCCCATTTTTCTAATTTTTATGGAGTGCAACCCGCACCTATGGAGGGAGACATTCTCCTTGGAGCTGCTGGGACTGCCAAGTCTCCTCCAGGAGGAGGCTGCAGCCTTATCAGACCCTGTAACTGCTGATAAAGAAACTTAGGCAATGAGGACCCTGGCTGGAGAGAAATATTTCTGGATCTGATGAATTGCCAGTGGAATTCTATAAAGCATTTACAGATCTGCTGCTCCCGCACTTGAGCAAGGTGTTTAATTATATCAAAACTCCTGGAGCCAATGTGGACATTCTGTTTCATGCTGTTATTGTCCCAATCTATAAGACCACTAAGGACCCATTGGAGTGCTCCTCATATAGGCCAAACTTGCTAATTAATGCAGATGTGAAAATCTTGGCTAAGGTACTGCAGCTTCGGCTGGAAGATCTTATGTCAAGTCTTATCCATGCAGACCAAACTGGATTTATTAAAGGGCAAGTATCACTTATTAACATTAGACGCCTCGTTGATATCCTGCACTTGGCTGCAAAAAGAAAAATTCATCAGTTGTTACATATGTTTACAAGAAGACATATTTCTACTGCAATGTTGCATGCATAAATTTTTACATAAAACTAGCAAGTATATCATTTATGAAAACCTGGCTCTGGTTTGTTGTCGAGATCTGTCTTGTAGTTTAACTAAAGACAATATATTAGATTGTGATATCTTAATCAAATGTGCAATGAAATGCATTGCTTTTTGGGAGATTCACTTTCGTATTTTACATAGAATTATTTTCTGACTAAGCAAGGCCTATTTAGCAAAGATAACTACCTCTTAGCAAAGATAACTACCCTTCAGCATCATTAATGCATTGTCTTTGGGAACGTAAGTTTATACAACATTTTTGGCAATCTTTACAGGATTACTTTGTAAAACCTCAGGTCCCGATAACATGCTGGTCTGCGGTTTTTTGCCTGATAGGGAATAAAGATGTGAACGCCAGTCTACTGGTCAAAGGCTGCTTAATAACTCTTCAGCTTATACTTCTTAACCGGCTGGAGAAGAAACGTATGATAAGAACATAAGAACATGCCATACTGGGTCAGACCAAGTGTCCATCAACCCCAGCATCCTGTTTCCAACTGTGGCCAATCCAGGCCATAAGAACCTGGCAAGTACCCAAAAACTAAGTCTATTCCATGTTACTGTTGCTAGTAATAGCAGTGGCTATTTTCTAAGTCAACTTAATTAATGGCAGGTAATGGACTTCTCCTCCAAGAATTGCCTTTATGGATATATTTTTACTGGATAGGCAAATGGTGAGGGGAGGGTCTAACAAATTATGGTTTTTGACACAACAGATTTGGGGCTCATATGTTAAATTGCTCCCGGCTTGGTTGAGAAATGAGATGGATCTTTATCCAGATGCAAACCAGGGCAAAACATAGGTGGTTTTCTGTGCTGTGGGAAGTCAGAGGGGATACGAGTATGAAGCAGTAATATGTGTGCAGTCTACAGATATACTCTTAAATCTTGGTAAATCAGGATACCATGTTGCTATATATGAACGTAGAGGATGTACTGAATGTACAAGTTACCATATAAGTGAATAGCCTCCACAGGGGGGTGATGGGGAGGGAGAGTTTCCAGAATGCTAAATTGTTTAATTGTTTAGTTATATAGAAGAAGAATATCAACATACTGCCTACATATGTTTTTCACAATTTGGTCGATTACTGGCTCATGTTGAGGATATTTGGAAGCTATGCCAATGAGTTTCTGTAAATGGATATGTAATGGCATTATGCAGTATATTATGTGTATAATAATAATAATAATATTTCAAACAAAAAAAAGTAAAATTCGGAGTGCCATAATATCAATGGATGTGAACAAACCGTTTGATCAGGTCCCATGGCCCTCAATGTTTGCTGTGCTGAAACACACTAATTTTCCTGATTCCTTTATGTCTTGGATAAAGGTGTTATATAAAAAGGCCCAAGGCTATGGTAATTACGAGTGGGGCTATCTCTGATTTCTTCCTTATAGGGCAAGAGATGAGGCAGGGATGTCTTCTATCCCTGTTGCTGTTTGATCTTGTGATTGAACCTCTAGCCCAAGCAATCCACAGATCTTGTAGTATTCAAGGTTTCGATATCAGGGGTTATAGCCACAAATTATCTCTGTACACAAATGATGCTCCCCTTTATTTAACAAACCTTTCAGGTTCTCTTGTGGCTTTGTGGGAGCTTCTAGAACAATATGGGTCTTTATCGGAATATGTAGTGAATTAATCTAAATCTGATCTGATGCTGGTGAGAGAAGCGAGAGGCAAATTGAGAGGAGTGGATTGGTATACAGATATCTAGGGATCTTTCAAAATTATACAAAGATAATTATGTCCCATTATTTAAAAAAATAAAGAAGGATCTGGGCAACTGAACTTCTCATCAAATTTCTTTGATAGGTAGAGTCAAGCTGATAAAGATGATGCTATCACCTTGTTTTAGTATACCCGTTCATGCACTTACTATGCGATGTCCCAGTAACAGCCTTTCAAACTCTTAAGGGAGTAGTGACTAGGGATGTGAATCGTTTTTTAACGATTTAAATTATCGTCCGATATTTTTAATATCATCATTAATCGTTAAAGAGTGCGAAACAATAGAAATTCCCCTGATTTATCGTAAAAAAATCATTAATTGTCTTAGTCCGCACTAACGGGAGTTAGTGCGCGCTAACAGGAAGTTAGTGTGCACTACCCATTGTTAGTGCGCACTAACAGAAAATGATACAATTTGACACTTTTCAGGTCAGTTAAAGTCAGTTAGGAATGAATATGTATTCCTATTGGCTGCCCTCTTATTTATTGATGTTAAAAAGGTTCCCACTGAGGTGATGGTTTAAAATATGGGGGATGGGAAATGGAAACGGTTGGTAGCTTGACAAAGGGGAGGGAAAGGGGGAGGTGAAGGGCCAAGCAGTCTCACTCCCTGGTCTCTGAAGGACAGATCTCTTCAGAAAATCAGAGCTGCTGAATGCAGGGGCTGTCTCCCCCTTCACATGCCTCTTCCCCCCCCCCCCCCATTCACTGTGCTCAAGTTTGCAGTTCCTGTTTTAAACTAAACTTCTTTTTTTTTTCACTAGAGTAGAATAAAATAAAATGAAGAACTTGGTGTATTAAACTAAAGAAACTTTACATAAAATGAAATTAAGTACTTCTCTATATGCTACTTTAGTGAAACAAAACATTTAATAAAGAAACTTGCTACCTGAGCTTCAAAACATTAACATACTATAGAAAAACTAAACAAAAAACTTTATTATTAATTTATTATGGGGCGGATTTTCAGAGCCCTGCTCGCCTAAATCCGCCCAAAACCGGGCGGATTTAGGCGAGCAGGGCCCTGCGCGCCGGTAAGCCTATTTTACATAAGCCTACCGGCGCGCGCAGAGCCCCGGGACTCGCGTAAGTCCCGGGGTTTTCGGAGGGGGGCGTGTCGGGGGCGTGTCGGGGGCGGGCCCGGTCATCGCGGCGTTTTTGGGGCGTGTCGGGAGCGTTCCGGGGGCGGGCCCAGGGGTGTGGCTACGGCCCGGGGGCGTGGCCACGCCCTCCGGACCCGCCCCCAGGTCGCGTCCCGGCGCGCAGGAGGCCCGCTGACGCGCGGGGATTTACGCCTCCCTCTGGGAGGCGTAAATCCCCCGACAAAGGTAAGGGGGGGGTTTAGACAGGGCCGGGCGGGTGGGTTAGGTAGGGGAAGGGAGGGCAAAGGAAAGTTCCCTCCGAGGCCGCTCCGATTTCGGAGCGGCCTTGGAGGGAACGGGGGTAGGCTGCGCGGCTCTGCGCACACCGGCTATACAAAATCCATAGCCTTGCGTGCGCCGATCCAGGTTTTTAGCAGATACGCGCGGCTCCGCACGTATCTACTAAAATCCAGCGTACTTTTGTTTGCGCCTGGAGCGCAAACAAAAGTAGGCTATTCGCGCTCCTTTTAAAATCCGCACCTATATTTACAGTGGTTAAATTTAAAGAGCAGGCTGAGGCTAGACTGGCTACTGGCTAGTGGCTACTGCTGGCACTGTCACTGCTGCAGCCTGCTGGCACTTTTTTTCTCTTTCTGGCTAGTGTGTGCTATATCTGGTAGCAAAATGGCCACGGGGGACAGCACCAAGAATGCGCGGCTTAGTGCGCACCTCTAGCTAATGAACATTTCCTCAAATGTTACTTTTAAACCATTAAGTAACAATTTTTGATAGTGCGCTCTAACTCGCGTTAGTGTGCACTATTCAGAAAAACGATTTTTTTACCAAAAAAATCATGCCGATCAGATTTTTTTCTCCCCCCAGCCGAACCCAATCGTTAAAACAATCGGGCAAACGATTCACATCCCTAGCGGTGACTAGCTTTAATTGGGATGGGAGACCTTCACAACTAAAATACAGAGAATTGAAAAGGCACAGAGACATAGAAGGACTGGGGCAACCAGAATTCCAGTGGTATTACTGGGCATGCTGATTGGTATGCCTGAGTGCATGAATAGGTACTGAACACCCACAATCCTAAGTTATTATTGCAGAAAAAAGCAACAAAGGGGCACAGTTTAGCATCTCTGTTGCATATGCCCTTTTCTTCTAACTTACTCAGGCCAGTCCTTAGAGAACATTTAATTACAGCTCACACATAGTCAGTCTGGAGGGGGGTGAAACAACATATCATATCATCAAAGGCCACTAGAACATTCATGTCCTCACTGGTGAAAAACCAGAAGTATTTCCATGCACATTGTTGCGGACGTGCATCCTTGGATGGAGGTGGAGTTCGTTCAACCTACAGGGAACAGCCTTGCAGGTCCCCACCATCGGCTGGTAGGGCAGAGACCCAACTGGAGCTTCACCTATACCAGCCCACGTTCCCCTTAGGTTGAGCCCTTGAGTGCTGGGGCCGGCAGGACTTAGGCGCGGGCCTCTGGGGTTGAGGAGAAGATCCATTGAGGAAGTCGAGTCCCATGCCAGGGTTCAGGCAGGAAGAAAACAGACGGAGTCAGAATCTGGCAGCAGTCAGGGCAGGCAGAAAACAAACAGAGTCAAGATTCAGGCAGTGGTCAGAGGAAGACGGAGTTCACTCATAGTCACAGTTCAGGTGGAGGTCAGAGACAGGCAAGGTTCCATCAGAGTCGGAGGTCAGATGGTGGTCAGAGGCAGGCAGAGTTCAATCAGATTCAAAGTTCCAAGCTGAGGTCAAACCAGAGATCTGTCCAAGGGAATCAAAAGATGGAGAGGCAGGTAGGGAGGCAAGGAACAGTACAGGCAGGCAGAGAAGGTAATGGAGACAAAAGACGAGGAACCAGGGACTGACCACAGAGAAGACATAGACGAAGAACTCAGGAACACAGACCATGACTACCAACCAGGAATCAAGGAAACAAGAACAGGAACTCAGGAACACAATCAGGAGCACAGTGTTATTCTTCCAGCCGTGGAGCCCCGCAACTGGCTTCCCTCACCTTGTACCACCCTGCTGCAGCAGGAGCAGGCCCGGGCTCCCTGGAAGCGTCAGGGAGCCGCTGCCATTGCAAGCCTCCTTCCCGGCCCTCTTCATGGCTCTGAGCCACCAGCCGGCGTTTCCCATGTTTCCGCAGCAGGGACACCGCTGGACTCCTCCTGCATGGGACTTCCCCTACTCACACATGCACGCCTCTTGCCAATTTTTAAAGGGCCCGTGGCGGGAAAATATCGCGGGCCCTCCCAGATGACGTCAGCCCTTCTGGGCTATATAAGGTGGGGCCCTGCTTCCACCTTATATAGCCTGCCTTCGCCTTGACAACAGTCTCCTCGCTTCTGGTGGGCATGGGTTGCTTTGATTTCCTGGGTTCCTTCCTGCTTTCTTGGATCTCCTTGGCTCCGACCCTTTGCCTGGACACTGACCATGAGTAATGCTGCTGCCTCGACCCTTTGCCTGGACTCTGACCATGAGTAACTCTGCCTGCTTCGACCCTTGGCCTAGACACTGACCATGAATAATGCCGCCTGCTTCGACCCTTGGCCTAGACATTGACCATGATTAACATCGCCTGCCTCGACCCCTTGCCTGGAATTGGACCACGAGTATCACCACATGCTCCATCATCACAGAGAATGCATGTAAGTCCAGCTGGCCCCGGCACCCGAAGGCTCAACCTGAGGGGAACGAGGGCTGGTAGTGGTGAAGCTCAAGTGGGGTTTCTGCCTGTCTCCAGCCTTGCCTACCGACAATGGGGACCTGTGGGGCTCCTCCCCATAGGTAGCGTCAACTCCCCCTCAGTCCAAGTGTCCATGAGCATAATAGGTTGCCAAGGCCATGGACTCTGTGGAGGCTTCAGTGCTTCAGGCCATTCCTGGACTGGCTCACAAAATTCAGGAGCAGCAGCATTTTCTAGAGGCTCTGGCGAAGTCCATTGAATGCTTCAATGCCTGGCTGGATGCTATTGCCAACCAGGCTGTGCCTTCTCCTCCTGCAGCAAACTCACCCATCCCGGTGACTCCTCCGTGTCCGTCGGTACCTTTGCCAGTGCCCCCGCAGTATGCCGGCGATCCTAAACAGTGTTGGGGGTTCATAAACCAGTGCTTTATGCACTTTTCTCTTCAGCCGGCTCTCTTTCCAGATGACTCCACCAAGGTGACCTTCATCCTCTCTCGCCTTGAGGGTAAGGCCCTGGCTTGGGTTTCTTCGCTTTGGGAATGCATGGACCCACTTCTCCGGGACTTATTCCATTTCATCTCCTCTTTCAAGAAGGTTTTCGATGACCCTGGGCAACTGGTAACCTCCTGGGTGGATCTCCTGCATCTCCAGAAGGGGAACCGATCTCTCACAGATTATGTCATTGAGTTCTGCACCTTAGCCATGGAGCTCGGTTGGTGGGAGGATTGTTTACAGCCAATCTTCCTGGAAGGGCTTTCCGTCCGCATCAAGGATGAGTTAGCGGCTCGTGATCTCCCAGAGTCCTTGGAGGACCTGGCTGGGAAGATCGATCGGCACCTATAGGAGTGTGCCCAGGAGTTCTGGACCTGTCGCAGATCCTCTATTACCAGGCCTCATTCTCCTACTATTTATTTTTATTTTTTTATTTATTTAGCATTTTTTTATATGCCGAGGTGTAGCAGAAATTGCCTTCACTCCGGTTTACATTTACAACAACCTGTTACATTTAAAGCATTTAACAGAAAAATAGAAACTGGTACTGAACAATAACTTAATACCAATCAAGATATACAATATAGTTAGGTATATATCTATGCTCAAATCATGTAAGGGGACAGCTGATACAGAGAAAAAATCGAGAAGGTTTCTGAGAGTCAGAGAGGTAGTCGTTGGAGGGAGATTGCATGCCCAGGATGGGACACGCAATCGGTGTGGTCTGTAGATTTATCCTATGCTGTCTTTGAGAGTTTGGCTGATTAGCCGAGTTTTAAGATCTTTTTTAAAAGATTTAATGTTTTCTTGAGAGGTCAGGTGATGAGGTAACGAGTTCCATAATTTCGGGCCAATGATGGAGATGGCTCTGTTTCTTGTGGAGGACAGTTTAGCTTGTGGTAGTGATGGAACATCTAGATGAAGTTTACTTGTTGACCTTGTCGTACATAGTGACCTATGTATATGTATGATATTGTCCAGGGCTGTGTAGTCTACTTTATGAATTGTCTTGTGTAGAATTGTAAGAACTTTGAACTCTATTCTTTTCTCTACCGGTAGCCAATGTAAATTGTTGAGTACGGGGGTTATGTGGTCAGATTTTCTTTTACCAGTCAGGACTCTGGCAGCGGCATTCTGAAGTAACTGCAGTGGTTTTAAGGTCGTTTTAGGTAGACCTATCAGGAGAGAGTTGCAGTAGTCCAGACTGGAAAAGATGAGGGCTTGTAAGACGGTTCTGAAATCATGGAGGTGAAGCAACGGTTTTAGGTGTTTGAGTATTTGGAGTTTATGGAAGCCCTCTTTTGTTCTTGTTGTAATGTGTTTTTTGTAGTTTAGTTCATTGTCTAACCATATGCCAAGGTCTTTTACGTTGTCTTTAAGTTGAATGCGAATGTTGTTAATTTGGAAGGGTGGTGTGGTTATTGATCCTGAGTTTTTTCTTACGATTAGAATACATTCGGTTTTGCTCATATTTAAACATAATTTTAGGTTGTTTAGTATATTTCGAATTGCATCAAGGTGTGAGGCTGCTCTTGACATTGCATCTTCTATGGTGGAAGAGATTGGAATGAGGAGTTGTATGTCATCAGCGTACATGTAGTAAGTGATGCCTAGGCTTGATAGGAGTTGGCTTGATAGCAGTCCAGTTACCACCGTGGGCTCCCCCCGCTGCCAATCAAACCAAAGAACCTATGCAATTGGATCATGGCCATCTCACTCCTGAGGAACACCTTCGAAGACATCGAGCTTGCCTTTGTCTTTACTGTGGCGCCACAGGTCATCAACTCTCAGAATGCCCCATCCATCTGGGAAACTTCCCAGCCTAGGGAGTGACGGGGGCGTGTCCCTAGGCTTCTCTACTCCAGCCTCCCCTGCTAACCCTCTTAGCGACCATCTCTCTGGACCATCAAACCTTCCCAGTCTTGGCCTTTGTGGATTCGGGGGAAGGTGGGAATTTCCTCGTGAAATCCTTTGTGGACCACCTGCGCATTCCAACTGTACCTAAAGAGTTGCCACTCATCATAACCTCCATCCAAGATGATCCGCTGCCCGGTAGAGTTACCTTAACCACGGTCCTGATCACTGTGAGTATTGGAGCATTACATTTGGAAGAAATCAAATTCCACATGATTGACAAGATATAATGGGACATTGTGATACAGGGTACAAATTATGGGGCGGATTTTCAAAGGATTACACGTGTATATTATGCGCGTAACCCCGAAAACCCACTCCTGCGTGCGCCGATCCTATTTTGCATAAGCTCGGTGACGCGACAAGCCCTGGGATGTGCGTATGTCCCGGGGCTTGAAAAAAGGGGCGGGGTGTGGACAGTCCGGGGCGGGGGTGTAGCCAGAGGCCTCCGAAGGCCTGCTAGGCCTGGGGATCGTGCGCCGGCACTTGGCCGGCGTGCGCAACCTACGCCTGCCCAGAGGCAGGCACAACTTAAATAATAAAGGTAGGGGGGGGATTTTGGGGGGTGGGTTAGATAGGGGAAGGGAGGGGAAATTGCGGGGGGATGAAAGGAAAGTTCCCTCCAAGGCCGCTCTGATTTTGGAGTGGCCCTTCATAAGGATCAGTGATGTGAGCGCGTGCCTAGGGAGGGGTGCGGCACGGTTAGTGGCGTCTCTTTGCGGGCCACACGGAGAGGCCCGACGAGCAATGGCATCTTGATCAGAAATGCTGGGGAGCATGGCGGAGCCGGAGGCACTGGGGGCGGCCTGAGGTCGGAGCTGGCAGCCTACCACCTCTAGGGAGGAGGAACCAGAAGCTGGAGTCTGTTAAAGAAGGTGAGGGGGCTGCGCTGCGGGTCTGCCGCAGCCCCGAATGATGACATCAAACTCTTCAGTGTATTTAAGCTCAGGACTTGCTCCATAGGGTTGCCTTTGCAACAGGTCTCCTCGCTACTCGAGTACTCGTTGCTGTGAGAGATTCATCTCTATTCTTCACTCCTGACCCTCGTTGTTCCTGGTTCCTGTTCTCTTCGTTCCTTCCCTGCCTATGCCTTGGATTGACTACACGGATATCGACCTCGCTTTGCTTGACTACGCTTCAGCCTATCTCCAGACCCAGATCTCTGCTGCGCTCGACTATGCTACAGCCTATCTCCAGACCCAGACCTTGGCTACGTCTGACTATGCTATAGCCTATTTCTAGACCCAGACCTCCACTATGCCTGACCACGCTATTGTTTATCTCCAGACCTCGACCATTGCTTCGATTGACTAATGCTATTGACGTCTCCGTGATCAGATCTCAGCATTGCTTGCCATGACTTTCACTTTGCTGCCGGCCCTGATCCAAGCCTGTCATTGACGCCTTTCCTAGCCTACTCCCTGGACGTGGACTTATTAGGCTTCGGCCTACCTTTGCTTGAGTGCCCTCTGTCAGCCTCTGTTCCATTGGCGCCTGAGTTCCAGTACCTTACCCAGTCCAGAGTAGGACTGTCTCTGGTCTGAACTAACCTTCTCTAATATCCAACCTCGAGGTCCACCTAAGTCCTGCCGGCCCTGGCACCCATAGTCTCAACCCGCGGGGAATGAGGGCTGGTATAGGTGAAGCTCCAGTGGCCTCTGCCTATCAGCCCACTCCACCTGCCGATGGTGGGGACCCATAGGTCCTCTCCTATGGGTTGCGTCAACTCCACCTCGGCCCAAGGGTCCACCTCCAATGCAACAGATGGCATAGAGTCAAGCAGGATTAAAGTTTTGCAAGAAACAAACTGCACTCTGGAATCCTTATATTTAGGAATTCCATCGGTAAGAGGAAAGAGTGTATAGTAGTGGGGATATATTACCACTCGCCTGGCAAGGATGAGAAAAAGACTGTTAAATTTAGACTGGCTAATAAAATGGGCAACACAATAATAATGGAGTACTTCAGTTATCTGAGTATTATTTGAGTGAATGCAAAGGCATCAGGACATGCAAAGGAGGTAAAGTCCTTAAATGCCATCAATGACTGCTTCATGCAGCAGCTGGTCATGGAACTGATGAGAGGGAGAATTAGATTAGATTTAGTTCTCAGTGGAAAGCAGGACCTGGTGCAAGAGATAAAAGTGGTGGATCTGCTTGGCAACAGTGATCTTAATGTAATAAAATTTGACATAATTACTAAAAGGTGAATACTAAAGAAAATTATGACATTAGTATTTAATTAGAAAAAGGGACACTATGATGAAATGAGGAAATTTGTTTAAAAAAAACTAAAAGGAGCAAGCCACAAAGTTAAAAACTTGCAGGAAGTATAGACACTGCTTAAAATTACCACCCTTAAAGCCCAGTCAAAATGTATTCTGTGCATTAAAAAAGTTTGAAGGAAAACCAAATGACTGCTAGTGTTGTTGCACAGAAGGTGGACCCTTGGGCCGAGGTGGGGTTGACACTACCCATAGGAGGGATCCTATGGGTCCCCACTGTCGGCAGGTAGAGAGGGCTGATGGACGGAGGCCGGCTGGCGCTTCACCAATACCAGCCCTCGTTCCCCGCAGGTTGAGCCTTTGGGTGCCAGGGCCTGCTGGACTTAGGTGGCCTCCGTCAGTGGTCGTCGATGGGTGGATCAAGGTCAGCCCAGAGGCAGCAACTAGTGTAGCTATCAGTCTGTACTGGAAGAGGCAGAAACCCGGAGACCAGGGCGCCAATAGGAACACAGTCTGACAGAGGGCGCCCAAGCAAGAGTAGTCCGAAGCCTGAGTGAACCACATCCAGGACAAAAGCTGAAGAGGCGTCTTGAAGCAAGCTGGGATCATGGCTGGCGGAAGTCTGGAAGCAGTGGCAAGCAAGGCTGAGATCTAGATGAGGAGAGAGTCAAAAGGGTGGTCATATGAAGCAGAAGTCCTGGGCTGGAGAGAAGCAACAGCATAGTCAAGCGATGCAGAGGTCCGGGGCTGAAGAGAGGCAACAGAGTAGTCAGGCAATGCAGAGGTCCGGGGCTGGAGAGAAGCAACGGAGTAGTCAGGTGATGCAGAGGTCAAACCAGGTTAGCAATCTGAAGGAACAGGAACTCAGGAACAAGGAAACAGGAACGAAGGCAATCAGGATCGGGAACCAGGAACAGAAGAAGCAACTAGTACTCGACTAGCGAGGGAACCTGTTGCAAAGGCAATTTGAGAGAGCGGAGCCCGGGCTTATATACTGGAGCTCAGCCAACATCATCATCCAGGGCAGTGGCCAGGTTCCCGCCTCTGGCCCTATTAAAGGATTAGCTGGGCACGCGCCTAGGGAGGGGCACAGCACTGGTCAGGACGGCATCTCTCTGCGGGCCACGCGGAAAGGCCTGACATGGAGAATCAGTTGTAGCAGAGCCGGAGGCCTAAGGGGCGGCCCGAGGACAGAACCGGTGGCCCACAGCCGCCAGAGACAAGGGACCAAGTGCTGGATCACTTTGAAAGAGGTGAGGGGCCGAGCCGCGGGTCTGCTGCGGCCGGCGCGCATAACAAGTGTGGTTTAATAGTGAGGTGAAAGAAACAATTAAAGTCCAAAAGGCATCATTCAAATAATAAAAATCAGATCCAAATGAGAGAAATAAGGAAAAGCATTAGCACTGGCAAGTTAGATGTAAAAAAGTAAGCAGGCAAAGAGAAAATTTGAAAAGAAGCTTGCCATAGAGGTAACAACAAGTAATAAAACCTTTTTCAAGTATAATCAAAGCAAAAAGCGAGTGAAGGAGTCTGCTGGTCTGCTAGATGACTGAGGAGTAAAAGGCGTGTTTAGGTAGGACAGAAAAATGAATTAATTATTTGCCTTGGTCTTTACTGAGGAGGATGTCAGGGTCATACCTACACCAAAAACATTTTTTGATGATGATGACTCTGAGCAACTAAACAAAATCACTGTGAACTAAAGGATGTAATAAATCAGATTGACAGACTAAAGAATAACAAATGACCAGGACTGGATGGTATTCACCACAGAGTTGTGAAGGAATTCAAATTGCAGACCTGCTTCTGATGATTTGCAACATATCATTTAAAACATCCATGATTGCCAAAGACTGGAGGATGGCTAATGCAACACCAATTTATAAAAAGGGCTCCAGGAGTGATCCGGGAAATTATAGACTGATGAGCCTGACATCACCCCATAGATAAGCATGGTTTAAAGGGAGCGTCAACATGGTTCTTGCAAAAGAAGTCTTGCTTACCAATTTACTAGATTTTTTTGAAAGTGTAAATAAACATTTGGATAAAGGTGAGCCAGTTGATTATAGTGTATTTGGATATTCTGAAGGTATCCTTCATCAGAGACTCCTCAGGAAATCGGGACAGGTGTAGTATACTATTGTGGATTGGTAACTAAGGTTAAACAGATTAGGGTTCTTTCAGCTTAGAAAAGAGACTAATGAGAGGGGAGATGATTGAGATTTATAAAATCATGAGTGGGACAGCATGGGTAAACAGGAGAATGGTTATTTACCCTTTCAAACAATACTAGGACTAAGGCACACTCCATGAAACTAGCAACTGGCAGATTTAAAACGAATGATAGGAAGTGTTTTTTCATTCAGCGCATAATCAAGCTATGGAATTTGTTGCCAGAGGACGTGGTCAAGGCAACTAAAATAGTGGGGTTAAAACGAGGAGTGGACAAGTTTCTGAAAGAAAAGTCCATAAATAGTTTACAATAATCAGGTAGACTTGGGAAAGCCAGCACTGAGCTCTGGGAGTGAGATACAAGAAATGGATCAACTATTGTGAATCTGCCAGGTACTTGTGATCCGGAGTGGCCAGTGTTGGAGACACAATGCTAGGCTCAATGGACCTTGGTCTGACCCAGTATGTCCGTTTTTATGTTCTTATGATAGGAACTCTGCTCCCAGTGCAGAGAGAGAGAGAGTTAAAAAAAAACTCATTACCAATGCTTAGAACGTGACAAGCTTGGTTTGTGCTAAGACTCCGCAGCGATGCAGATAAACTGGTACCTGCTCCATAGCTGTGAAATATTAACAATGTAGAAAGAGGTGAAACATTCTGTAGCTAATAAACCTTCCAAACCACAGAACCTAAGTTCAATGGATCTGCCTGGTTTGCATGTATCATTGGCAGTGAAGCAGCTTTTTCCTGTTCCTTATAAAGCTTTGCCAGGGTTCCCCTCTCCCATCCTATTTCTCTTATCCACAGCTGCCCTCCCCCTGAAATAAAGAAAAGAAAAAAAAATTGCCTGCATGATTAACAGTTTTTATAACCGAGGAGCTCGCTGTTCCAGCACTAGAGCGGATAACGATAAAATCAATTTTTATCTCCCCTCTGGTTTTATAATCCCTTAAAATATAACAGCAAATCATTGAAGAATTCATTATTCCTTCTTTTGTGTGTGTGTAATTTTATTTAATTAGAAATGTAAAATCCAAAGACCCCAGGCAGGTGAGGAGGACAGCGGGGTGGATGTAATACCAGGAGGTGAGTAATGGCTGTGGGACGCTGGATTTATGGCAGCTTGGATGGCAGTTTTGCCCTTGTATTGCCAATTGTAATGAAGTGTTACAATCCCAGCCTTATCTACAGTGACTGACCTGGGATAGATAGATCATTAATACTACCTGGATCACTGCTCCAGCAATTATCCACGGTGAGGAAGAACATGTGGCCCAGCTGAGTTAAGGTG
The DNA here is from genome assembly GCF_901001135.1 of Rhinatrema bivittatum. Classification (NCBI taxonomy): domain Eukaryota; kingdom Metazoa; phylum Chordata; class Amphibia; order Gymnophiona; family Rhinatrematidae; genus Rhinatrema; species Rhinatrema bivittatum. The sequence continues at coordinate 311,604,717 of NC_042617.1, forward strand.
ACGTTCCATGGGGGGGAAAAAAGGCGGGAGGGAGGTGCCATCTGCTTAAAGATGCCCCATCCTAAAGCCCGGCTACCATCATGCTGCACAGTCAATCCAATTCCTCGTTACCAGGGTATTGCGGTCCAGTCCTGGTTTGCCAACTCATACCAGCATGTGCTGCACTGCACACTTATCCGCTTGTCCTGGGTCACTGTGTGTTTCCAGCACAGTCCCTGATATATATATGTTTTAGATCCCATTTCAAGATGTTCTGGGATGTAAGAACATAAGAAAATGCCATACTGGATCAGACCAAGGGTCCATCAAGCCCAGCATCCTGTTTCCAACAGTGGCCAATCCAGGCCATAAGAACCTGGCAAGTACCCAAAAACTCAGTCTATTCCATGTTACCATTGCTAATGGCAGTGGCTATTCTCTAAGTGAACTTAATAGCAGGTAATGGACTTCTCCTCCAAGAACTTATCCAATCCTTTTTTAAACACAGCTATACTAACTGCACTAACCACATCCTCTGGCAACAAATTCCAGAGTTTAATTGTGCGCTGAGTAAAAAAGAACTTTCTCCGATTAGTTTTAAATGTACCCCATGCTAACTTCATGGAGTGCCCCCTAGTCTTTCTATTATCCGAAAGAGTAAATAACCGATTCACATCTACCCGTTCTAGAGCTCTCATGATTTTAAACATCTCTATCATATCCCCCCTTTATTCACCATTCCCTTTCTAATAATTCCAAACATTCTGTTTGCTTTTTTGACTACCGCAGCACACTGAACCGATGATTTCAATGGGTTATCCACTATGACGCCTAGGTCTCTTTCTTGGGTGGTAGCACCTAATATGGAACCCAAATTGTGTAATTATAGCATGGGTTATTTTTCCCTATATGCATCACCTTGCACTTATCCACATTAAATTTCATCTGCCATTTGGATGCCCAATTTTCCAGTCTCACAAGGTCTTCCTGCAATTTATCACAATCTGCTTGTGATTTAACTACTCTGAACAATTTTGTGTCATCTGCAAATTTGATTATCTCATTCGTCGTATTTCTTTCCAGATCATTTATAAATATATTGAAAAGTAAGGGTCCCAATACAGATCCCTGAGGCATTCCACTGTCCACTCCCTTCCACTGAGAAAATTGTCCATTTAATCCTACTCTGTTTCCTGTCTTTTAGCCAGTTTGCAATCCACGAAAGGACATCGCCACCTATCCCATGACTTTTTACTTTTCCTAGAAGCCTCTCATGAGAAACTTTGTCAAACGCCTTCTGAAAATCCAAGTATACTACATCTACCGGTTCACCTTTATTCACATGTTTATTAACTCCTTCAAAAAAGTGAAGCAGATTTGTGAGGCAAGACTTGCCTTGGGTAAAGCCATGCTGACTTTGTTCCATTAAACCATGTCTTTCTATATGTACAAATCTATTACCCTAATACACAAAACCATCCATCAGCAACTCCAACTCGACCTGGATATCCCTTTCAAACTCCACTCCTCTAACAGACCAACGAGAGATATCCACAAAGGCACTCTGAAATTTCCCCCTACTAAAGCCACTCGCCTCTCTATGACCAAAGACAGAGCTTTTTCAATTGCAGGCCCAGCTATCTGGAACAATATCCCAGCAAATCTCAGATTGGAACCCTGCCTCTTAACCTTCAGAAAAAGACTAAAGACGTGGCTCTTTCACCAAGCCTTCCCAGATCCACCGGATAATCACTAGTTTGAGCCTCACTTCTTACAAGGACTTTGACACACTTCCTCCTGAACAATGGACACTGGCATTTCCTGGTTAAAGCATATGCTCTAACCCGTTAAATTATTCGTATCATGTTATATTTATTCTACCTGCCTCTATCTTCCTTCCAGCTTGTCTTTAAGCCTCCAAGTTTTCCATACCTTGTTGATTGTAACTTTGACTTATTCCTTTTCCTTTGTTATCTATTATTTACCAGAATTGTTACCTCAGTTTTACCCTTTGTTAAAATGTAAACCGATCCGATATGGTTATCTACTATGAAGGTCGGTATAAAAAACTGCTAAATAAATAAATAAATAAATAAATGTTCTGTGATTTTGTTGTTTAGAACACTTTCTACTATTTTTCCCAGCACTGAAGTCAGGCTCACTGGTCTGCAGTTTCCGGGATCGCCCCTGGAGCCCTTTTTAAATATTGGGATTACATTTGCTATCTTCCAGTCTTCCGGTACAATGGATGTTTTTAATGATAGGTTACAAATTTTTACTAATAGGTCTGAAATTTAATTTTTTAGTTCCTGAGAAAGCACAATAATGGAGTCTTATCACACTCTGGCATGGACTGGCCTAGAATCATTCACAGGTGGCCTGAGGTGAGTTGGTACAGCACAGGAGATACTGAAGAGCGATTAGATGTCCAGGACTGGGCTGTAATTTCAAAAAGGCCTGAGAGTTAGGTGGCTAGCTCCAAAGTGAGAGGCATTCAGGTTTTTACTGACTGAGAGAAACTTGAAGAAGAGGGAAGGAGGGTGGGTGGCAGGAGGTGGTTATCCTGAGCTCCTCCTGCAGGGTCCTTCATCTGCAGAGAGCTCTCGCTGGGACCACACAGTCCTTACCCGTCTTCCTTCTTAAAGCCAGTGCAACTCCTGTTTCCCCAGGCGTCACCTTCCCGACCTTGGGGAGCACTGGGGCTACTCTCCCAGGTGGGGAAAGGCTCTGGGGGCCATGGGCTGGGGGCAAGATAACCTGCAGGGGTCAGTACTGGGCCAGGGACACTCCCACACAATGAAAAAATAGTTCACTGAATAAAACATTATAGCAGATTAGTGACAACAGTAACAGTTCAACAGAAAACAGAGTCCCTTTGCAATTATTTCCTCTTAGTAACAAAAATACAAATTGTGTCTTGTCCTTTACTCTCTCCTTAATTTTCCATCTCTTCTTAAGAATGCTGGGTGCTAATGATACTTTATTATGTTTCCTTATATTCTTTAGGCCTAGCCTGGCCCTCTTTTCCTTTCCATTCTCAGGTTTAATTTACTTACAATGTCCTAGGTCCTGAACAGCTGAAGGAAAGTATTCCCCCTCTGTCTGCAGACAGGATCCTCCGAGCCCTGGGGCACGTTCTAGCTGGCACGGTTTGGCTTCCTAGTCCAGGCAAGTTCTACCCCAGTTGATGCACAGTTGTCCTCTAGTTTTTCTCTTCCGTATCAATTATTAAGCTTTCTTCTTCTTCAGGCTTCTTGAGATTCTTGAAGAGGGTCTCTGCCCAACTCTTACTTCTCCAATCCTGTAACGCTGGGAGGGGATTCACAGGCACGCCCGTTATCTGTCCCTTCACGCTGGAGCAGCCCCAGAACCAGGAGGGTCAAGGCTTTTATAACCTACGCCTAGACTGAGCCCATAGGGGCTGTACCCCCACTGTCTGTCAAAAATGCATGCAGCACCCTCTGAGTAAAAGATGAGCCTTCTCTGCTAGAACATTCTCACTTCCTCTAGTAACGCTGGGAAATTCGCACTTTAACTGCGGCACATCCTTAAAACATTAACTCCCACACACTGTGTGGCATAGGGGTGCCACAGCAGAACCACTCCCAGCCCCCAGCTCTGACAGTCTGGTGCCCGGATCACAGGAGGTGAAGACATGCTGCAAGCGTGAGCCGTGGGGTTTGCATCCCACGGCCTTACCATTCATTTTCCCTTCCTCATCCTTCAGATTTCGGTGGTTGCCTGAATCTCCCCTCTTTTTCATTTACCTCCTTCATTTATATTTGACTCTGTCTCTTTCTCTGCCTCCTTCTGTATTTCTCTGTCTGTGTGTCCTTTTTACCATTTTTTTCCCCTCTGCATTTGTCTCATCATTTTGGTCTCTTTCTCTTTCTGTTTGCTTGTCCGTTGAAGGCGAAAACCTACATACTGTAGTTTACCATAGACTGAGACCCTGGCTCACCCACCCACACACACAGCTCTGCCAATTCATCTGCCCTGCAACAGCCCCTTCATTTCTAGTACTGACTGAGACTTCCACACTCAGCTCTGCCAGTGCACCCCAGTCCTGCCCTACTGGGGGAGGTGTGAGGAGACTATGAACAGAAGCTCAGTGCACAGTAGGGTTGCCAATTGTATGGATTTTCTCTGGACAGTACTGAATTTTAAGGTACCGCCCTGAAGCCAGACAGAAGGCTAAAATATCCGGAAGCTGTCCAGATTTTAATCCTCCAGTCGAGTGCAGCAGCGTTTTCACATCCCATCGCATCTGGTCACCTAACTTGAAGGCGCTGTGGTTTAACTCCACAGCCAAGGATGGAGCTCTTCCTCCTGAAAGTTGCCTGCCTATGCACATCTCCCCCTTCCCCTGCTGCAATCTTGGCCGTCAGCGTCTACCTTCCCGCCCATGACCCAAATTAAATTTAAAAAAAAAAAGACTCAGCGGGGCTGCCAGGACTTAACCTCACGACCATGGATCAACAAAAGGCTTCATGGGCAAAACAAGGGAAAACCTGGTGAGGATGTCGATGCATCACCTCCGGCCCATGATGAAGAAAAGGTCCCGTGCCGACGCCTCACCTCCTGCCCATGGCAAAACAAGAAAAAACCCAGTGAGGATGTCGATGCATCACCTCTTGCCCAGGCCTACCTTCCCACCCACAGTCCAAAGTTAAAAAATTAAATTAAATTTAAAAAAGCTCAGCTGGACAGCCAGCACATCACCTCACGCCTGCAGATCAATCACAAAAGGCCCTGTGGAGCTGCTGACACCTTCCCTCTCATCTGCAGCGAAAAAAGAAAAGAGCCCATGAGGAAGCTAATTTCTCAACTCTCGCCCATGGCACAACAAAGAAATGGGGCTGCCAATACCTCTCCTTCCTCCTGTGGTGCAACAAGTAAAGGCCACTGGCACCTCCCCTCCCGCTGCGACAATACAAGAGGCCCAGGCGGGCCGTGAGTGTGCGGAAGCAGAGGCTCAAAGTATGAGAGAGCTTGTGTATGTGCGTGGGAGAGCCAGTGAGAGAGAGGGTGTGTGGGGGTAAAAAAGCCTGTGTATGTGTGGGAGAGAGAAATCCAGTGAGTCTGTGAGACTATGTGTGTGTGGGAGAGAGAATTCCAGTGAGTGTGAGAGTCTGAGAGCCTGTGTGTGTGTGGGAGAGAGAATTCCAGTGAGTCTGAGAGCCTGTGTGTGTGTGTGGGGAGAACTTCTGAATGTGAAAACTTGGGGGGGGGGGGGAGAGAAGGAGAAAGCCTCTGAATGTGAGAAAACCTGTGTATATGTATGTATGGTGAGAACGAGAACATAAGAGCATAAGAAATTGCTATACTGGGTCAGACCCAAGGGTCCATCAAGCCCAGCATCTTGTTTCCAACAGTGGCCAATTCAGGCTACAAGTATCTGGCAAACCCAAACTAAGTAGATCCCATGCTATTGATGCCAGCTTGATTAATAGCAGTTAATGGACTTCTCCTCTAAGAACTTATCCAAAACCTTTTTAATCCCAGCTACACTAACTGCACTAACCACATGCTCTGGCAACAAGTTCCAGAGCTTAATTGTGCATTGAGTGAAAAATAATTTTCTCTGATTAATTTTAAATGTGCTACTTGCTAACTTCAGGGAGTGCCCCATAGTCCTTCTATTATCTGAAAGAGAAATGTAACCGATTCACATCTATCCATTCTAGACTTCTTATGATTTTAAAGACCTCTATCATATCCGCCCTCAGCTGTCTCTTCTCCAAGCTGAGCAGCCCTAACCTCTTTAGCCTTTCCTCATAGGGGAGCTGTTCCATCCCCTTTATCATTTTGGTCGTCCTTCTCTGTGCCTTCACCAGTGCAACTATATCTTTTTTGAGATGCGGTGACCAGAATTGTACACAGTACTCAAGCTGCGGTCTCACCATGGAGTGATACAGAGGCATTATGATATTTTCCGTTTTATTCACCATTCCCTTCCTAATAATTCCTAACACTCTGTTTGTTTTTTTGTCTGCTGCAGCACACTGAGCCGACGATTTCAATGTATTATCTACTATGATGCCTAGATCTTTTTCCTGGGTGGTAACTCCTATTATGGAACCTAACATTTTGTAACTACAGCATGGGTTATTTTTCCCTATATGTAACACCTTGCATTTCTCCACATTAAATTTCATCTGCCATTTGGATGCCCAATCGTCCAGGCTCACAAGGTCCTCCTGCAATTTATAACAATCTGCTTGTGATTTAACTATTCTGAATAATTTTGTATGATCTGCAAATTTGATTACCTCACTCATATTCCTTCTCAGATCATTTATAAATATATTGAAAAGCACCGATCCAAGTTCAGATCCCTGAGGCAGAGGCACTCCACTGTCTACCCTTTTCCACTGAGAAAATTTGACCATTTAATTCTACTCTGTTTCCTGTCTTTTAACCAGTTTTTAATCCACTCAAGGACAGTGTCTCCTATCCCATGACTTTTTAGTTTTTTTAGAAGCCTCTCATGAGGGACTTTGTCAAATGCCTTCTGAGTTTGGGATTCTCCCAAAAGGAATAGGAACCACAATATGGAGGTGTTTCTTCTGTATTTTATCTGTTCATTTATTACGTCTAGCAACCAATGTCTTTGTACTAGACAAGTTTTTGTAACATATATTTTATGGATGTTTTATCTTGTATGTTGCTTAGGCCTTGACTATGTTAATTGTTAATACATTTTAATAAAATGTATGTGTGTGTATAGTGGGAAGACAGCCAGTAAGTGAGAAAACATATGTGTGTGAGCAAGAGAGCACCAGTGAATATGTGAGAGAGATCGAGAGCCTGTTTGTGTGTGGTGAGAGCTTATGGGGGTGGTGGAGAGAGAACCATTGAGTGTGAGAGAGCCAGTGAGTGTGTGAGAAGTCTGAATGTATGCGAGAGAGCTAATGAGTGTGTGGGAGAGCCTGTATGTGTGTGTGTGTGAGAGAGTGAAAATATAAGAGAAGGCTTGTGAGTGTATGAGAGCCTGTATCTTTGTGTATGAATGTGTTTTTGAGAGAGAGAATGAATGTGTGTGTGTTAGGGGGTGTGTATGTATAAGAGAGAGGAGGATAAAGTGCACACCCTCTCTCTCCTCCACTAATTCAGGACAATCTAAGGGTGACTGGAAATCAAAGGTTCCCAAGTATGGAGAGCAAGGGATATTTTTTTATCCCTATTTGTTTGAATTTTTGGACTTTATTTGATGTCTGCTGTTTTGAAATATTGGTGTTTCATAAAATTTTAAAATATTTAATTTGAGTTATTAATTATTGAATGTTATGCTAGTCATTAGCTCTGTTGAAATATTTATGAACCATATCGAAATTTTTATGAATCATATTAAAATATGGTTTTACTATTAAGATGTTTTATTTTTTTATTTGTTTTATTGTTTGTTTTGTGAGGAATGGTGGTTTCTTTTTTCCATAGACTGGTTCTTGCAGCGTTTGTCAGAGCGGTATGTGACCGGGTGCTAGTTCAACAAAGAATCGCATCAATACTGCTCACACAAGTGACTTATGAATCACAAGTGACAAGTCGGGATTCGGTGTGTTTACTCATGTTCCTTCATCCTTGAAAATCAGCAAAAGTATATAGAGCCAAGTTTCTGGTTCAACAAGCCCCTGAGGCAGCTCGGCAGAGCGAAACTCGGCCAGAGTCGGGCAAGTTTCAATAAAGTCCATTTTAACCGATCCATCCTTTCATTCTTCTGCTGTCCTATATATACTTTATGGTCACTTTTTTCTGTATTTGGAGAGGGTCTGTCTGCGTTTTACATGTGTGACCAAGGTGAGGGTATTCTGGAAGCTTGTAGTTTCTTTGTAGGGACCTCTAACAGTCTTGCTTGTTCTGTTTTCCTAATAAGTGTATTGGTGTTTTATGGCTTGAGTAATATTTGTAGTGTTGTCTTTTCTTGGGTAGGGTTTTTACTGTTTGTATGCTGGCAGTTAGTGTTGTTTTGGTTTGGGAGGTTTACTATATTGTAATTGTAATTCAGTTTGCTCATGGCTTTCTGGCATCCAAGCCCACACTCACCACTCATTACAATAGGGGTGTGATATCAGGTGAAAAAGATAAGTTCCTGTTTATACCCAGATCAGTCCAGACAAGTGAGTTTATGCATCTCTACCAGCAGATGAGGCAGAGAACAAAAACTTTGATGCACTGCTACATAACCGAGAGTGCCACCTGCAGTCCCTCAGTATTTCTCTGTCTCCAGCAGATGGTAGAGGTTCAAACCTGCAGTCAAAAAAAAAAAAAAAAGAAAAGTTAGTTCAAAGTAGAAAAAAGAAGATCCGGAGCTCCCAGAGGTGTTAGGTACCTTTGTGGGCCATCCCTCTGGTTGAGCAGAGCGAGCAGGGGGATTGGATATCCCTGGCCAGGCTCGACCCTTGATTCCAGGGGGAGGGAAAGCCAGGGGTCCTGGTTCCCTCGCTCTCCCTGAGGGCCTCCCTCAGATGTCAGCCCTTTGAAGGGTCCTGGAGCCCCAGAAGCAGGAGAGTACCTCTTTCTGTCCCCTTTCTGCCCTTCCTGGAGGGGCTGGGGAGGCTGGGGCCTTTCAGGGACGTCGGTGCTGTTAATTTTTTTCCCTTCCTGTGATCAGTTGGCTCAGCGTCAGGGGGAGATCAGACTCGTGCATCTTGTGCTGTCCATTCAGCAACTGGAGCCTGGACAGTGGCTCAGCTGTGGCGGCTTAATTTTTTTCTCCTGTTCATTTTATTTTTAGCCGTAAGCCGTGCGCATCATGCCATCTCCCATTGAGTGTGGAAAATCTTGACAGGCCTGTGGGGGCAGGTGGTCTCACCTCAACTCAGCCCTTCTCTGCCCGCTCTGTGTCTCTGGAGGTGAGGGAACCTCGACACAGATTCCCAGGGGCAGACGCTGCACTCGGGCTGCAGGCCCTGTGCAGAAGGCTCTGGGGGAGGGCTCAGAGAAGGCGGCCATTTTAGCTCCATGTGGCAAGAGCCCTGCCTTGGATGTGGAGAGCAGGGCATCTCTTCCCCCACTTTCTCCTGTGGCTCAAGGATCAGATGGGGGTGGAAATGTGCCAGCAAATGCGGGAAAGGTCTCGATGACCGCAGAGCAGGTGACCCATGGGGGCTTTTCTGCGGGCTTTGTTTTGCTGATGCACGAGGCCTGTCTCATCAGACAAGAGCTGATGAATAAGCAGCCAGCCTGTCAGCTGATCCAGATTGGCCTTAGGAGACCTCGGACTGAGGTGCCTCCGCGGAAGGGGGGCATTTTGCACTGTTGGGTCTCGAGCGTTCAATAGCTGATTAGACTTCCTCTGAGGACTCTAAGGGTGCGGATCTGATGGGCAATGATCCACAGGGGCTGCAGGAGAACCAGGGCGCTGGTCAGGGCATGGATATTGGGGCTGGTTCACTGGGGGCCCCAGATCTGGACAAGGTCCCTTTGACGGAAGGGGATGATCCTACGGTGGTTAGGTTATTTCTCAAGGAGGAATTGCGACCACTCATCCCTCAGGTCCTTGAAGAACTGGGTTCAAGGTGATGCAGGAGGACTCTGACACGGAAGGGGTAAACCCAGTGTTGGGGGGTCTGCATGGACCACCGAGGACATTCCTCTTGCCGAAGCAGGTGATTGAAGGTGGCCAGGGCTATGGCCAGGTTGTACTTCCTGCCTGAGAGCATCTTAGAGATGTGGAAGCTGCTGAAGGTGGATGCATTGGTATCGGCGGTGACGAAAAAGATGACCATTCCAGTGGCAGGGTCGTCGGCTCTGAAGGATGTCCAGGATTGGAAGCTGGAGATCCTGTTGAAGAGGCTGTTCGAGGTCTCAGCTTTGAGTCTGAGAGCTACAGTCTGCGCCAGCCTTGTGCAGAGGGCTTGTTTGTGCAGGAGTCCACCAGAGGTACCTCGGGGGCTGCTGGCCAGGATGCTCGCCTGGAAGCAGGTGTAGCTTGTGTAATGGATGCCCTCTATGATTTGCTTTGCACTTCAGCTAGGATCATGGTGTCCATTGTGATCGCATGAAGGCTTCTGTGGCTACGCAGTTGGTCGGCGGATGTTTGGTCAAAGGTGCAACTTGCTAATCTCCCTTTTAAGGGGCAGTTGTTGTTCGGTGAGGACCTGGAGAAGCTGATGAAGCATCTGGAAGACTAAGGGGATAGGCTGCCTGAGGATAAGAAGGGCACCAGAAAGTCCTTTCTGTCTTATTCTTGCTTCTGTGAGATGAGGAGATTTAGTGTCAGCAGATGTTCATCCAGTTCTGCACAGAAGCAGGATTCAGGATGGCAGCAGTCCTTTCAAGGGACCCATAGACTGGCCAGAGAGGGTTCCAGACAGGGGTCCAGAGGTGCCAAGCTGACCAATGAAGGCGGGCTGGAACACTCCTCCCTTGTGGCTGTCAGAGGAAAGTTGTCCCATTTTTACTAGGAGTGGACCAGAATTACCTCAGACCAGCGGGTGCTGGAAATAATAAGAGACGGCTATGCTTTAGAATTTTCTTGACCCCTGAAGGAGTCCTTTGTAGTGTCCTGTTGCGCTTTGCTTGCCAATCAAGCGGTGGTGCAGGACACTCTGCTACGCCTGCAGTGATTGGAAGCCATCCTCCCAGTGCCGCTCAAGGAACATGGTCAGGATAGGTATTCCATGTACTTTGTGGTTCCCAAGAAGAAGAGCTCGTTTCAGCCCATTCTAGATCTGCAAAGGATCAATGCGGTGCGCAAAGGGGAGTTCCTGGCCTCTCTCGATCTGACGGAGGCATTTCTCCATATTCCCATCAGAGCAGATCATCAGAGATTTCTGTAGTTCACTATGGTAGGAGAGCATTTTCAGTTTCGAGCCCTGCCTTTCAGATTGGCAACAGCGCCGAGAATGTTCATAAAGTTGATGGTAGTAGTGGCGGCGGCACTCAGAAGAGAGGGGATACTGGTTCATCCTTAACTCAATGATTGGCTCATTCGGGCGAAGTCGGAAGCGAAGTGCGTCGCCTCCATTCGGTGAGTGACAGAGCACCTGGAGTCCCTGGGCTGGGTGATAAACCGGTCAAAGAATCAACTGGCCCCATCTCAGTCCTTGGACTACCTGGGTGTGAAATTCAACACCCTGGTGGGCAAGGTGTTCCTCACTCTGGAGAGGATTCTCAAGTTTCAGTCGCAAGTTGAACCCTGTACATAACCTTATCCTTTTGTTATTGTTACTCATTCCCCTCTCCCAACTTATGTTATACCCAGTTGAATCCCTCAACTAATTTATCTAGTTTTTGCTTTGTTACTGTGTTTTACTGTTCTTTGTTCCTTGTAAAGGCAATGCCTATATATACCTTGGTTTTAAGTTACCTGTAAACCGACACGATGTGCAAACGGTTCTTGGTATATAAAACAGTTTAAATAAATAAATAAATAAATAAAATAAGTGGTTCATTTGAGGGACCTGCCGGTTCCTAAGGTCTGGGATTATTTACAGGTACTAGGGTCCATGGCTTCTATACTAGATCTGGTGCCATGGGCTTTTGCATACATGCGTCCCTTACAGAAAGCTTTCCTATCCTGTTGGAACCCGATATCGGAGGAGTTTCAAGTGCTGCTGCCGCTCCAGGAAGAGGCCAGATCCAGTCTCTCATAATGGCTATCGCAGTCCAATTTGGAGAAGAGAGAAGATCTGGAGGTTCCGGACTGGGTAGTGGTGACCACAGATGCCAGTCTCAGTGGTTGGGGAGCAGTGTGTCAAGGATCGGTGACCCAAGGGCAGTGGTCCCAGGTGGAAGTGTCCTGATCCATCAACCGTCTAGAGACCAGGGCGGTTCGGAGGGTGCTGTTGTTCTTTCTCCCTCAGATTCAGGGCCGGGCAGTTCGTGTGTTCTCAGACAATGCAACCACGGTGGCCTAAATCAATCGGCAGGGTGAAACGAAGAGTCATTTGGTGGCTCAGGAGATTCAAGAGCTCTTCACCTGGGCGGAGCTTCATCTAGAGGCTCTATTAGCTCTATCACCTTCCTAAGACAGAAGAACAATCATGCTCTCTCCTGAGAGACCCCTGAAGAACTAACGGACCGATACAGTAAAAATCACGGGAGAGCGTCCCAGCGCGTGCACAGGCCACTCTCTTGTGCGCACGATTCAGTAGTTTAATTTATTTTAATTAGGGCCGGTGGTAAAAAGAGGCGCTAGGGACACTAGCAGGTCCCTAGCACCTCTTTTTTCACAGGAGCGGCGGCTATCAGCGGGTTTGACAGCCGACGCTCAATTTTGCCGGCATCGGTTCTCGAGCCCGCTGACAGCCACGGGTTCGGAAACCGGACACTGGCAAAATTGAGCGTCCGGTTTTCGAGCCGCGGGCCTATTTCAATTTTTTTTTTCAATTTTTTTTACTTTTTTTAACTTTCGGGACCTCCGACTTAATATCGCCATGATATTAAGTCGGAGGGTGCACAGAAAAGCAGTTTTTACTGCTTTTCTGTGCACTTTCCCGGTGCCCGGAGAAATTAGCGCCTACCTTTGGGTAGGCGCTAATTTCTGAAAGTAAAATGGGCGGCTTGGCTGCACATTTTACTTACTGAATTGCACGGGAATACCTAATAGGGCCATCAACATGCATTTGCATGTTGCAGGTGCTATTAGGTTCGGGGGGCTTGGACGCGCATTTTGGACGCGCTATTACCACTTACTGAATAAGGGGTAAAGCTAGCGCATCCAAAACACGCGTCCAATCGCAGGGTAACAGTGCGCCCGTTTGTGGGCTCACGTGTTTTCTTAAACTGAAGAAATGTCAGACACTTTCACCGCTTGTACACTCTCTGACTTCTCATTCAGGGTCTGTCGAGACTCTGAGGCCTACTAGAGAGGTAGAGTTTTGGGTTCCCCTTACATAACATTGCAGAGGGGTTAGAAGGAAAAATTTACATTTTTGTGGATGACACAAAAACCTTCAGTGTCTAAGGAGAGTATAGACCAGTACACCCCTAAAAGAATAGCTTAGGGTAGCAACGCTAATCCTCAGGAGCTGCAAGCTGGTCAGATTTTCAAGATATTCACCCTAAATGTTCATGAAATGCATTTGCATGCACCTCTCCATTGTAGTGGATATCCTGAAAGCCTGACTGGCTTGTGGCACTGGAGCACTGGAATTGCCTGTCCCTGAAGTAGACAGAATGAAAAGTGATCTAAGAAAATTTGAGGGATGACTGAATGCTTGCAAGTTAAAATTCAATGCAAAAAAATGCGGACTCGTGCATTTGGCGATGCAGAAATCTGAGGGAGCTGTATATGATGAGAGGGTGAGAAGCTGATGTGCATTAACCAGGAAAGAGACCTTGGCATATCTAGGAACTGTCCAGATTTGGCCCAGAGACTCAGGAATTCTGAATGAATTGCCAGGGCTCGGAACTAACACCTGATAACTCTGGGTATTGCTACAGAAGTAGGTTCAGAAGAAAAAGTCATTGCAATGGGCTGGGCCAGAAGGAAGAGGAGCATCGAGCCTGCGTAGCAGGAGGATGAGGAGAAGAGTCAGTACATGGCAGAAGGAGGACAAACAGGAGCATCAGCCCTCGCAACAAAAAGGAGGAAGGACAGGCGCATCAGTCCCATGCAGGGAAGGTGAAACAAGGACAGTGTCAGGTCTGCTGCATTGCAGCAGAAAAAATAGGAAGAACATTGACCCTGCTAGCCTGAGGAAAGAGGAGGCTGCTGTGACTAATGGGTTCAAAGTGAGAAGAGAGAATGAGTGAGTCTGGGCATGAGAAGCAGGGATATATGTGAGCGGGCATGGTTTGAGTGTTCATATATGTGAGGAAGAAGGAGAGAAGCGAGTGTGCATGGGAGTGAGAGACTGTATGAGAATGAGCATGTATGTGTGTGAAAGAATATGAGTGAACATGTGAGTGTGTGGGAAAAAAGTTGCCTCCCCTCCCCCAACTCTACTAATTTACAACAAACTCAGAATGAATGTAAACCAAAAGTTCCCAGGAATGAACTTTGCTGTGATAGTGTCTGTTGATTTCAAAGTAGCGAAACTGTGATAAAGCAATGGCCAGAGCTAGAGAGATTCTAGGGCTGAGGTGGGCAAACTACGCCCCGTGGGCCAAATTCAGCCCATTAATGCCTTTCTTCTGGCCTGCCTAGCTTTTACAACCACTGCATTAGGCGCAGCCCGCCAATGGTCAGATCTGCCTGCCTAACAAATTGTCTCCCTTGATGATGCAGTGAAAAGCGCAATGTTGGCTTTGAGTGACATCAGGTCCCAGCGTGGGTGCAACAGCCTGGAGAGGATGTGCTCCTGCCATGCGATGGCGCTATTTAATGAAGTGCTGGCAGGGCTCCCACCCCCTGTCAGTGATGAAAGGCGATGTGGCGCTATGTAATGGCACTCTGGCTGGATTCCCCCCGCCAGCGAGAAGAGGCCCCACGTGGCAGTCCAATGATGGCACACTGATGGGTTCTCATCTTCGACAGCGAGGAGAGGCCCCGAGCAGCAGTGTCCTGCCAGCAGGTAGAAAACTAAGACGTCCTAGGGAGGAGCAGTGAGTCATATGGTCATAGTAAACTGAAAGGGAAGAGATATGACTAAGGGAATGAAAGGGGAGTGATGAGAGTGAGGAGAGGGAAGAGGGTGAGGTGGTGAGTGGCTGAGAGGAAAGGGAGTGAATGGGAGGGAGAGGGTGACTGATTGAGAGGGGAAGAGAATGAGTGGGGGGAGGAAGAGGGTGAGTAACAGAGAGAAGAGAAGGGGTAAGTGACAGAGGAAATAGGGTGAGAATGAGGGAATGGAAGAGACTGGGGGTGAGTGACTGAGGGAAGGGAAGGGAGTGACTGACAGGAAAGGGGATTGAGTGGGAGAGTGAGTGACGAAGGGAGGGACTGACAGAGAGAAGGGAAGGAATGTCAGGGGTGGAAAGGGAGTGAATGGGACGAATGGGTGAGTGACACAGATGGAAGGGTGAGTGGGAGTGAAGAGGTGAGTGACTGAGGGAAGACTGGGCAAGGGAGTGAGTGACTGGAAGGAAAAGGAAGAGGTTGAGTGGGAGTGAGGGAGTGAATGACAGAGGGAAGGGAAGGGGTTTGAGTGACTGAAAGGGAGCCAGGGGTTGAGTGACTGAGGGTGAGAGTGACTAGGAGGCAAAAGGAGGAAGTAAGTAAGAGGAAAAGGAAAGGGGGAAGGAGGAAGTGGAAGAGGGGATTGAGAAGAAGAGAGGTTCAAAGTGTGCAGGAGTGAGTGTGTGTGTGTGAATGAACGTGTGTGTAGATGAGAAAGGAGGAAGTTTGTGTGTTCCCTCCAATCCTTCCCCCTATTAATCCAGTACAATCTCAGGGTGACTGGAAATGAAGCATTTCTAGATATGGAGAGGGGGAATATGTTTTTATCCTGATTAGTTTTAATTATTGGGTGTTTGATATGTCTGCTGTTCTGAAATATTTGGTTGATTTTTGAGAAATGTTTGAAGATTTATTTTTTTTAATCTTTATTCTACTTAATTATTAGATGTTGTTTTATTTGTCATCTGTTTTGAAATATTCTTTTTATTAGTATGGTTTACTCACTGTTATGCTTGATGATTTATATTTCTTGATTTTGTTTTTTATGAGGAATGAAATATTTCTGTCTTTGCATTATAGTAATGTATATGAGTCTGGCTTTTAGTGGTTTCCAGTTCTGTATTTTGTCTGCACCTTTCTTTTTAGACGTTATGGCCTCTTTATTTTTATTTGGTGAGGGTCTGTCTGTGTTCTGCATTTGTGACTGAGGTGAGGTAGTCTGCTACCTGTTGGGTTGAAAGTTTTTCTGATTGTGCTAGAGCAGGGGTCGGGAACCTTTTTGGCTGAGAGAGCCATGAACGCCACATATTTTAAAATGTAATTCCGTGAGAGCCATACTAACTACAACCCCCCACCCTCCTGACTCCCCCAAGACCAGCCAAATTAATTTACTACAACCCCCTACTCTCCTGACGCCCCCAAGACCTGCCAAATTAATTTACTACAAACCCCATCCTTCTAAACCCCCCCCCCCCCAAGACCTGCCAAAAGTCCCTGGTGATCCAGCGGGGGTCCAGGGCTCGCAGACAAATCTCAAAACCCCCCACCCTCCTGACGCCCCCCAAGACCTCCAAAATTAGTTTACTATAACCCCTCACCCTCCTGACACCCCCCAAAACCTCCAAAATTAATTTACTACAACACCCCCCCCCCAAGACCTGCCAAAAGTCCCTGGTTGTCCAGCGGGGGTCCGGGAGCGATCTCCTGGACTTGGGTTGTCGGCTGCCAGTAGTCAAAATGGCGCCGACGGCCCTTTGCCCTCACTATGTCACTGGGGTCGACCAATGGCGGCGGTAGCCCCTGTGACATAGTAAGGGCAAAGGGCCGTCGGCTGCCAGTAATCAAAATGGCGTCGACGGCCCTTTGCCCTTACTATGACACAGGGGCTACCGCCACCATTGGTTGACCCCAGTGACATAGTGAGGGCAAAGGGCCGTCGGCGCCATTTTGACTACTGGCAGCCGACAGCCCAAGTCCAGGAGATCGCTCCCGGACCGCTCCTGGACCCCCGCTGGACCACCAGGGACTTTTGGCAGGTCTTGGGGGGGGGTCAGGAGGGTGGGGGTTGTAGTAAATTAATTTTGGAGGTCTTGGGGGGCGTCAGGAGGGTGGGGGATTTTGTTAGATTTTTACTTTTTTATTAAAGATTTGTCTGCGAGCCAGATGCAGCCATCAAAAGAGCCATATCTGGCTCCCGAGCCATAGGTTCCTGACCCCTGTGCTAGAGTCTGGGATCCGTGATTGAAGGGGCTCCTCGGCTGCTAAAAACGATGGGGCTTAAGCCTGCTGGATACTGAAATGCCTCCAGCAAGTGCTGGGGGGATGATTGATGAGTAGAGGAGCTCCAAGGGGGGGGGGCCTCCCCTCCACCCCAGCTCTTATTGCACTCGATAACTTGTAATGTGGCCCCAGCTCAAAAACATTCGCTCACCCCTGTTCTAGGGTGCACAGGGAGAGGCCTAACTAATAGAAAAAAAAGGTGATAATACCTCTGTAAAGATCGTTGGTAAGACCTCACCTAGAATACTGTGTTCAGTTCTGGAAGCCTTACCTCAAAAAGGGCATAGATAGGTTAAAGCTGATCTACAGAAAGGTAAACAAAATGCCCCGGGAACGCTGCACAAAAATAATACAAATTCTGTACAAAATATTTTAAAATTTTGCATGTTATAGTCTTTAAATAATAATTTCAAGTGCAATACAGAAAAAAAAATGACTCAAAGATACAGAATTTTAAAATTTGTATATAGAATTTCTCCGCAAGTACTATAAAATTACATAAGGCTAGATCCTCCAGCTCGTTCTCTCTTTTCACCCTCTCTTTCTTCCCAATCCTCCAGGTTAAACCCCCAGTTCTTTCTCTACCCCCTTCCAGGTTAAAAAAACCCAAAACATCCCGTCCTCTCTCCCAGCTATCTCTCTACCTCCTTTCCAGGTTCTCTCCTTTCCTCCCTCCTGCTCCAAGTTCAACCCTCCACATCTCTCTCTCTCTCTCTCTCTAACATTCAACCTCCCCCCTCCTGCCCCTGGCAAGTTCAAACTCCCCCCTCCCCCACAGATCTCTCACACTCTGTCTCTCCTTACCCCTCATGGGTTTAATTCCCTCCTTCCAGCTTGCTTTCTCCTCTTCCTTGTCTCACCTCTTCCACCATTTTTCAGCTCTCTCTCTCGCTCTCTCTCCCTCCCTCTCTCTCTCTCTTCTGCTGGCTTCAAGCTCTAGGGCAGTTTAAAAAGATACAATCACAAACTTCCCAGCAGGCCCAGCTCAGAACAGCGATGGTATGTGTCCAGCTTGAGGGAATGAGGTGGGAGGGGGAGGGCAGAAGAGCTCCGGATCAATGGGGACAACTTTGCGCAAAGCGGCAGTGAATGAGGAGGAGGAGGAGGCCTCTGCCATCCAGCAGATAAACACACGGTTGCACACTGGAGGAGACCTTCTCCTTCCTCTCCATTCCCCATGGGACCCAACCAGCAACCTCCTGTTCTGGTTAGTGTTGGCAAATATAAGTCAGCTGCTTTCTCATCCCTCCACCAAAATCTGTCCACTTAAGTGTGAAATTCTGCACAGGTTGGGATTTCTGTGCTACACAGAATTCCCCCAGGAGTAATAAAATGGGACAGGATCTGCACCAAAAGCCACATGAGATGAGAGTTAAAGATCTAAATATATATATATTTATATATATCCTAGAGAAGAGGAGCGACATGGGGGATATAAGAGAGATGTAAAAATACCTGAAAGATATTAATAATCCATTAGAAGTACAACTTTTCCAGTGGAAAGGAAATTATAGGAGGATCATAATATGAAGCTCCAAGGGGATAGAATCATGAACGACGTCAGGAAATATTTTTTTCGGTGGACAGAGTAGTAGATGCTTAGAAAGGGTCATGAAAGCTAAAACTGTAACGGAATTCAAAAGTTAGGGAATAAACCCAGAGGATCCTTACTTGAAGAAAGCAAAGGGATAGCAGAAGCATGAACTAGTGGCATGGGGCGATGGGGGCAGCCAAGGAGTAACCTGCCCAGAATAACATTTGCTACCCTAACTGTAGTGGTTTGACTGCAACAAGCTTCCAAGAAGGCACTGGGGTAACCTGCATGAAATGACCATGGTTAAAAGCCAAACTTCAGGAAGGAAGGCCAGGTGATTTGGAAACTAATTTCTATAGCTTTCGTAACTGCAGAGCCATTGCTAGGCATTTTAGCACCTGGGACAAGATTACAATATGACTCCCTCTTCCCTCCTCTCCCGACCCCCCCCCCCCCCCCCCACTCACGATCCCAGAAGCTGTCCTCTACCCATCCTCTTTATCTGTTTCCCCCTCTCCCTTTCACCAACCTGAATAATAGGAGAAGAGTGGAGCTCTGCTTGACCTTTTTGTCTGCTTTCAGCTTATGCTTGCATTTCAGTCATTTTTATGCCATAATGGGATTTGCGCCCTGGGGAGTTGCCCCTCTCTCCCACCTCTAATTATGACCCTGGGTATAGATTATTAGAAAACTTGATAGTAAGACAAGAAAGGGAAACCTGCATGGATTCACCATGCTTAAAACCCAAACTTCCGTGAGCATGAAGAGGCTGGATGTTTTAGACAATGGCTTCGCTAGTTTTGGGAGCTGTGTGGATTATTAGAAAACTTGATAAAAAGACATGGAAAGGGTCCTGGATGTTGGATTTACTGTTGGTCTTGTAAGAATCATAGAGGAAGATGACGAAACCCGAAATGGACTAAGTGGAGGTGGTAAAAGGCAGCACTTTATCAGATTCTGGGCAGATGGTTATAGAGGGCAATGTTAGAAAAAGGAGTTGAAAAGTTCAGCTAAAAGCCCATGGGGGTTGGGGAGCTGGTGGACTGATATGTTCATCTTTTTGAAGTGAAAGAATCACAACACGGCAGAATGATTGGACAATCTGGTCTTTTTCTGCCATCATTTACTATGTCAGGGGCAACTCGAGTACTGCAATCTGGTTATATTTTTAAGATCTCTACACTGAATATTCATGAGATGTATTTGCATACATGCATGTATCACCTCCAGTGTATGCAAATGTGCGCCATGCATATTCATTGCAGATATCGTAAAAACCCGTTTGGTGTGCAGCACTCAGTGAACAGAGTTGACTATCTCTGTATTAGGTTATTGCCTGTGCCAGATTCAACTTGCCAAAAATGTTCTCTCTAGAAAGTGAAGAAATGACTCTCACCACTAGAAATGGATATGGTATTGCTTCAGGGCCTTGTTTATGGTTCATTTGTAGTCACCACAAATTAAGATGTCTCCATTTGCCTTCATTGGCATGTGACTTTCTCTAAAATTTTCTGAGTTATGAGACGATACAGTTCAGCATCAAGGTTTCCATGGTCCATGGACTCCAAGTGAAACGCAGAAGAGTCATTTGAATTGGTGCTACAGCTGAGACTAAGGTACCACATCTGAACTGGTTAAACTTTTGTGATCTTAATTTGAAATGTACTCTTCAAATACAAACAGAATTGCATTACTTGATATTTTGGTTAAAAAAGATTCCACTAATGTTTCACACAAGGATTTGTAAGAATGAAATAGACCAGAAAACGCTCTTTCATTTTCAAAGCTCTCAAGCACGCAGACTGAAACATATTGACCTGTAAGTCAATTTTTCCAGCTTTGCAGACTTTGTTCAGATACAAAGGAGTTCAAGAATAAATCCCAGGAATGGGATATGAAGGTCTAAAAGGCACAAGGAGCAGCGTGTTGTTTGCACTATAAGGTATCCAAAGGGGCCAAATTTAAGATGACGGTGTCCATAGGCAGAGGACTTAGGAAAAGTAGAGAGCAGCAGGGGAAGTCCCAGGTTTTGGGCACCTTCAGAATTTGGCACCCAAGGCACATACCTTTGTTGCCGGGCCTAAATCCGACCTTTTCCTAAATCAACTGCTATAAAACAGTGTTTCCCAACCTTTTCAATCCCAAGGAACATATACATTAATCAGTATGTTGTGGCATACACCAACTTCTATGAACAGGCAGTGCTGTCAGAGAGAGAATTTATATACCCAAAAGAAGAACTGGGCAAGTACTGAATGTCCCTCCAGTCTCTCTTCCAATATTTAATATAAAGAGAGAGAGGGGGAGGATACACACATGAACCTCTCTCAATGCAGAAGTATGACATAAGAACATAAGAACATGCCATACTGGGTCAGACCAAGGGTCCATCAAGCCCAGCATCCTGCTTCCAACAGTGGCCAATCCAGGCCATAAGAACCTGGCAAGTACCCAAATTAAATAGATCCCAAGCTACTATTCCTTATTGATTAATAGCAGTTTATAGGCTTCTGCTCTAGGAACTTATCCAAACCTTTTTTAAACCCAGCTACACTAACTGCTGTAACCACATCCTCTGCCAATGAAATCCAGAGCTTAATTATGCATTGAGTGAAAACAAATTTTCTCTGATTTGTTTTAAATTAGCTACTTGCTAACTTCATGGAGGGCCCCCTAGTCCTTCTATTATCTGAGAGTAAATAACTGATTTACATTTACCTATTCAAGTCCTTTCATGATTTTGTAGACCTCTATCATATCCCCCCTCAGCCGTCTCTTCTCCAAACTGAACAGCCCTAACCTCATCAGCCTTTCCTCATAGGGGAGCTGTTCCATCCCCTTTATCATTTGGGTCGCCCTTCTCTGCACTTTCTCCAATGTAACTATATCTTTTTTGAGATGCGGCGACCAGAACTGTACATAGTACTCAAGGTGCAGTCTCACCATAAAGCGATAGAGGCATTATGACATCCACAGTTTTATTTGCCATTCCCTTCCTAATAATTCCTAACATTCTGTTTGCTATTTTGATCACCACAGCACACTGAGCCAATGATTTCAATGTATTATCCACTATGATGCCTAGATCTCTTTCCTGGGTTATTTTCCCTATATGCATCACCTTGCACTTGTCCACATCAAATTTCATCTGCCATTTGGACACCCAATCTTCCAGCCTCACAAGATCATCCTGCAATTTATCACAGTCCGCTTGAGATTTAACTACGCTGCATAATTTTGTAACATCTGCAAATTTGATTACCTCACTCGTCGTACCCCTTTCCAGATCATTTATAAAAATATTACAAAGCACCAGTCCAAGTACAGATCCCTGAGGCACTCCACTATTTACCTTTTTCCACTGTGAAAACAGACCATTTAATCCTACTCTGTTTCCTGTCTTTTAACCAGTTTGTAATCCACAAAAGGTCATCGCCTCCTATCCAATGACTTTTTAGTTTTCTTAGAAGCCTCTCATGAAGGACTTTGTCGAACGCCTTCTGAAAATCCAAATACACCACATCTACCAGTTCACCTTTGTCCACATGTTTATTAACCCCTTCAAAAAAATGTAGAAGATTATTAATGCAAGACTTCTCTTGGGTAAATCCATGCTGGCTGTATCCGATTAAATCATGTCTATCTAAATGTTCTGTGATTTTATTCTTTATAACAGTTTCCATGATTTTTCCCGGCACTGAAGTCAGGCTCAATGGTCTATAGTTTCCCCGACCACTCACGGAGCCCTTTTTAAATATCGGGGTGTTATGATCCTGCTTGGCGATAGGCTCACAAGCAGTTCCTCACCTTGTTTGCGGCCTGGAGACCGCCGCTGACTTGTCATCGTTGCCGCTGCCGTTCCGCAGCAGGCCACCATCATCTCTGCCTCTCTTCGTGACCTGGAGGTCGCCGCCGATGTTCCCTCTGCGGCGGGCCAGACGCCACTGCCAATGCTGCTGCTGCCATCCAGCTTCACGGCATGGGCCGCTACCACTCTTCTTTGTGGCCTGATGGCTGCTGCCAGCTTCACAGTCTTCCCCGCGGCCTGAGCGTTGCCTCCTCTGACTCTTCACGGCCTGGAAGCTGCCTCCACTGTCCTCTCCAGCGGCCTGCAGCCCGTCCCAAAGCTCCTCACCATACGGCCAGGAGGCCGCCATCGCCTGGTCCTCTTCCATGGCCTGGAGACCACCTCCAACGTCCTCTTCTGTGGCCAGGAGGTCCCCTGGAGCTCCTCTTCATGCGGCAGGGAGCCACTATCAATCTTCTTTGCTTCATGGCAGGGAGCCACTCACATCAGGGCCTGCTTCTTCCTGTGTGGCAGGAAGCCGCTCTCCAAAGTCCTGCCTCTTCCTTAGTCACGCGGCCACGCCTCCTCTCTTCATTTAAAGGGCCAGTCCTTCTGGCTCTTCCTTGTGATGTCATTGAGGCGTTTCCTCTTCAGCCTTACAAAAGGGCTCAGCCTTCAGTCAGTCTTTGCCTTCACAAGGAGTTGGTCATGGAGTCGGACCTCTCCTGGATCTTCAGTTCCAGCTTTTCATTCCAGGAGTCCTCCGTGATCCTTATTCACTTCTTCAAGGCACTCTGTTCCTCGTCGTCTTCGTCCATGGTTCCTGAACCTTCGTCTTGATCTTCGTTCCATGTCCTGGTCTCTCGACGGATCCTGTCCTCTTGTCTTCAGATGTCCTAATGTCTTCATATCTCCATGTCCAGATGTCTCCTTGTCTCCGGATGTCCAGACATTCCCTTGTCCAGGTGATTTACTACTCTAGTTTGTCAATCTGGCCTACCACATCTTCCAGGTTTTCCGTGATTTGGTTCAGTTCATCTGAATCGTCACCCTTGAAAACCGTCTCCGGTAAACACCGAAGCAAAGAATTTGTTTAGTCTTTCTGCGATGGCCCTATCTTCCTAAGTTCCCCTTTAACCTCTTGATCCTCTAATGGTCCAACTGACTCCCTCAGAGGCTTTCATATTAGATGATAGAGGGGTTAAAGGAGCACTTAGAGAAGATAAAACCATTGAAGAAAGACTAAACAAATTCTTTGCTTCAGTGATTTTTGAAATTAACTGACCTGCCTGTATCACACAGCAGGAGACTCTGGTGGATCATTCATACCACCAGCTTTATGTGGTTACATACATGCACATACATATACTCACCCACATGTGTATATATATGTTTATACATATATAAACACACACATACATATAGTCAGAAAGATAGACATGTATACTGATAGCATGCAAATAACTGTTTCTGATTTTGTTCCTCCAGTCATTACCCATGAATTTCTATACCTACACAAGCGGATACAATCTAAATTAATTTGTAGGTTGTTCACAGCTTCAGCATGTTTTTCAGTAATACTTTCTTGGGCTTCATACACAATTTGGCCTTGTTCTCTCTCTTGTGCTACTCTCTTCTTCACTCTCTCCATTCACCGCTGTCTTTTAACATGCACACATCACCAGCCTGCCCCAGCTCCTCATCCAGCAGATGCTCTTGCTCCCTCTGCTCTTCACCACCTGTGAGCTCCTGATCCATCCTTATCCTTAGCTCTTCACGAAACATGGATTTCTTCTCTGTCTGTCCCGTTCCCTCTGTTCCAGAATATGCAGAAGAAAGCAGAAATCCATGCAGCACAGGCAGCTGACTCAGCTAATAACCTTGGCTTTTGCATATGGCTGCTAGATCTCCTCTACTGCTCCTGCTCCCAATACTCAGTGAGCTGCATCGGGTGCTTTTCCCATCTCATTCAGCTTAGGGATAAAACAAAGGCCGGAAGGACTCAAAGGAGGAGGCTCAAGAAGGGGAAGAAGAGGAGGTGCTGTGTGCACTGTGTGTCCTCCTTGCTGCTCATTAATTCCCACACTCTTGAGGCTCATGCTGCAGCTCATGCACATCATATCAGAAAGGAGCTCCTGTACATTAGGAGCCACCGCTGTTATCTCTTGTTGCTGTGAGGTGCTGAGAGCAGAGCCCAGGTACTGGTCTGGACCTAAGCATCAGGCAGTGGTGATTTCTATGGTATTGCTGGTTGGGAAACACTGTAATTCTGGAGCCCAGGTTAATGCAAATATATCTTTTGCATACTCATTGTGAATATCTTGAAAATCGGACTGTCTGAGGGTTCACTAGGACAGGTTTAGGAAGCCCTGCTATAAGTTATTTTATATAGGTAAAAACCAAGAGGACCTTAAAGACCAGGATGAGTGAACATTGGAGTTGCATAAAAAAACAATAAAATTGAAGCATGAATGGTTGAGCATCATGTAAAATCTCAACATAATGTGAAGATCTTTTATCTTTGTGTATCGGACCAAGTGCAGTTTGATTGATGTTGGGTGACAAGGATGCATTATTGTCAAGACTGAAACAAAAATTGATTTTTAAACTCAATTCCGCAATATCTTTTGACCTCAGTAGTGACACTGAGTGGAATGCTTTTCTCAGAATTGATTTTTTATGGGTACATCTTGGAATCTTCCTTTATTCCTTTTTATGATTTATTTTTTTCAGCAATATTTTCTATGTAGATTCTTTAGATATATCTTCTCTTAGATTTTATGCCAGATTGTTTTAATGATTTATATCCCTTCTGTCTATTAAGTTCCTTATTCAGTAGATGTGCTTTAGACTGGCTTTGTTTATTCATTGTCATAGCAATCTATACTGCTGTATTGTGTGCACATGTACATATCCCTCTGGCCCCAAGATTCTGCCTTGTTTTACTGATAGAAGGCCACAATAATGTAGTACTTTGTGCCATTTTTACATTTACATTTATACTTATTTGAAGGTGTTTCCAAAGTTTTTATTTTAATTTAAGCTAGACCTTTTTATGTGATCAAGAGCATGATGACATTATTAAATGCCAACATTGGATGTACAGATGATGGCTACTATAAAAGCATTTATCTGATCAGAGCTTGCTGAAGGCTTTTGGCACAGTAAAAAGTGGCTGAGCATTTCTCAATTACTTTGGGATAAGGATTTCCCTGATGTAGGTACACTGAACAAAAATATGGTCTGTATCAAATGTTTTGGACTTTGATCTGAATCTTTAGAAGCGTTTTTTTCTTGGAGTTGAGAAGTATTACTGTATTTTTTTTTTTTAAAGAATTACTTTATAGTGTGTTTGCTACTATATAAAATTTGGCATATACATGAATTTTAGACCTCATTAATTTCTGCACAACCCTGACCATAATTAGAAATGATGGGTTTTGATTGTATTGTAAGAGACCCATAATATATGAGTCTCTTTATCTAGGTAATTGTTTTGATTGAAGATGTTATTTTTTTATACCACTCTTTACCTTTCTTTGTGGTAGTATCATATTTGTGGAAAGGAGTTATTATCCAGGTTAATGGGAGTAATCATTATGTAGCAATTCTTCTAGGGTGTGCTGTGAATGTAGGAATCATACTCATACTCATACTCAGTCTTGGGCCCTGGATGTTACGACCAAGAGGGACGTGAACCCTTGGGGAAGTTGGTACAACCTTAGGAGATGGCTCCTCAGGTTCCCCCATCGGGTGGCGAGGCGGAACAGAAGTTGGGACTGGCTGGATCTTCGCCGCAGGCGACTTGGATGGCCCTTTGAGAGGTCAAAGAGGCGTGGAGTTGGTGCAAGGGCCAACTGTATCTTCGCCACTGGAAGCCCGCGGCCCCCCCGGGAGGAGCCCGTAGGGACCCGGGCCACTGGGACTTAGGTGGACCTTTGAGAGGTCGGCGAGGCATGAGGTCGGTACAAGGGCCAACTGGATCTTCACCACTGGAAGCCCGCGGCCCCCCCGGGAGGAGCCTGTAGGGACCCGGGCCGCTGGGACTTAGGCAGGCCCTTGAAGATGGATGGTCTGATAAGGAAGTCCGGGGTCAAGTACCAGAGGATCGCCGCTTGCCAGTCCGAAGTCACGCGTCGAAGGATCACCGCTTGCCAGTCCGAAGTCACACACCGAAGGATCACCGCTTGCCAGTCCGAAGTCACACACCGAAGATAAGTCCGAGAAGAAGCCGGAACCAGGAACTCGAGGCACCAGGAGAACTCACCAGAGTGAGCAGACTCGTTGCCAAGTCGAGGAATGACTGTGGGCAGTCTCCTTAAATAGGATTCAGTGCCTAGCCCATTTGGAGCAGATGTTAGCAATTTAGGGGATGAGGCCCCTTTAAATCTCATCGGGAGGCACGGCCTCACGCCTAAGGGGAAAGCCGGCAAGCAATGCCCAGAAGGGCCTTGAAGAGCGGCCGGGAGGAGACCCGGGGAGCGTGAGCCCCGCGGAACCTCGCACCCAGGGTTTTGAAGGGAGGAGCATGCCGGAGGCCGACCCCAGCGCATTCCCCGACTGCGGTTGTGGTGGCGGCGACGGCCCCGATGTCAGGAGGCCAGGTAGGGGTTCCGGTTGTGGGCGGCCGCGACCGGGAATCACAACACTGGAGGTCTACCCTTCCCCCCTCCAATGGGCACAGAGTAAACGTCTTTCAGATGGTATAATCTCTGATCTTAAGTCTTTAAATTACCAGTGCCGGAATAAATCAGATGGACATTCAGGATGGGTATTCCAAAGAAAAGGTTTACTGAAAAATTTGTCATTGGTTATAAGTTGGCACCAAAATCTCCAAAAAGTCTCATAATGCAGAGCTTCCACACTCCAACCACCGAGTGTGAATTGGAACAAATGGTCTCTCTTTCTAGCCTTTTTCCAATGCAGGGGTGCATCCTACAGTCAGCAAGGCCAGAGGTACCAAGAAAAGACAAAATCAAAATCACTAAAATACTCCAAAATCACTGAGATACCATACACTAGTCATAGGGTGTGAACCAGCTATATGGAGCCTCACTTCCCACCCTATTCAGCCAGATGTGTGAGTCCAAGCCAAGTAGAAATGGAGAAACCAGAAAAAGACCTCTCTTCAAACTCTACACAAAAAATCTCCACACTCTTCTCAAGTGACGCTTGACCTTGAGCAGGCAGGAGCCCACCACTGCAGCAGCTTCTGATGGGACTGCTGTAGCAAAGTGGCATGCTCCTCTCCTGCTTTTCTAAAGGTATTAATCTAGGGCCAGATTCTAGGGAGATTGCCAAGGGCTCTCTACAATTATAATTTAAACAGTGCCCCCTGTGGCAGAAACCTCTCCCACTGTTGTGGCCAAGATTGATGGGGTGTTAGGTGTTTCAGTAGTGTAAGGTCTCTTATTGGTAACTTATACAGTGTACTCTTCAATGCCCTCTTCCCAACAACTCTCCTATATGGAAGAGGGGTCCAGAACCCACCCAGCAAAGTCTCCTGCAGGTTGAGAGGAGAAACAAGGTTAAAGTTAAGGATAAGATTCTTAGGGGGTCATTTTTTAAAGCTAGCGCACGCGAAAAGGGATGTTTCGATTTTCGCATGCGATAGCTAAAAAGGGGCGGAGTCAGGGGCGGCTTCTGCCCCGGAAGAGGAGGAGTCGGGGCAGACGCCAGGAAGACAGCGTGGAAGGCGAAAAGGTAAGGAGCCTTTTCGCTGCCCATTTCGCACCCAGTAGCACCACCTTTTATGATGACGCTATTGGGTGCGAAAGCCGGCCCCCCCTGCACCGCGCGATTCACGCCGCCATGGTGTTTTAGAAAATATAGGCCTAAGTGTTACTAATTCAAAATGCTTTTATTTAAAACATTTTGCTAACAGCAAATTTCTTTATACAAATCAATATGACATAAAATACTTGCAAGGACAATTTAAATAAATTATTTCTCCTTTTTTAGAATCAGTTCTCTAAGATTGACTACTAGTTATTGATCAAATAAGTATAACTTGTGCTTTCTTCTTTCTAATTAAATATGTATTTCTGTCTGTGATGTTAACTGTTAGAATTGATTTTTTTTGTGCTGCTTTCTTTTCAGGTTTTTTAATGACTTGGACTTTCTTCAAAGGTAACCATGTTTATTTATTACACTTTGTTTAATGACTTTTTTCGGTTCCTGTGTCTCCTCTTTTATGTTTTGAAGTTGTTTCTTTTCTTTTCTCTCTCATGGTATGTTTGTCTCTTTCTGTCTCAGTCTAATTAGGTCTTTTTAAGTATTCATGTTTGTGCGCTCACTTAGCTCTCTTTAGCCAATTATTTAATTTATTTATTTAACACATTTATATACCGCTTCACCAATACATGAATGACCGAAACGGTTTACAATGATTTTTCTAAAAATAAAAATAAAAAATTAATAAAATTAGTAAGATAAATTAAATGAAATAAAATTAAAATTAATAAAAAAGAATAAAAAGTACAATTAACATCATGATCAATATCAACAAAACATATTATGATAGAATAACTTTAACCACTATCTTACAAATAAGGGATAGAATTAATGCGGTATGGGTACATTGCTTGCATATGTAGCTAGGATATGTTGTCAGTGCAGCTGGCAAATGATGCTTGAGAACAAAGCTAATGTACAGTGCTTGGGTCTCTTGAACACAATGACTCCCTCTCCACTTTTCTTCTCCCTATTACTCTATATCCTTTAAATAAAAAATAAATAAATAAACAAACAAATGGTCTGCCTTCCCCTGAATATCTTCCAATAGTGTTCCTTGATGGCTTGTTCATCTGTTTTTTACTGGCTAGTTTTAAATAAAAAGATAAGCAATATTTTCTATTCTAAATTGAAGAACAGTGAGTTCTAATGATTGGGAATCCAGACACTCCTTTGCATTCTTTCTTAACAGATAGTTTTTACTAGTGTAATTCTGACAAATTTTTTTCTGTATTTCAGAGCCTTCTAGAACAAACTGCATATAATAAACTCAACTTAGAGACACTTGACTCTGTTCCTTTATTCTGTGAGGCTCCTTTCCTTTTGGACCCTTACATTAATAATTAGCAGAATATACAGCAGATTCTAGCTATTCTCTGCTAGCTGAAATTTGTCAGTTCCTCTTTAAATTCCTTTCTGTTTTTTCTCCTTTGAGTATTGTATAGCTTTCTTACATAATTTCCACCTCCCTTTCATTTAAGTAGATAACTCAACTTACTTAGCTATATTTCCATTTAAAGCTAGTTAATAAATTATTTCTTACTAAAGTCAGTATAACTGTCAGCTCTAATGCAATTTTTAAATTTCACTGCCACATACAGACTGTGAAATATTCCCCTGTAATATCATTTAAATTTACTATTTTAGTTCAGGGAAGCTCTTATTCTATTTCTCAGGTTACAGAGACTCTGGAGTAGACTAACTACTAACAGAATTTGGTATACGCTGGCTGCTGTTGCACTTCCCGGCCGCGTACACTCCACTGCCAGGCCTGCTCACTTCTCCTGGCCATCCACGAGCGCAGGCCTCTCTCCCTCTGCAGGTCCTGGCCGTTCCCGTTGTTCCCAGGCTTCCTCGGCGTCCCAGGTCTGACAGCAGAGTTCCCGCCGGGGCTCCGCGTCCAGTGTCTCCTTGGCCCCGCCCCTGGGCACGCCCGCAGCCGACATCATCCTCTTTAAAGGGCCAAGCACGGGAAACCCAGCCGAGATGCACCTCGATGACGTCACTCAGTCCCAGCATAAATAGCGAGGCCCTGTCCCCAGGACCTCGCCTTGGCAATCAGGTCAATCATGCTGTGGTAGCAAGTTTGCCTTCTTGTTCCAGTGTCTTGTTCCGGTCTTCTGTTCCAGCATCTTGTTCCAGTCTCCTGTTCCAGCGTCTTGTTCAAGTCTCTGCCTGTCCACTGACCATGTCTGCACACCACCTGGAACCTGACCTTTGCCTGATTGACTATCCATGGACTGACCACTGATATTGACCTCTGCTTTGGCTGACCACGCTATCCTTGATTCTGGCCTTGATCCTTGCTCTTCATTCAGAGACTCTGTTCTGGCCTTCTGTAGCTCCTGGACTCCCTGACCTGAACATCGACTGCGCACCATTGTTTGTGGTGTGCACACCCCTGAACTTTATCTCTCTGAGATCCTGTGAGGCCCACCTAAGACCAGGCAGCCTGGATAACCAAGGGCTCAACCTGAGAGAACCCCGGGTTGCTATTGGTGAAGCTCCAGCTAGCCTCTGTCTCCTCCTGTGCTCCACCTCCTGGTGGCAGGCGCTCTCTGGATCCGACCAGGGAGCCTACCTATCCTGCACCAGGCCAAGGGTCCACCTCCCGGCGCAACAGGTTGCCAAGGCCATGGACTCGGTGGAGTCTCCCGCCATACGGACCATCCCGGGTCTGGCCGCAACTATCCAAGAGCAACAATGAGCCATAGAGACTCTAGCATCTTCAGTAGAGGAGCTCCACTTTCAATTGCAGGATGCAGTAATGTCTAATCCCGTGGGCCTAACTTCCACCCTGCTACCGAGGGCATCACTGGCTTTGCCAGCTCTCCCTCATTTCATTGGGGATCCATGCCTCTGCCAAGACTTCCTCAACCAGTGCTTCATGCAGTTCTCCCTTCAGCCTTCATTGTTCCTGAAGGAATCCACCAAGATCACCATCCTCTCACGCCTTGAGGAGATGGCCCTGGCATGGGCTTCTCCACTGTGGGAACGTTCTGATCCTATCCTCACCCAACTGTCCCAGTTCATTATCGCCTTTAAACAAACCTTTGAAGACCCTGGTCGCCATGCGGTTGCGGGCCATCATCTTCTCCACCTCCATCAAGGCTCAAGATCCCTCTCTGAGTTTACGGTGGAATTCCGTACGTTGGCCACAGAACTGGGATGACAATAGGACTGTCTACGGGCACTCTGTCTAGAAGGCCTGTCTCCCGCTCTCAAAGATGAGCTCACTGTCTGTGAGATTTCCATATCTCTAGAGGACCTGATTTCCATCGCTGGGAGAATCGACCATCACCGCCAGCAACAGCACCAAGAAGTGAAAGCACCCCGACCTCCTGCTCAACGCCCAGGACGTACCCCAAGTCCTCAGTTGAAGGCTTTACCGGCACCACCTCCATCCACAGAAGAATCTATGCAAGTTAACCGTGGGCATTTGTCTCCAGAAGAGCGTCTTCGGCGCAAGAAGCAAGGTCTCTGCTTGTACTGCGGTGCCTCCGGACACCAGCAGCAGTCTTGTCCGGCTCGCTCAGAAAACATCAAAGCTTAAGCCCAGTGTTAGGGTTAGCTCCTCCAGAGGGGAGGAGTTAGCAATCTGTTAGGGTTCACTCCTCCACTGCTGATGGGAGGAGCGAGCAGATGGGAGTTAGCAATCTGTAGTATTCTACTCCTCAAGGAGGGAGGAGTTAGCAATCTGTTGTGAGTCACTGTGCGGAGTTAGCAATCTTGTTATGCCCAGCTCTTGAAGTGGGAGGAGTTAGCCATCTGTAGTGACCTGCTAGTGAGTAGCAATCTGTTGGGAACTGGCTCCCGTGGAAGGAGGAGTTTAGCAATCTGAGATGCTCCATAGGTGGAACTAGCAATCTTGTTATGATATAGACTGCCATTGGCAATCTGTACCAGTGGAGTGCTTAGAGAAGGCACTCAGCTGGAAAGGAATGTAAATAGGTGAATCCTTGGGCCGAGGGCAGATGACAGTGCCCCCAGGAGGATATCCTGAGAGGGTCCACCGGTTAGGCTTGGGTATGGAGACAGACACAGATAGTTCTTTTATTAGACAGGTTAGTAGAACCACCAGAGGTGGCAGTAGTGAGCTGATATGCCCAGCAGGGCTGAAGTCCTTCAGATACTGGAACTGTGATCCCAGGGTTGCTGAGCTGTAGAAAGACTATAGATAGTGAGTAGACAGGGTATGCAGTATACATAGCCAGATGACAAATCTCACATAGGGTCTCAAGGAGGCTCAGTAGCTAGAAAGAGTTAGGCCCTCGAAAAGCGAGTACCTGTCCCAGGGAAAGCTCTGAGAGAGCGGTGGTAACTCACAAATGTCTGTATCTGCGATAGCTTCCAGGCAGTAGAGAATCTTCAGAGTGTCTAGGAAGATGGGCCCTCGAGGAGCAAGTACCGGTTCCTATCTGCAATCTGAAATAGAGAAAAGAGAGCGAGGCCCCCAAGGAGCGGGTACCTCTGGTAAGTCTGAGGAGGCAGAGTAGCTTGGACGAATCCTTGCTAACTCAAATTGTAAGCGAAAGTGAAGATCTTTTATGTTGGAAGTGGATGACGTCAATACAGGGGGATGCCCCTGAGGTTCGCGGCCTTGCTGGTACATACCTCGGAGCGCGCGTGCCCTACATCATCAGGAACATGGCGGATCTGCAGCGTCGAGCCGGTCCGGGGACGCTGGAGAGAAGCGGCATGGAGACGCCGCAGCAGCAAGCCGTCTATCAGGCCCGGAGGGAGTCACCACAGAGGTAGAGAGGGTGGAGTAAGGGCGAAGAGCAGCCACGGACGCAACCGAGCTTGGGTGCTACTGTCTCTGGCCCCCAACGTTTACTTCCAATCTCCCTCTCCATGGAATCTCGTTCCTTCGCCACCACTGCTATTATTGACACTGGAGCAAGTGGCAGCTTTATCATGGACGACATCGTCAACCTCCTGAACGTTCCCCTGCAACCCTTAGAGGTGCCTCTCCGCATCGTCTCAATCCAAGGGGAACATCTCCTCGGATGAATCACTCATCGCATGATGGCCTTCCGCCTCACCATGGGAACCCTCCATGAGGAGGAAATAGCCTTGTATGTCTTGAAACATTCCACACACCCAGCCATCCTAGGGCTTCCCTGGCTCCAGGTACATGGACCCCAATTTGACTGGCAGTCCCTCCAGCTGGTTCAGTGGGGCCATCAATGCCAGAAACACTGCTTGAAACAAGTGTCACCAGCAGTTACCGTCTTGAAAACTACAACTCTCACCGATCTACCTGCCAGTACTCTAACTTCGAGGATGTCTTCTCGAAACAAAAAGCGGATACGCTACCTCCACAAGGAAAGTTTAATTGCCCTATTGAACTTCTGCTGGGTACCACGCCTCCCAAAGGCAGGACATATCTACTCTCACTTCCCGAGACGCAAGCAATGTCCGAGTATATGAAAGAGAATCTAGAGAAAGGGTTTATAAGGCCTTCCAACTCTCCAGCAGGAGCGGGCTTCTTCTTAGTCAAAAAGAGGGACGGAGAATTAGGCCCATGTATCAACTATCATGGGCTTAAAGCCATCACCCGCAAGGATCGCTATCCGTTGCCCCTCATCAGTGAATTGTTTGATCGCCTGCAAGGGGCACAGATCTTCACGAAGCTGGATCTACGAGGGGCGTACAATTTCATACGCATTCAGCCTGAGGACATTTGGAAGACCACCTTCAACACCAGGGATGGCCACTACGAGTACATAGTGATGCCTTTCGGCCTTTGTAATGCCCATGCGGTCTTTCAACGCCTGATGAATGAGATCCTCCGAGACTTACTTTATTCATTTGTAGTTGTATATCTAGATCAGCGCTTCTCAACCGGTGTGTCGCGACACACCAGTGTGTCGCCAAGCACCGGCAGGTGTGTCGCGTGCTCCCAGTCTCTCCCGCTGCTCTTCCTTCCCTGCTGCCATTGCCGCCGGGCTATCAGCACGTTCAAGCCCAGTGGGAATGGCAGCGGTGCAAGAAGAAGCTGTGGCACCTGCGGCTGGCCTTTTCTTCTTCCCGCACCTGCCCCCCCCGTGACTCGGAACAGGAAGTGATACACCTTGCAGTGCGCGGGAAGGAGAAAGAGCCGTGCCGCGTAGACAAGTAGCAGCGGCGGCAGCAGCAGCATCAGCCCCCGTGTAATCGAAGCAGCTGGTAATCGGGAAAGGAGACCGCAGCATGAGCCTCCTGCGGCCGATGGGATTCTTCTTTCTTGGCCTGCGGGGGCTGGAGGCTGCTGCAGCTACTATTTGTGCTCGGGAGGGGGAGGGGGGAGAGGAAGTGAATGAGAGAAAGAGAGAGAAGCAGCCAGCCAGCCTGTTTGAAAGTGAGAGAATGTGTGTGTGATTGAGAGCCTGTGTGTAAGTGAGAGAATGTATTTGATTGAGAGCATGTGTGTGATTGAGAGAAACTGGTCAGAGAACTGATGTGTGTGTGTATATGTGAGAGTCAGTGAAAGTGACTGCTCAGGGAGATGACTGATGTATGTGTGTGAGAGAGAGAAAAAGCATGGACATGAGAAATCTGGGTATGTGAGAAAGCATGGGAGTAAGAAGCCTGGTGTTGTGGGGGTGTGTGTGAAAGAAAGCATGGGAGTGAGAAATCTGATTATGTGAGAGAGAGCATGGGAGTGGGAAGCCTGTGTGTGTGTGTGTGCTTGCATGAGAGAAAGACTGGTTGGTAAGGTGATGGTATGTGTGAGAGAAAGAGACTGGTGTGTGTGAATGTGAGAGAATGAGATTCAGGGAATGAGAAGCCTGAGCACATGGAGAGCGAGCATGGAAATGAGAGAGAGACTGGTGTGTGTGTGTGTAACAGAGAAAGTGATTATGGGAATGAGAAGCCTGTGCATGTGAAGAGAGTGAGCATGGGAGTGAGAAATCTGGGTGTGTGTGAGACACAGCATGGGAGGGAGAAGCCTGATTATGTAAGAGAGAGAGCATGGGAGTGGGAAGCCTGTGTGTGTGTGCATGCATGAGAGCGAGAGACTGGTTGGTAAGGTGACGGTGTGTATGAGAGAAAGAGACTGGTGTGTGTGAATATGAGAGAAAGAATGTGATTCAGGAAATGAGAAGCCTGTGCAGTGGAGAGCGAGCATGAAAATGAGAGACTGGTGTATGTGTGTATGTATGTGTGTGTAACAGAGAGAAAGTGATTATGGGAATGAGAAGCCTGTGCATGTGAAGAGAGTGAGCATGGGAGTGAGAAACCTGGGTGTGTGTGTGAGGCACAGCATGGGAGTGAGAAGCCTGTATATCTGAAAGATAACATGGGCGTGGGAAGCCTCTGTGTGTGTGTGTGTGTGTGTGTGTGTGTGTGTGTGTATGCATGAGAGAGATCAGGTTACTGGTGTGTGTTTGTGGGTGTGTGTGTCAGAGAAAGAAAGTGATTATGGGAATGAGAAGCCTGTGCATGTGGAAAGAACAAACATGGGAGTGAGAGGCTGGTGAGTGTGTGTGTGTGTGTGTGTGTGTGTGTGTGTGAGAGAGAGAGAGAGAGAGAGAGAGAGAGAGAGAGAGAAAGTGATTATGAGAGTGAGAAGCCCGTATATGTAAGTAGAACACGGGAGTGGGAAGCCTGTGTGTGTGTATGGCATGAGAGAAACTGTTCAGGAAGGTGACTGGTGTGTGTATGTCAAAGACTGTTTGGGAGATGATTGGTATGTGAGAGACAGAAACTGGTCATGGGAGCATGACTGGTATGGTGTGTGTGTGTGAGAGACATGGGCCCTAAGGAAGAGGACCATGAGTATAGAGCGGTTGGAAGAGCACAACACAAGTTTACCATATTCACAGATCATAAAAATCTTGAACATCTAAAAGAAGCACAATTATTGACCCCAAAGCAAGCCTGATGGGCATTGTTCTTCGAACGATTCTATTTCTAGCTGCGCTATCGGCCTGCATCAAAGAACCTCTGTGCAGATGCGCTCTCGCGTTCCCTTGAACCAGAGGACACACCACACTCCCCAAGACACATAATCTCTCGCGGTTACCACCATGGTATTTAAAAAGGGGATTAAAACCTGGCTTTTTAAACAAGCCTACCAAGAGCTGTTAGCATAATTATCTCACTCTTCTGATTTTATACCAAGGTAATGTATTTTTTTTAATTTAAATTCTTTATTTATTGCTTTCAAATTAAATACAATAAACAAACCACAATGAAAATATCTTAAATGTCAGAGATTGAACACATACATCAGGTAATATAACCAACTTTATACTATTTATCAACTTACTTACTCAGCTGCAAACAAGGTAAAAAAAAAACCCCTTCTCCTTGCGACCTCTAATGTATATTTTTATTTTTATTATACTATCTCTACCCTAACTATACTACCTCTCTAAGTGTTTAAATTTTGATTATTTAGCCTACTATTTAGTTTACTATGTTAATTATTTATATTATGAAACAATGTATTTACTTCCTTTCTTCTTTGGAAATGCAAATAATTTTAAATGATTAATTGCTAACTGTAAACCGATTTGATATGCTTGCATAAAAAGTCGGTATATAAAAATTATTAAATAATAAATAATAATAATAATACCCGCCGGAAAGACGGTCGTCCTACGCTGACTAAGTGAGCGTGTACTCCGCTGGGCCCATGACTCAAAGCTAGCCGGACATCCTGGCTAAGCTAGAACCCTCGAGATGCTGAGGAGGTTCTACTGGTGGCCCAGCATGGTAAAAGATTCATGCAACTATGTTGATTCATGTCCTATTTGCCTCAACAGAAGCCCCCAACTGGTCAACCATGGGGACTTCTCCAACTGCTTCCAGCGCCCACCGAACCTGGTCAAGTATATCAACTGATTTCATTACTGACCTGCCTCTGTCTCAAGATAACACCGTCTTCTGGATCATTATTGACCGCTTCTCTAAGATGGGTCATTTTATCCCTCTGTGGAGTCTTCCATCAGCTCCAGAACTAGCCACGTATTCCTGAAACACGTCTTCCACTTGCATGGCCTACCCAAGGAAATAATTTCAGACCAAGGGCCACAATTTGCCACTAAGTATTGGCGATCATTATGCAAAAAGTTCAACATCACCCTGAACTTCACATCGGCCTTCCACCCTCAGGCAAATGGACAAGCGGAAAGAACCAACCGTACGCTGAAGATCTTCCTACGGTTGTATGCAATGACCAGCAGGTTAACCGGACTGACCTGTTACCTTGGGCCAAGTTGTCACACAACATGCACATTGCCGCTGCCACCGATGTCTCTCCGTTCTCCGTGGTGTTTGGCCACCAACCACTTTTGCTTCTGCGAGTGCCTCTCTCTGTGCCTTCGCCAGCGGCTCAGTTCAAGGCATAAGCCATCTGACTCATATGGAACCAAGTTAAAGAGCGTCTAGCTCAGGCAGCCAAACGGTCCAAGAGAGTCGCTGATACTCCCCGACAGTCGGCCCCACTCTTCCGACCAGACCAGAAGGTATGGTTGAGCACCAAACATATTAGGTTGTGATTACCCTCTCAGCGCCTGGCACCTAAATTCATTGGGCCATTCCCAGTTCTCCACCGTGTCGGAGTAGTAACGTACCAACTCCAGCTGCCTAGATCAATGGGTATTCACAATACCTTCCATGTTTCTTTATTGAAACCTCTCGTACTTTCATGGCCATCTCGTAAGGCTCCTCCTCCTTCACAAGTCTCCGCAGAACCAGAAGAAACTTTACAGGTATGAGAGGTCATAGTTGTTCAGAAGAGACACGGCCATTGGGAATATCTCCTGTCGTGGGAGGGCTTTGGGCCTGAGGAGAACTCGTGGGAGCCCTCCCACTATATCTATGACAAACAACTCCTCCAGGACTTCCACAGAGACCACCCTGACAAACCAAAGCCAGTAAGAGGGAGGCCTAGAAGGGGGGGGGGGGGGTACTGTTGCGCTTCCCGGCTGCGTACGCTCCGTGGCCAGTCCTGCTCACCTCTCCCGGCCATCCACGAGCACAGGCCTCTCTCCCTCTGCAGGTACCGGCCGTCCCCGTTGCTCTCAGGCTCCCTCGGCGTCCCAGGCCTCACAGCAGAGCTCTTGCCGGGGCTCCGTGTCCAGCATCTCCTCAGCCCCGCCCCTAGGTGTGCACGCGGCCGACGACATCCTCTTTAAAGGGCCAAGCATGGGAAGCCTGGCTGAGATGCGCCCCGATAAAGTCACTCAGTCCCAGCATAAATAGTGAGGCCCTGTACCCAGGACCTCGCCTTGGCAATAGGGTCGATCACGCTGTGATAGAAAGTTTGCCTTCCTGTTCCAGTGTCTTGTTCCAGTCTCCTGTTCCAGCATCCACCTGTTCCTTCATCTCCCCAGGTAGTACCAATCAGACAGTCTTCTCGGTACTGACCTCTGCCTGTTACTTTGACTACGTTTGATCGCCGCCTGGATTTGACCTTTGCCTGTTTCCTCGACCACGTCTGAACGCTGCCTGGAACGGACCTCTGCCTGTCCACTGACCACGTCTGCACGCTACCTGGAACTGACTTCTGCATGACCACTGACCACGTCTGCATGACCACTGACCACGTCTGACCGCCGCCTGGAACCTGGCCTTTGCCTGATTGACTATCCATGGACTGACCACTGATATTGACCCCTGCTTTGGCTGACCATGCTATCCTTGACTCTGACCTTGATCCTCGCTCTTCATTCAGAGACTCTGTTCTGGCTCCTGGACTCCCTGACCTGAACATTGACCATGCAGCCTTGTTTGTGTTGGGCACACCCCTGAACTTCTCCTCCTGTGCTCCGCCTCCTGGTGGCAAGCGCTCTCTGGGTCCGACCGGGGAGCCTACCAATCCTGCACCAGGCCAAGGGTCCACCTTCCAGCGCAACAGCTGCTTATAGAAAATTGTGATGACCTTTCCACACTTTATTTTCCAGCCACTTCTTCACTCAGGAGTTTGTAGTAGTTTTTAGTTCTACTCTCAGGGGGAGGTGAACCATGTATGAAGGAGTGATCCTGCTTCGCTAGTTGTTCTTTCAATTTAAAATCTCCAAGCTAGCAACAATTCTAAGCCAGAATATTTAAAAATATAAATTTCCACTCACGGCACCACAATTCTTTTTTTTTTTTCACTTCAGACTTTTCATTTCAATCATTCTGACTTGTCTATCAAAGCTGAATACAATTTCCACGCTTCAGCTAAAACTACTTTTACTCTTGGTTACTGTACACTCTTACCTTGTTGGGATTCTCTTAAATAAAAACTCCCACATACATCACTCATTCATACCAATGTTTCCCTCCACTGTTCCTTTAAATGTAATATATATTTAACAAATTTTCAGGCCTCAGACCAGAGTCTGGGTGTAGCACTCCTGCTCTGGGTGAAATCAACTGTTCCTCTCTCACAATTATAAAAATTGTAACCAGCTTTTTTTTTTCTAACAGAATGTCTGGCATCTCCCATGACACTCTGCCTTTCCGCCATACCCTGACCTTACACCTTGAGGTGTCCTTGCCACTCTGGGGAGCTGCTTTGCACCTCTCATGTTGCTTTGGTACCTTGATGCCACTCTTTGTGCTGCTTGGTCCCTTTCTCAGTGCTTTGGGGGTTTTTTCCCTGCCTCTGTACCTCTTCATGGTGCTTCAGGATGCCACCCTGGCACTCGTGGTGCCACTTTGCCTTTTCTGCTGCCATTAAGGGGGTCATTTACTAAAGTGATCGCGCGCGATCACTAAATGTGGGCGGCGTCAAGACAGGAAGAGGAGGAGTTGGGGCGGCACTGGGGCGGACGCCGCGAAGACGGCGCTGACGGCGAAACGGTAAGCTTCCGTATTGCTGCCTATTTCACGCCGAATAACTACACCTTTTACGGTGTAGTTATTCGGCGAGATGCCGGCAGCGATCGCACCACGGAGGTGCGATCGCTGCCGGCTATCGCAGGACCGCCCCCCTGTACCGCGGGATTCAG
The DNA here is from genome assembly GCF_901001135.1 of Rhinatrema bivittatum. Lineage (NCBI taxonomy): Eukaryota > Metazoa > Chordata > Amphibia > Gymnophiona > Rhinatrematidae > Rhinatrema > Rhinatrema bivittatum. The sequence goes on from NC_042617.1 coordinate 311,644,472, forward strand.
AGAGCCCGGCGGTGTTAGTAAATCCAGGCCTAAGGGTTCATGCCATTGTTGCTGGTACCCTCTTTTGGAGCCTTGGGATGTTCTTCCCATATTAGCTTTCTTCTTTGCTCTTCTGATGATGCCTTGGAGAACTCCTGCCAATGCTGGTACCTCTTTGACCCTTTTCAGAGCCTTAGGCTGTTCATGACACTTTGAAACTAATGAAACAAATATAGGTCCTGCTCTGGGTTCAGACTATGCACATTGGCATTCTGCCCAGGGGCTCTTACCTGGGAGGCTAATCTCACTGAGGTCTCTACTGGGTGCTACCTGAGGGGCTTTTCACCTGTGTGCACACAGGACTACCTCGGGGGCTTACCCAATATAAATACACACAATTACTGGGATTATACCTGGGGGCTTGAACCCAGGAGCTTATTCCCTTCACAAAGAGTCACACACAAATTTTGATTCAGTACATCACAGTTCCAGGAACTTAGGAAAGTAATTTTATTTGAGCAATAGGAGGATAGAACAAATAAAATAGATAATAACAACTGCTACATATATGTAAGCTTTTATATATATGTATATAAAAGCTTACAATTTTCCAAAGGATCAGCCTGTGCTATCACATCCAGGAGCCACTCTCCCCCCCCCCCCCTCTCTGTCTCTCCTTATATACTAAAAATGCTTATGAAAGCAGTGATGTTCCCTCCCTTTGATTTCTTATCAAATCTCAGGAGCAGCTGTGTGCCCTTCAAGTTCTCTCAGACTTTAATTCCTTGCTTTCTCATCATAGACCTAGTGGAATAACTAAATAAACAGACTCTTGTCTGTTCGTAAACATGTCATAGTGCAAGACTGTAAATAGGAGTTCACTCAGAGATTGGCCTGTGGCCTTCAAACTAGTCTATGTCTGGGTGAAAACTCTGCATCCATATGACCTACCCTCTATATATATTCTCAGCAAAAGTAACAAAAAATGACTCCAACAGGTCCCTGCATAACGAATTAAATAAAATGAATTTTTCTTCTGCACATCCCTTTTGGATACTGTTGTCATCATAGACACTACTTCTTAAATTGTGTGCATCTTCATTAAGCATCCACTCCATTGAGTTCAAAGACACTACAGCTAAGTATTATTTATTTGTTTGCAATATTTGAAGCCTTTTCTGGACTTGTGAAATATTATTTAAGAGTGTTTTTTTCAAGTATCGTGATTTGATTAAACAATTTTTACAATCCTGTTACCATCCAGGGATTTGGACAGGGGTGGATTGACCTATCAGAGGATCAGGCATGCTATGATGTGCCACTCTAGCCAGTCACATGGTCTTCCCTCAACTCCTGCTTTGCATTGATGCACTGTGTCCCCGTGCTGTAATGGTGAGCAGTGCCACTATAGCTGCAGTTGTACAGTATCAGCTACTGACAACTTCCTAAACTTTATCCTGCATTCCTGCAAAGCTGGCGGCTGGCCCGGCTGGTACCAGGTAAGCCAGCTCGGCCATTTATTTGCCTTCATATGACACACAAAAATGTGTTGGTCCTGGGCCGTGGTAAAACTTTATTGAGAGCTTTTTCCGACTGCCATCCAGTGAAATTGGTGCAGTTCATCTCCTCTTTAGAAAAAAAAAAAGTGTAGCTGCTAACTATGCTGCAAACGCTGCGGTGGCGCAGCTGTAGTGAAAGCCCACCATCTTCTGGCCTTCTTCAGTCCCATCTTTCTCTTGATGTATCAAGGACTGGATGGTGACAAAAAACCAGGAAGATGGCGGCCCTGCACTAGAGTCTCGGTACCAGCTGCTGGCCACACGGTGAATCATCAACCTCTCCAAATCTCCATCAGGGGCCTCATGCCCAATTCTCCAGCCGTGGCCAAGCAGAAGAGGCCCTGTGGGCTGCTATTGTTTCTCTACTGCCGCGGTTGAAAAGAAGAGGCCCTGCAGGGCTACTATAATTTCTCTACTGCTGGGGCTGCCATCATTTCTCTCCTTCCACAGCTAAGCAGAAGAAGCCCGGCGGGGCTGCCATCATTTCTTTCCTGCCGCGGCTGAGCAGAAGAGGACCTGTGAGGCTGCCATCATTTCTCCCCAGCTGCAGGCCAAGCAAAATAGCCCTGCAGGGCTGCCAACAATTCTCTCCATCCATGGTCAAACAGAAGAGACCCTGCAGGGCCACCAGCGTTTTCCTGCAGCTGGAGATAGGAAGATGAGGCCCTGCCGAGGAAGAGGGAGAAGTGTGTGTGTGTGTGTGTGTGTACAATCTCATGGTGACTGGAAAGCTAAAGTTCCCAGGTGTGAACAGGGAAATCTTTTATCCTTATTTGTTTTATTTATAAGGTGGTATTTGATGTGTCTGCTCTTTTGAAATATTTTATTGGTGTTTGGTAAATTTTTTAAAAATTTTATATGCATTTTTAATTATTGGATATTCTATTCATCAACTGGTTTGACATATGTATTCTTTTTATTGGTATAGTTGATGTTTTATATTTCTTGATTGTATTTGATGTTTAGCATAGAATGGTAAGGTTTCTTTTTTCCATTGTTGCTCTGCATAAAGAATTCTGACTTTTTACCGTTTCCAGTTCGTTTTTTGTCTGCATGTTTCTATTTATGATTTATGGTCTCTTTATTCTGTATTTGGTCAGGGTCTGTCTGTGTTCTGCATGTGTGACTGAGGTGAGGTATTTTGCTGGCATGTAGTTTTTGTGTAGGGATCTATAGCAGCCTAACTTGTTCTGTTTCCCTAATAGGAGGTATATAGATATTTTAGGGCTTGATGTAATATTTACAATGTTGCCTTTTCACAGGCAGTTAGTGTATTATGGTATGGCGAATTTTCTATAGGTTGAGTACATTTTTTGCAGGGTTTTAAATCATTACAAATGTTACTAAAGTGTTGCTGCTGTTCTGCAGATCCTGTGGTGGCATGGCTGCAGTGTAGGCCCATCATCTTTCCGCCTTCTTCAGTTGTCCTCTCTCTCTCAGCCTGTTCTCTTGCTCAACGGAAACCTGAAGCAGTTTCTCTCAGCCTGTTCTCTCTTTCACTCAGCAGTAACTTTGCAACAGTCTCTCTCAGTCAGTTCTCTCTCACTTAGCAAAAAACCACCAATGTGAATGAACTTGATCAGCAGTGTCTCAGCCAGTTCTGGCTCACTCAGAAGTAACCTACAGCAGTCTCTCAGCCAATTTTCTCTCGCTGAGCAGAAACAACCTATGTGAATGAACTTTCGTCACTTGATCAGCAGTATTTCAGTCAGTTAAGTCTCGCTCATCAGTAAGCAGCAGCAATCTATGTTATCTCTCTCAACCAGTCCTAAATGTCTTTCTAGAATGAGGTCAGCAGCTTGTTCTGATTCTGGGATTAAGCCAGTCAGGAGTCAGTTCAAGCTGCTGATGACTGTGGGATACTGCATTGTTATGCTGCCATCTATTCTTCCACTGAAAATAGAAAATGTTCTCAGTGCTTACTGAAATATTTTATAAATTATTTTATTAAATATTTAGAATTTGCACTATATCTTATATCAATGACTGCATTGTCTCTGTTTTTTATAGTCTATTTTTATTCTATAATTTTGTTATATTTAAGTGGTAGAGAAATGTGTTAAATATATACTATGTATTTTTTTTCTTTTAATTTTGTGTAATTGGTTACATGTGGGCCGGCATAGATAAAAATCCTCCAGGCTGATATTTTCCCTCAATCCACCCCCGGATTTGGAATTTCTATAAACACACCTTTTTTCACTTGCTAATGCATTTATGAGTTTATCTTGTTGAAATATTTTTGGGATATCTAATTTTAATTTTAATATTTTCCATTAGAAATTATTTATTTATTTATTTGGTTCTGTTTTTATACCGACATCCATGATACAAATCATATCATATCGTTTGTTTTGTTTTTTTGTATATGATATGATACAAATCATATCATATCATATTTGTTTATTTTGCCCTTTTTCTTTGCATTGCAGCCTTCAGAACCACCAGTTGAGCAAAGAGAACTGTAGAAACCTCAGCACAATTGTGGGTGGCACCTGTGATGGGATGATTATGTCACTTGGGGGGGGTGGGGAGGGTGTTATGTATGTAGCAGAGGGCACTCTAGTTGTATGGAATGTTCTGGTCCTATGACAGACATTTTCTTAGTTCTTGTTTCTGTCTTTTATCTTTTCTGGCTGTGCAGCTTCCACCTAGGTGGGTGTTAGTGTGCATAATATTAGCTGGTTAATATCTGATGGCGCTCTCTAATATTCTGTAACTGTCATGCATAGACATGCTGAGGTCCTATGCACACACTTACACACACACACACCAATCATACAGACTAATCACACACTTAAATGACATACATATACCCACTTACTGATTTCACAGACACATGCACCAATGATGGAACCACAGCTGGCAGGGTCCAGTGCCAGCAATGGGGGGGGACAGTCAGAGATGGTTTTCTCCTTTGGACAGAATGAAGATGGTATCCTCCCCTCTTGCTAATGCCACCACCATCACTAGCCATCCCAACATTAAAGAACAAGCAGCAGCGAAGCAGCCAGGGCCTTATCGATTTGAATGGGCGAATGTGGGTTTGCGCTTCAAGGCAGGTACTGCTTGGTTCTCTTTCCAGGTTATCTCCATAATGTAATGCTCCCTGCATGGGGGCACTGGAGATTAAAAAAAAAAACTTCTAACAGCAGAAAAGCACCAACTTCAGATAACTGGGATATATTTTGGAATTGCTGCCCCTTAAGTATACCTCCCTCACACAGAGTTAACAAGTCAGAAGCTTTATCAGTTTTTAAACTTCTTCTAACTTCTGTCACTGACTTTGTGCATGACATTAGGGCATTTTATCTCCCTGTACTTTAGTTTAATGGCAGCTCTGTCACTAACTCCCTCTGTGACTTTAGGATGAATCACTCTCTCCCTGTGCACAAATCCTAATCCCAGTTCTGTTCTGACTCTCTGTGTGCAACCTTTTGTGAGTCACTTTATCTTCCTGTGCCTCAATTCTAATCCCAACTCTGCACTCGATGACTTTAAGGTGAGTCACTGTCTCCCTGTTCCTCGATTCTAATCCCTGGTCTGCCCCGAACTCTTTGTGTGACCTCCTCATTTTAGACCTACACATATCTTCTTCATGCACTAGGGGTGTGCATTCGTATTGAACATAACGCTACTTTTTTTTTTTTTTAACTTAAAAAAGTGATGAGACATAAACGATCGGATTTCCAACTTATTCAACATAGCTATGTTGAATAAGTTGGAAATCGCGATTGTTGATCCAAAATAAAAATTTAAACCCCTCACCTTCCTTAATCCCCCCCCCAAAGACTTACCACAACTCCCTGGTGATCCAGCGAGGAGTGAGGACGCCATTTCTGAAATTCTTTGCGAGGAGCACGTGACGTCGGCGCCACGTCGGAGTGACGCGGCGTCACGTGATTCCCCGCGGGTTCGCGCCGGAACGCTCGTTTGGCCCAAAAGGAACTTTTGGCCAGCTTGGGGGGATCAGGAGGCCCCCCCAAGCTGGCCAAAACTTCCTTTTGGGCCGAACGAGGGTGCCGGAGGGAACTCGCGGGGAATCACGTGACGCCGCGTCACTCCGACGTGACGCCGACGTCACGTGCTCCTTGCAAAGTTGGTCAGAAATGGCATCCTGACCCCGCTGGACCACCAGGGAGTTGTGGTAAGTCTTGGGGGGGGGGGGGGATTAAGGAGGGTGAGGGGTTTAAATTTTTATTTGCACATATGGACATATACTCAACTCATTGAATTCTGTTTATGTCCATATTGACCGCAAATGGGACCCCCTTTGGACATATGGACATATGAACTTAAACTTTTGCTCTGCACATCCCTATCATGCACTTCTATCTTACACTCACACACACATCTTAAACATGTGGTGGATGTCCATATTCAGCTGCTGGCCAGCTAGGAAAGTTAGCTAGATAAAGTTATCCGGCTGAACTTAGCTGGGCATATTCAGCAGTTTGGGCAGACCGCTGAATATGCCCAGGCATCGTAAAATTAGCCGGATAAGTTTATCCAACTCACTTTAGGGCTTCTTTTCACCTGTCCTAAAGTTATCCAGCTATCTCAGCTGGATAATGCTGAAAGTTTGGGTTTTCTGGCGAAATTAGCCGAATAATGCCACTCTGCTCCAGACCACCCCAATATAGCTGGATACGTTTTTAGCCAGATAACAAGCTACCGGCTATGTCAGGGGAAGTCAGCCGGGTAGGATTTTTAAATCTCGGCATTTGTCCAGCTAAGCACCAAATGCAGCCAGACAAATGTGCTGAACATGGACCTCATTTATTTTTTATTTATTTAAGGGTTTTTATATACCGCGGCACGTTAGGAAACATCACCTCGGTTTACACTGAACATTAACTTAGCAACAGCTTTACAATCCAAATACAAGTAAAAAAGGGTATATCACTCATAACATTAAAACTATAAGATAACATAGGGAGCATAACGAAAAAAAAAAAAAAAGGTACAAAGCTGATAGTATTAAACTTACAAATAAATAATATCCAATAAGTTCAAATGAAGCGCATTTGGCCAGCTGATCAGATTAAGAGTACAAATAATTACATGATGGGCCATATGAAACATGATATGTGGATTATTTATAGTTCAGAAGAAAATTGATGGATCAGTTACAATATTAAGAGAGCTGTGTATAAATAGGTCAGGGGGAATGCTAAGAGTGATTGGAGGTAACATGATTAGAATAAGTGGTATAATTAGTCTCTTAAATGTTATTGTCTGAAGGGAAGTAGTCATATATTGTAGGCCTGTTTAAACAGCCAGGTTTTCAGGTTCTGCTTGAATTTCTTGTCACAGGGTTCCTGGCGCAGATCTGTGGGCATTTTGTTCCATAAGTTAATTTCAGCTATCGTGAATGATCTTTTTCTTGTTGAAACATATTTTGTATTTTTGAGCGTAGGGAAGGAGAGTTTAGCTTGGAGCATTTTTCTTATTGGTCTGTCTGAAGTATGGACTGTAAAAATATCAGAGAACCAGTGCATGTCTTGGTTATGTAATGACTTGTGTATAAGGGTAAGCACTTTGAATAATACCCTTGAGGCAATTGGAAGCCAGTGTAGGAATTGTAGCGCTGGTGTGATATGTTCGTGGCGGTGCGTGTTAGTAAGCAAGCGTGCAACTGCATTTTGTAGCATCTGTAGTGGTTGAAGTGAGTTATTTGGGAGACCTAGTAGTAAAGCGTTGCAGTAGTCCAATTTTGATAATATTGTAGCTTGTAGTACAGTCCGGAAGTCATGTGGGTGTAGAAGGGGTTTGATCCTTTTCAAAGTATGCAGTTTGTAGAAACCATTTTTGATGGTGGAAGTAATAAATTTTTTTAAAGTGAAATGTTTGTCGATTATAACCCCAAGGCTGCGGACTTGTTGTATGATGTGATGGTCAGCAAGAGATTGTTGAGTGGGGTAAGTTTGGGTGTTATTTTGTGGCGAAATGATGAGAAGCTCTGTTTTGTTGGTATTTATAGCCAATGAATTTTCAATTAGAAGATTATATCTTCTAACTGAATGTATCTTCCCCTCTCACTTTCATTTTTTTTCTTTCTTAAACATGCACATCCCTCACACATCCTCAGCTTACACTTATACACACTTTTCCATTTCATTTTATTAAATTCGATAACAACATACAAGATCAAAAGTAATCTTGAAATGGAAAACCTATGGTACTAAAATAGGCAGAACATAAAACTAAGAAAACACATTTCTCATGTAAATTAGAACACATTTTGGAGGGTTCCAAAAAAGTAATATATATTGTATAGGAAATAACTAAAGGTTTTGTTAGACATCATGTAAGTAGCCTCAATGAGATAAATTACTAAATAATCGAATCACACGATTGGCTGGCAACTACATGGACTATCAAGTTGTTGGGTCTGGCCTGTTCTGCCAGAAAACTATAAAACTGGCCTGTATCACAGAAAATGTTTACTCCCCTCAAACTCAATCTCACATTTATGAACAATTCTAAGCATTTAGGTGGCACCAAGAAAGATGACCTCTTTGCTTGCTACCTATAAAAAAACTTCTACCTCTGTTATGTTAACCTAGATAAATCAGGAAATACAGTCACTCTATAGCAAAACAATACATTTTGTTTAGCACATAAAAAACAATTTTTAAGATTGAGAGGTCAATATTCAAAAGCTATTTAGATGGATAACTCAAAAGTTATCCGTCCAAATGGCACAAGTGGCATGTTCAGTCACTTATCTGGCTATAATTTAGCTGGGTAAAAAAAGGGAGTTACTGGAGCATTCTGGGGAGGAGTTCAGTTATCCGGCTAACTTAGCCGAATATCACATATATCCAGTTAAGGGTCTGATTCATCAAGGTTATTTTCCCATAGACACAGATTGGGAGAAGAGCCTTAAGGGCCAATTTTAAAAGGGCCAGACACGTAAAATGCGGGGGTTATTTGCAGACGTGCTGGGCCCTGCAAAAGGGGCAGGCCGGGGGCGGGGTCTGGGCAGAGAGGGGAGGGGCAGGAAACAACCGGGACAGCAGCCATTAGCAGCCAGCACGCACGCGGAGCTAGCAGTTAAGTTACAAAACAAAACAAAAAAAACCTAGCGTTAATATAGGGGTCGGGGAGGAGAGGGGAAAAGGGAGGAAGGGTAAAGGAAAGTTCCCTCCCAGTTCTCTGCTTTCGAGTGGACTGGGAGGGAACTGGCTAAAGACCCGATCGTGTCGCCTCATGTAGATCATAAAATTTCCCCCCGCCCCCGCATGCGTGAGTCGCGAACCATCTGCACAGATATCATATTTTATAACGTGCGCGCGCTGAAGCATGCATGTTATAAAACAGCCGCATCCATTTGTGTGCGCGGGTCTTAAAATCGACCCCTTAGTGAATCCAGCGGTAAGTTAGGCAGATAACTTTAGACTTGCTCGGAAATAAGTCTAAAGTCATCCAGCCTTGTGTGGCCAGATAACGCGCTACTTACCCGTGTAGTGTACGCTGGTGTAGTGTACGCTGGTGTAGTGTATGCTTCTACCTCGCCGGGAGCGGGTTAGTACTCACCCTGCTCCCAGCCAGGATTTTTTTACTTACGGGACATGGGTGGTAAGGGCAGGGGGTTGGGGTGCGGCAGGGTGGTAACTTAGATTGGTAAGGGGGGAAGAGCTTAGCCTCATCAGTTTCTGGGTTTATCTGGGGGGGGGGGGGCGCACGACGGCTGCATTATATTAAAAGATGTGAGGTAGGGGGATACAAGGCTCAATAGGACAACTTGTATATTAGGTGGGGAGACCAAAAATCGGGTAGGCCCCTTTAATTTTTGCTTTTTTTTTGGAGGCAAAAGCGCTAATTACCCGGATATCTTTTGAAGATATCCGGGTAATTATCTTTTGAAGATATCCGTGTAAGTAACAAGTTATCCATCCATTTGTTTCACAGAGGCTGCCAGCTTTCCTCCATCATCTGGTTTAAAAGCTGCTCTGTCTCCTTTTTAAAGGTTAGTGCTAAGGAGACAAGAGCGACGCTGTTGGACAGCTGCTAGCGCTGGCTCTCTCACGGCACGTCTGCGCTGAAGAAGTAAAAGGTGCTGGAAGTCCGACAGGGCTGAGGAGGGGCCAGAAAAGAGATAATGATGTCGGCTGACCCTCTACAACTTACCCAAGCAACGCAGGAGCAGTGGCGTAGCCACAGGCGGGCCTGGATGGGCCATGGCTCACCCACTTTCAACTCGGGCCTACCCACTTAGCATTGCCCAGCGGCCCAAGAAGACAGGCCCTGTCGCAGGGCCGCCATGAACAGACCCAACGTTGCCAGGTGTGCACACCCAGCGGGGCAGCGGCCAAAGAGGGGAGGTGGCCCAGGAGGCTGCCGGTGGACCCTGTCCAACCAGCAAATGACAAGAGAAAGAGGCCTGCGGCCGCCGGTGGATCCCATCCCAACAGCAGTCAAAGAAAGAAGAGGTCCAAAAGGCCAATAGTGGACCCCATCCCACCGGCGGCCGAGAAGAGAACACCACTGGGAGAGAGCCCGTTTGCCTGCTTCACCACATGTGCCGGCCCTATGGAATTCAAAACTCTTGCGGCTAGCACAGTGCTCTATACTGATCTTGCGATGCATGAGATCAGCATAGAAGTACTAGCTGAAAGAGTTTTGTTATAGCACAGAGACCGGCAGACGAGGAGGAGCAGCAGAATAGGCTCCCCCTTCTGTTCCTAATGAGGAGATAGCCTGGGTTTTGTTTCTGAGTGAATGGGAACCACCTGGGTGTGTGTTTGTATGAATGGGAGCCTGCCTGGGGGGGGGGGGGGGGGGGTGTTTGAATGTGTGAATGGGAACGTGCCCGAGGAGGGGTGTAGATGTAAATGGGAGCCAGCCTGGGTGTGTGTGTGTGAATGGAAGCATGATGTGGGGTGGGGTGGGGGTGTGAATAGGAAGCTTCCTAGGGGGAGAGGTGTGAATTGGAGCCTGCCTGTAGGGGGTATATGTGTGTGTATGAGAGACAACATGTGGGACTGGAAAGGCTATGTGTGCAAGAAAGAAAGACAGAGCATATGGGTATGAATGCCTGTGTGCCAGAGATAGCGAGAGCATGTGTGTTTGAAAGAGAGAGCATGTGGGAGCGAGACCCTGTGTGTGTGTGATGAGTATAAGTGTGTGGAAATGGGAGCCTAGGTGTGAGAGAGAGCATGAAAGTGGGAGGCTCTGTTTGAGTGGGAGTGGCAGCCTACTGGTGAGAGTGAGACCCTGTGTGTGCATGTGTGTGTGAGCCTACATGTGAGAGAGATCATGTGAGAGCTTGTGTGTTTGTGTGGGAATATTAACCTGTGTATGAGACAGAATGTAAGAGTGAGAACTTGTGTGCGTCTATGAGGGGGAACAGATGTCTGCGTGTGAAAGAGAGCATGTGAGAGCAAGAGACTATGTGTGGGGGGGGAGTGAGAGCTTGCATTTGAGAGAGCGCATATGAGAGTGGGAGCCTTATGGCCGAATTTTAAATCAGCCACACACGCAAATATCGTCACTTACGCATGTGGCCGGGCCCTGCACACAACGCACGCATTTTCAAAAGGGCCCGGCCATGCCGTAAGTGATGATCGCACATAATTGCCGGGCTCTGAAAAGGGGGTGGGCAGGGGGCGGGGTATGGGTGGGGTGGGGCAGGACGAAAGCCGGCCATGACAGCAGCCATTAGCTGCTGTCCCGGGGAAGCGCACATCAGCCAACTGCCGGCGCGGGCAAACTTCTTCTGCTCCAGGGGAGCAGTAGGTAGTGAAACAAAACAATTGTAAGTTTTTGGGACACGTTAAAGGGTGGGGAGGAGAGGTTAAGAGGGAAAGGATTTAGGTAAGGGGGTAGGGAAACAAGGAAGGCCAGATTTCGTGCATGGTTTTTATAATCCGGCACGCATATGTGTGCGGACCACAGATTTTATAACGTGCACGCCAGTGTGCACGTTATAAAATCAGCGCATCCACGAGTGCGTGTTGGGAAGCACACACACGTTAATAAAATTTACTCCTTAGTGAGAGAGAGTGTGTGGGAGTGGAATCCTGTGTGTATGTGAGAGAGAGCATGCAAGAGGGGAAGCCTGTGTAAGAGAAAGCATGTATGTGAGAGAGCGCACGTGATAGAGAGTCTGTGTGTGTGTATGAAGGAGGAAGGAAGGAACACAAAAGAAGAGAGAAGAAACAGAAAGAATAAAAGACACCCTGATAAAGGAATTAGGAAAAGACAGACAAGGGGAACAAAGAGACTGGGACCACCAATTAGAAAAACAAGATCAGACAACAAAGGTAAAAAAAAAAGTGATTGGAATATGCCATTTTTGAGAACGCATTTCTTATAATATTTGTATTTTACTGTTTCTCCCATTTTCCAGTGTTCAGAGTCCAGTTTCTCAGGCTTTCCATTCCTGTTTTGACTACATGTTTGTTTCTAATTTGTAGTTCCTTATTCAGTAATGGGTAAGGGTCTATCTAGGTTGTGCATGTGTGAAAGAAGTGCAATATTTTGGCAAGCGTGTAGTTTCTCTTTAGGGATTTTTAACAGTTTGACTTGTTCTGTTTGCCCACTAGGTGGTGTATTAGTGTTCTAGGGCTTGGTGTAATGTTTGCCTTTGCTGCCTTTTTGTAGATAAGGTTGCTGCTGTTTGAGTCGAGAGTTACTGCTGTTATGGTATGGTATGGCAAGGTTCTAGGTTTTGTTTTGTTTTTTTTAGGGATTTGTCTTACTTCAAAAAATGTTTAGTATTGGAGGAAGTTTGTTTTGCTGTCACTGAGATGGCAGCAGAATTTGCATATAATCTTTTGCATGTCCTAGTTCTGTTCTGTACCTATTGCAAATCTTAAGTTCTGATGATGATTATTATGATTATTGCTGTTTTATTGTAGTTATGATATTCTCTGCATTTTTGGAAAGAGGATTCATAAAAGAGTACATTGATATTTGTTTTATTACATGATTGGATCTGATGTTTCTGTTAAGAGTTCTTTTTTTACTTTTTACATGATGTGTATTTATAAACTGCAATAAATATAAAATAAATTAATAGAGATTAATAAAGTATTTTTAATGCTGGTAAGTGCTTGAAATAATAGAATTAAAATATTTTAAAGCATCGATCATGATGAAACTACTTAGAAATCCATTGTCAGGTGCCGTCTAAGGCATTATTTATCGATAAGAGTACAAATAGTCGGGACTAGACTTGTATGTCAACTGCCCACCCATGTTAACCTTAGGCCGCCCAAAAAAATTCATTTCTGGCTACGCCACTGCACTGGAGGCCACAAAGAAAAGCCTGTGTGTTGAGCACGATAGAGCCACGGTTGTGAGGAGTCAGGCCGCAAAGAAGGAGGGCTGCGATGATGCAGGACACCAGAGCAGCTGACAAGGGGAGGAGCCAGTGCAAATGGAGATGCATCGGACCACCGTGGAAGCCAGCCCTCCCAGAATGGGCCCGAACGGCAGCACAGAGGAAGTAGGGGGGGTCTGCGATACTGCAGGATGCTGGAGTGCGGTGAGAGAATGGACCGATGAGGAGAGAGCGATGTCGTTCTGCGAGGCGGAGTCCAGCAAAGAGAAGGAAGAGCAAGAGTGGGAGGAAAAAGCACAATCGCTGCTGCTGCCAGTGGTGTCCTCCTCCCACAGTCGACCTGGGGGGTGGGGAGGGGGAGAGAGAACCCTGGAGGAAACATGATGCCAGAGCCATGTTGGTGAGTGCTCTTGTGCACCGCCACGTTTTTCTTTAATTTTATATTTTGAAAATGATGCAGTTGGCGTCAGGGCCTGAAGGAAGTCCTGAAGCAGAGACAAGCTAGGTCAGGATACCACTGACATCAGCAGTGACATCAGCGAAGACCTGCAACCCAGAAAGGGGGGGGGGGGGGGACGACTCCCAATTTTATTAAAAATTGAAAAAGCAAAGCCAAGTTAAAATAAATTAAATGTGGTGGCCAGGTCACAGGACTCTGGCAACCTGAATGACCCCACCTCCTGAACTCCGAAAAGCATTTTTAATAGTAAAATTATCCCCGTGTAGCCCAGACATATTTGGGGGTTAAAACAAAATTAAAGTAAAAAATCACTTAAAAACAAAGTACTGTATATTTTGGCAGCATGGTGGAAAAATTGAATATTATTTATTGATTATTATTATTTGAAGGAAAGTGCCTTGGAAGGGAAAAACAAATTTGGCATTCTTGTAATATCCTCACGGTCACCAACAGCAGACCCATCATCATCATTACACTATCACTACCATCACCATCAGCAGCACTATCATCATTATCACCACCATCTCTTTCACCATCATTACCACCACTATGCACACCATCAGAACTGCATCATCATCATTGTTACCACAATTAGCAGCAGCACCACCTATCATCAACATCAGTAACAGCAGCAGAATCACCACCACCATCATAATGAGCATCATCATCATCTTAACGACCACCACCACCAGCAGCAGCACCACCATCACCAGAGCTATATCAGCAGTAGACAGAAAAGCTGTAAGAGAGAGGCTCTCAGTATTAGTGGCGTCTTTGTTTCCTGCCTGGATCTAAAGCTGCTTCTTTCATATTAATGGCTCTTAAAAAGGGCACAAGGGCAATTACCCTGATGGATGGCCAGTCCCTTTTCAGTGATTTAGGACCAATCACTGATTATTGAATATTGTTGAAAACAAGAAGCAGAGAGTGTGCTTTTAAGCTTCCATTAATCAGGCCCTGTTAGTCAGACTGAAGTGTCAAAGGGGAGAGTGATAGGGAAAGTTCTTTAACGCCACTGCTGTCCTCATTGTATTATCCATTAGAGACAAGGAGGGAAAGAAAAACAGAGCGGGGGAGGGGTGGGATAAGGAAAAGACACACACGCAGAGAGAGAGAGAGGCCCCTCTGACCTGGGATGAGCAGTTGGTTCAGTGTTTTCAGGGTAAAGTCATCCGGTCTCGGTTTTACCTCATTGCATGCAAGGATTTACAGTCCTCTTTTTCTTGTGTGTGTGTTGAGAAAGGTGATTTTGTAATACCAAGTGTGCTGTTTTAGATGTACGTCTTTAGTTTGTGCACCTTTTAAAATTTATGTCGGGTTGATTTCCCTTTAACTTCTGAAAGAAAAAACTGAATTATGTATGAGCACTATATGACATTGGACTGGGAATCATTTAGCACGTCACATTTTTTTTGGTTTGATTATACTTTTGGTGATTGTGCTCTTTTAGCCAAGAAAGCCTGTGCCTCTTTTCCTTAAGCACCACCGATACACACAAAGCACGAGTACAGCACAGGCAGCTGAAGAGTGATAAACAGTATTATTCCCTCTGGGTTCCGGAAACTTCAGCCTTACTTCCTTGGACTGCAGGTATTAGGAGGCCTCTTGGGAAATGTCGCTCTCTCTCTCTCTCTCTCTCTCTCTGATTCTCTCCATCTCCCCAGGCTCTCTGGCTCAGGTCAAAGTCCTATCAGCATGCTTTCTCTGGCTTAGCTCCCTTCACTGGCCCATGGTCGCATTCAGAGGGATTCTGGAGCCATGGGCAAAAGTCATACTTCTCCCCCCCCCCAACCCACTCTGAACAAGTGGAGCTCACGTCCCAAGTGGAGCTCACGTCCTGGTCAGCTCTTGGGCATGGGGGGCACACAGAGAGGTTCGTGAGCCTTTGAAGGCCCCATGATCTCCTGGAGTTCCTGCACTCTTATCAACGTGCAAGGGGTCTGTGATGCTCACATGCACATCCTCGATGTGGTGGCCAGGTACCTGGGAGCTACGCGTGATTCCTTTACACTTAGGCAATCAGGAATCTTTGAAATTTTTGAGGATGGCCTGTACGGTGACGGCTGGCTCGTGGGTAAGAGAGATGCAGTTGTTGTTCACAAAATATCGATGGCATGGAAAACGAAGTCCAAAACAAGTACACCAGTGAGAGGTGCACCAATAGAACCAAGTCCAAAAGTAGAAAAATAAAACTCTGCCTCTTTCCAGATCACTTCACAAAGTCCACTAGAATAGCAAGCTCTTTGGGAAAGGTACTCTACCTTTCTGGGTGCAGTTCCTCCACCTCCGCCCCACCCCCACCCCATTACCTTTTGGTAGATCACGTTATCTTCTTTTTCTCTGTTCTCAATCCTCCTTTTTGATCTCTTTGTCAGTCAGGTACTCCCTTAGATCTTCCTTTGGCAACCATGTTCTCTCGAAGGCTCCCATAGACAATCTTCTCACTTCTCTGCTTCTAAGATGATCCCTAGTCCCTTGGAACTTCAGCCTCAAAACGTCCGGATAGACTTCTGTTCTGAGCCCACTGGATTCCCAGGGCTTCACCCATCCTGGGCTCCTGATTTCCTTCCTCTTCACCAGTACCTCTTTGCCCAAGAACGAGCTCACGCCTCCTGTCCCTGTGGAGGGACAGGCCCACTAAATATCCTCTCAGCCCTGTGCTAAAGCTGGCTCTCCAAAATCCCACTGTGTCACACGGGCACAGGAATTTTGTTAACTCAGATGAGCCCTCCCAGCGGAGGTAGGTACCCTTCACTAACATCCCTCAATACACTGACATCACGTACAGGGGCAAGGTCTCCTGAGACTTCTGATTCACGCTGCAGGCAGGCAGACCTGTAGAAGACACTGATGCATTAAAGGTAAAGGGGAACACTGCTAGTAAAGTGCACCCCCTTACAACCACCTCCGCCAAAAACAAAAAAATTGAAGGACAGCCCCTGTACACAATTTATTTTACAATTACAATAAGTATCAAAATAAACCACACATCAATAATGGACAGTAACAACAGCACAAACGTTGGTAGGAGAATAATTTCTGTCAAGGCTGGTACCAAAACCAAGGTGAGCTCTTCACCTGGTAGAATAAGACAAAAGAACACAGTGCTCAAAAATCGCACATTACAATATACTACAAAACAAGCAAATGGGATATAAATATTACTCTCTAAAAAGATTCTTCTATAGCAATTATTTTGCACTACCTATATGATACCACAATAATTATAAAATAATTTTACAGAGTGAGATTTAAATCCCAATTGGTTGTTTTGGAGTCTCTAGAATAAATAAGAACATTAGAAATGCGTAGGGACTTTTGTTTTCTGTTTATATTTTATTTTTCTGGAGAATTTATCAGTTTTTATTTCAACAAGAACAAAAATTATATCTAACCAGAAAAATTACAAGTCATTTTTTTTCCACTGATTTCTCTCATCTTGGTTGTTCAGGTAGCAAACACTAATAAATTCCCAAGAAAAATAAAAACTGAAAATAAAGATCCCTAGAAATGCCATACTGGGTCAGACCAAAGGCCCATCAAGCCCAGCATCCTGTCTCAGACAGTGGCCAATCCAGCAGCATCCCAAAGAATAGACCCAGTCCTTCCTGCTTATAACCAAGGATAAGCTGTAGTTTCCCAAGTCTACATGGCTAGTGATGGTTTATGGACTTTTCCTCTAGGAACTTGTCCAAATCTTTCTAAATCCCAGCTACACTAACTTCTTGCACCACATCCTCTGATAAATTCCAAATTCAGATGTAGTATGCACTTATGCTAGCAACAATCCTTGTTTGTTTGTTTGATTTTTAGGATTCCTCTTTTCAGATTCGAGCCCTGCTTTTTATCTACATGGTTAATTCATGGCTGCACACGGCTTATATTATACTTTCATTATATTTTTTTTATTTTTCAGACGTCATCCAGCCAGATGATGGCATTGTCCTCGCAAACCTAGGAGGGTCATTTTCAAAAGCGATCGCACGCGAAAAGTCCCTTTTCGCGTGCGATCACTAAATGGGGGCGGAGTCGGAGTGGAGTCGGCCCCGGAAGAGGAGGAGTCGGGGTGGCACCAGGGCCGACGCTGCGCAGACATCACTGGCGGCGAAAGGTAAGGACCTTTATCGCCGCCAGCTTCACGCTGAATAACTACACCTTTTATGGTGCAAGATACAAATAACTACACCTTTTATGGTGTAGTTATTCGGTGCCAAAGCCGGCAGCCAGCGCACCGCAGTGGTGCTATGGCTGCCGGCTTTCGCAGGCCCGCTCCCCTCGCTTCTCCCCCCCATTACCGCCAGATTTTCTAAGGTCTGTGACCTTAGAAAATCCAGGCCTTAATCTGATATACATGAATTTACGTGGCTTCATACAGTGGGAGCCACATCTTTTATGTTTTGATTCCTCTGCCATTACAATTCTTTACATGTTTGCATGTGATTACGTTGGCTTTTTTCCAGGCTCCAGATATTCTTTGTTTTAATGTGCATTAACATTTTACGACAGGAATGGGGCGGGGGGGGCGGAGTCGGAGTGGAGTCGGCCCCGGAAGAGGAGGAGTCGGGGTGGCACCAGGGCGGGGGGGGGGCGGAGTCGGAGTGGAGTCGGCCCCGGAAGAGGAGGAGTCGGGGTGGCACCAGGGCCGACGCTGCGCAGACATCACTGGCGGCGAAAGGTAAGGACCTTTATCGCCGCCAGCTTCACGCTGAATAACTACACCTTTTATGGTGCAAGATACGAATAACTACACCTTTTATGGTGTAGTTATTCGGTGCCAAAGCCGGCAGCCAGCGCACCGCAGTGGTGCTATGGCTGCCGGCTTTCGCAGGCCCGCTCCCCTCGCTTCTCCCCCCCATTACCGCCAGATTTTCTAAGGTCTGTGACCTTAGAAAATCCAGGCCTTAATCTGATATACATGAATTTACGTGGCTTCATACAGTGGGAGCCACATCTTTTATGTTTTGATTCCTCTGCCATTACAATTCTTTACATGTTTGCATGTGATTACGTTGGCTTTTTTCCAGGCTCCAGATATTCTTTGTTTTAATGTGCATTAACATTTTACGACAGGAATGTTGTAGGTTTTCCTGTTTGGTAGAGATGAGAGGGAGGCTATTCACATAATTACGGAGCAGCCCTATTTGATGAGGGTATATAAGGAATGGGAATAAGTGAGAAGGGGGCAGGGAATAGGGTGGGATGAGGTCATTCGCATAATGAAGTGTGGGGCAAGTACTGTTTGATTAATGTGGAAGAGGGCCCCAGGCTGGAGTGGCTGTCTTTGGTCTTATGGGATCAGGAATTTCATCGTATTATCACTTAATTTTGCACTAGTATGACTTCCAATAACTTCCACTGTATTTCTTGGAATGTGCTGGGCCTAAATTCCACAATTAAAAGACATAAGGTATTAAGAGTGCTACACGGACATAAAGTAGGCTTGGCTCTATTGCAAAAACATAAACATCTTAACAATTTAGAGTATAGTGAACTTAAGAGATGGTGGGTAGGGAATGTTTATTGGGCTTTTTCAGATGTAAAAAAAAAGGCAGGGGTTGCAATTCTGTTTAGTAAAGCAATTGATTTTAAATTGGATAAAGAAATTAAAGATCCAGAGGGATGCTGCATCATTGTTCAGGGGTGATTATTTGGCTAAAATGTTACAATTTGTAGTATATATGCCCCTAATAATTATGATCCTTCCTTTTTTTTCTACTATATTGTGAGGGTGGCCAAGAAAAGCTTCTTGGCTGGAGCAGTAAACCACGCTGACTCCAGCCTTTTCTAATGCAATATTCACTTTTATTCATATAACCAACATCAGCATAATAATGGACTGCACCTTAGCAGTATTCCACTTACAAACAGGGTTATAGACTGTCTTCACTCTGGACAGTGTACCTTCAATCCCTTCTGGTTTGGTCAGAATAGTTTTACAGAAGCTGCCTGTCCTGGAGACACAGGGTCCTCCTGATCCCAACTGGGCTCACAAACTTATCCTGCCCCCATTGGACCTGCCCTCAGGACTCTCCCTGCCCAGCAGAGTTCTGCCCACAGAACATTCTCCCTCTGTGGGATTTAAGGCGGACCAAGCATCGAGCCTGGTCCTGTGCAGGATTAAAGGGGAAAATAGGAGCATTCTGTCACATATACATAAACTGAGCTAGGGATGCCAAACCCTATTATAATGGGGGGGAGGGGGAGGAGGAGGGGGAGGTAGGAATTTTAATAGTGTTCACGATCCATCTTTAGACAAATCATATGGTACTGACAGAGAAAGAATGTCGCATGACAAGGTTGCCTTGCTGTATGAGCGCTTAAATTTATTTATTTCAAATTATTTGTATCTTGCACCCTCCAAGATTCGGGGGGGGGGAGAGGGTAACAATATCACATATATAAAAGCAATAATGTTATACAGGACAAACAGTGAATATAAAACTCTTCGAATTTCCCATTTTTTTCATGGCTGCATTTGAATGCTGGCTAGCAAAATATCAAGCTAGACTTTAAGGAATGTTAAGGGAAGAGAGTGGTGTAAGCCTATGAGTTTGATGTAGAGAGATCTGAGCTAAGGAGGAGGTTGGATGTCTGCAGAAGCTAGAGGGAAAGCAGTTATGAACAGATGTGTTTTGAGGAATTTCTTGAACTCTTTCATTCAGAGTGTACAGATGTTGTGGGAGGGAATTCCAATATATTGGTCCATCAAGGGAAAAAGCTCTTTCATGAATGGATGACAGTCTAGTAGTGCGTAAGAAGAGACTTTCCAGTAGAGCTTGGAAGACTGAGCGGAGCGTTCTAGTAGGTATGTAAAGTCTGAGAATACTACTGAACCATGGGGAAGTAATGTGATATAATAGATTATGAACTAACAGATCAAGGTTGTATTGAAAGCGGTACCCAACTGGGAGCCAATGTAGGACTTGCAGTACTGGAGTAATGTGTGCATGCTTCCATGTGTTTGTGAGTAACCTTGCAGCAGAATTTTGAATTAACTGTAAAGGTCTAATAGAGGTATATGGAAGACAGATATATAAAGCGTTGCAGTAGTCTAGTGATGTGATGATCAGAGAATACAAGACTGTTCTGATGTTTTGAGGGTCTAACAGAGGTTTAAGATGATGTAGGAAGCGTAGTTTGTAGACTGCTTGGAGGATTTTACATCCTTTAGAAAGGGATTATACTCCTGTTTCTAGAGGGCATTCGACACAATCTAAAATTGATTGTTTAATGGTATCCCAGGAGCTTTTTTCCAGGGTTGCCTCAGCACAGATTGGACCTTAGAAGTTTCAGCTCATGCTTTAATATGGATTGATTTTAATTGGCTCTCCTTCCAGAAGAGAATACGCTGCTTTTTTGTATGAAGATCAAAGGTTTCAATATTTTTTAGTGGCTAAATGGATACAATACCTGACCCACAATAAAGAACACATTAAAAACCCAATCTTATTTTAGGAAACTGCTAAAGCAGTACTTAGTGGGGACATTATCTCATATATGACTCATAGGAAAAAGGAATTAGATAAGCAAATTTTGAACTCAGAAGAGCAAGTATATAGGGAAAGGCTCCTATTCACCAGATATCTGTCATCAAAATTAAGGCTGATTATTTGCCTCACAGGTGGCTTTGAATTCTATATTGCATCAGAATGAGGTAAAGTCTAGGTTTTTCTTTCAACGTAGATTATTTTATCATGGGAACCACCATGGGAAAATGTTGGCAAATATGGTTAAAACTTGATTAGGGCAAAGATTTATAGAGGACCTCTGTGATGCTAAAGGGGAGTTGATAAACTTGGGTGAGCATATCAACAGGGATTTTTATGAGTTTTATTAAAAAACTTTACTTTGAAAAAGAGATTACTGTAATACTGGGTGAAAAATATTTGCAGGAAAGTAATATCCCGACATTATCAGATGAAAAGTTAACAAAACTTGATGCCCCTATCTCTCTGAGATTCTAATAGCCATCTGATCAGCCAAGTCTTACAAGGCACTGGGCCAGATGGCTATGGTAGAGAATTTTACAAGATTCTGCAGGATAAGGTAGCCAGCCTATGTTTACATACAGTATTGAGCAGGAAGCATTCCTTTTTCAGCTAATAAGGCTTTGATTACCATTATACCAATGCCTGGTAACGACCCAGTTAAGGCAGAATCCTATCGACCGATCTCCCTACTTAATTTTGAAATAAAAATTCTAGCAAAACTTTTGGCGAATAAGTTGTTGGGAGTGATGCTTGAACTGATATCTAATGTGCAAGTAGGCTTTGTACAAAGGAGGTATCCAATGTTTAACTTACAGAAAATTCTCTTTTCGATGGAATATTATAAGCATCAGAATATTCCCTCTCTGTTGGTCAGTTTCAATGCAGAAAATCGTTCAACAGGGTTGGATGAAAATATTTATTTTCAGTGTTGGAGAGAATTGGGATGTCTGATCACTCTCTTAGTGCACTTTGTCTTCTATATTTAAAACTCAAGGCAGTAGTAGTATCTAATGGAGTATATTCCTCTGAATTTGAATTACATTGGGTTATGAGGCAAGGATGCCCACTTTCTCCCTTATTATTTCTTCTTTCTTTAGAACCATTTGAGGAACTGTTCCGAGTGTGCAAATATGTGGTTTACTTAACAAATTCCTTAGAATCCTTGCATTTGCTGATGCAGCAATTTTCCATCTTTTATAAAGTCTCTGGCCTTAAGCTTAACCTTGATAAATCCCAGCCTATAATTTTTGGGGAAATTATTTATTTTTGAAATGGATGAATCGTTCAGGACCTTTTATACTCCTCCGTGGCGGTCTATTTAGACAACACCCATATCTTTTCCAAGTTGCGGATCATACATAGACTACATGTGAAACAAGTACTCCAGTGCTCTAGTTCGAGCAAGAACAATTACCATTCTTCGGGTATGTTATCTCCGTATCAGTCTACACTTGGATCCGGCAAAACAGAGCCTATTGGTCTTCGAGCCCTGCAATGGTTTTTGGGCTTGGCCAATTACTTTCTTCAATTCATCTCTGGGTACTCCACCCTCGTTGCACCACTCACTGCCTTAACCCCCAAGGGCACGGACACCATAAATTTAACTTTAGAAACTGTCAATGCATTCCAGATGCTAAAACAAGCCTTCACTCAAGGGCTCCTCAGTCAACACAGCACAGAAGGAACGCTTCTTCCATGTTCATTCTTCTCCAGGAAATTCTCCCCCATGGGGAAGAATTATTCTAATGGAGACAGAGAACTAGTGGTTAAACTGGCTCTTGAAGAGTGGCAGCACCTCCTAGAGGGGGCCCAACACAAGATCACCATTTACACAGACCATAAGAACTTAGGGGTACATTTTAAGAAAGAGTGCGCACCAGGCGCGAACAAAAGTACGCTGGATTTTATAAGATACGCGCGTAGCCGCGCGTATCTTATAAAATCCGGGGTCGGCGAGCGCAAGGGGGTGCACATTTGTGCACCATGTGCGCGCCGAGCCCTGCACGTGCTGCCCGTTCCCTCCGAGGCCGCTCCGAAATCGGAGCGGCCTCGGAGGGAACTTTCCTTCCACCCACCTGCACCTTCCCCTACCTAATCCACCCCCCCCCCCCCCGGCCCTATCTAAACCCCCCCTCCCTTTACTCTAAAAGTTATGCCTGCCTCTGGCAAGCGTAACTCGTGCGCGCCAGCGAGCTGCTGGCGTGCCATCTCCCGACCCGTGGCTGTTCCGGAGGCCTCAGCTGCACCCCCGGAACACCCCCGGGCTGGCACCACGCCCCGCGACACACCCCCGGGAACGCCCCAATCGTCGTGCCGCCCACCTGACACGCCCCCGACTTGCCCCCCTAGCGAAGCCCCAGGACTTACGCTCATCCCGGGGCTTGCGCACACCACCGAGCCTATGCAAAATAGGCTCGGCGCGCGCAGGGGGGGTTTTAAAAGGGTTACGCGAATACCTTATGCTCGTAACCCTTTTAAAATCCGACCCTTAGAGTTCCTTCAGCAGACCCATCGACTCAATTCCAGACAGGCTTGCTGGTCCCTTTTCTTTTCTCGATTTGATTTCAAACTTCGCTACTGACTGGTTGAAAACAATCTGCGAGCAGACACACTGCCCCTTTCTTTCCTAACCGAAGATATAACAGAGGCCCTACTACATATTATTGATCCTGCAAGGATCATCCTTGCTTCCATCACTTCCGTCCCTGCAGGAAAGACGGTTGTCCCCAAGAGGCTACAGGAAAAAAAGTTGAAATGGGCACACAACTCTCACATGGAAGGACATCCTGGAGTATCCTGAACCCTCGACCTCCTTCAATGCCACTATTGGTGGCTGCATGCAAAGATAGATGTGAAGGACTACATGGATTCCTGCCCTTTCTGCATGCAGAGCAAATTTTTCATGCCCAACACTGGGGGTTGTTACAGCCATTTCCAACCCCGAGGAAACCTGGACCCATATATCCACAGACTTCATTGTACACCTCCCTCTCTTACAGGCTGATACAGTACAGTGCGCTCCAACGGAGCGCACTGTTAACCTGCCATTGGACACGCGTTTTCCCTTACCCCTTATTCAGTAAGGGGCGGAAAACACGCGTCCAACCCACCGAACCTAATAGCGCCCTCAACATGCAAATGCATGTTGATGGCCCTATTAGGTATTCGCGCGCAATTCAGAAAGTAAAATGTGCAGCCAAGCCGCACATTTTACTTTCAGAAATTAGCGCCTACCCAAAGGTAGGCGCTAATTTCTTCCGGCACCGGGAAAGTGCACAGAAAAGCAGTAAAAACTGCTTTTCTGTGCACCCTCCGACTTAATATCATGACGATATATATCATGACGATATTAAGTCGGAGGTCCCAAAGAGTAAAAAAAGTTAAAAAAATAAAAAATAAAAAAAAAATTTGAAGTCGGCCGGCGGCTGTCGGGTTGAAAACCGGATGCTCAATTTTGCCAGCGTCCAGTTTCCGAGCCCATGGCTGTCAGCAGGCTCGAGAACCAACGCCGGCAAAATTGAGCGTCGGCTGTCAAACCCGCTGACAGCCGCCGCTCCTGTCAAAAAGATGGCGCTAGGGACGCGCTGGTGTTCCTAGCGCCTCCTTTTGCCCGTTTCTACTGCTGGGCCTCATTTGAATACTGTATCGTGCGCACAGGTTAGTAGTCTGCGCGCGCCAGGAGAGCATTCGCCCGCTCTCCCGCGGATTTTACTGAATCGGCCTGTTATTCGGCTCCACTGTGATATGGGTAATAGTGGATACATTCTCAGAAATGTCTCACTTTGTACCTCTCGCTAGGCTGCCTAGGGCTCCAGAGTTGGCCTGTTTCTTTGTCCATGTCTTCAGATTTTATGGCCTACTATCCCCATCCTATCCAACAGAGGCATCCAATTTATTGCCCGCTACTGGAAGGCTCTTTGCTGGAAGTTTGGCATCTCTCTAGATTTTACCACTGCCCATCAC
The DNA here is from genome assembly GCF_901001135.1 of Rhinatrema bivittatum. Taxonomy (NCBI): domain Eukaryota; kingdom Metazoa; phylum Chordata; class Amphibia; order Gymnophiona; family Rhinatrematidae; genus Rhinatrema; species Rhinatrema bivittatum. The sequence goes on from NC_042617.1 coordinate 311,669,216, forward strand.
CCTCAAGGCAACAGGCAGATCGAGAGGATCAATCAGGTTCTCAAGACCGTCTTCCAGTTATATTTGAACAGAAGGAAAGTCGAATGGGCCATCTTGCTACCTTTGGAAGAATTTTCACATAATAACCATGTAAGCAGTGCCACCGGCTCCTCTCCTTTTCAAATTGTATATGGAAGACACCACCAGGTGCCACTTCCTCTGCCTCTCTCTGTGGACTTCCCTGTGGCTTGCCTTGCGGCCAAGGAACTCCACAACCTCTGGATTCACACCAATCAACTCATCTCATGAACAGCCACCTGGGTCAAGAAATAGGCAGATGCTCAATGCCGACCAGCACCACAATTCAAAGTGGGTGATTTCTCATGGCTGAGCACCCAGCACTCCTGCCCCCGAATCCACAAGGGCAAGAGTTGGGATTGTAGACGGTCCGCAAATCAGGGAGACTGGTAGAGAGCGCGGAGGAGAAGGTGTGGTAAGGCCTAAGAACAGGAAGGGACGGTTGCAACAAGAGGCTGTACTATTGCTAGTAAACCCCCCTGATTGCATCTAAACAAAAATCTACAGATTTAAAACTATTTTCGTTTAGCAAACAGGCATCTGGAGTTCTGTTCGCTAATGGCGACCAGGCTGAAGAAGAAATAGGAGGCCCTGCTTTGGAAGACGTTGCGTCAGCTCCCTCTATTATATCAGGTATTACTGATTTGCTGATGAGAGAAGAACTGTGGGGATGGTTCTTAGATTTTTGAGCTGACATGAAACAGCATAAAAAAGATATCTTAGAATCCATATCAGAGGTTCAGGATGATTTTGCGGTTCTGGGCTCCCACATTGATGAACTTGACGTCCGCGTTGAAAGCCATTCCGATGCTATTAATAATCCAACAGTGTAGCAGAAACTAATACAAACTGATACTACGACTCTCGCCGAGAAGCTGAAAGACCTTGAAAACCACTCTCGGCAGTGCAATTTGAGAATTGGGGGGGGGGGGGGGGGTTGCCTGAAACTGCTAATTATAAAGATGCTATGGCAGTGGCATTGAGTGTTTGCACCTTTATACTCTCCTCTATGGGGTCCGGAGTCCTGACTGCTGACAGCCTTAATCTGCCAGTGAAAATCGAGCAGGCCTATAGGGCACTGTGCCCTAAACCTGATAACTGGTCAGGGATATAGTGTTGTGGTTATACAGTTTTGCTCAAAAATCTCTTATCTTTGATGCGGTATGTAAGCAGGCTGAATTGCAATAGGAAGGACGCCCCATTGCTGTTTTTCATGATCTTGCGCCATCTACCCTTCGCAAGCATTACGAGCTGCGGAAGGTGACTCGCATGCTGCATGATGAACAGATTCACTATCAGTGGACCTTTCCTTTTGGCATACACTTTATTATTAAAGGTGTCATCTACTGAGTGAAAACTGTCACAGAAGCTGTGGAAGCCTTCAAGCAAGCAAGCATCTCCTTCAGCTTTACTGTGCCTAAAATGGCATCTGGAGTCTCTAAAATGGATATTCTTCCAAGATGGCAGCACACTGGAAAGGGAGGCAGAAGACTGCGTCGACAGTTGGAGGACTCTCATGCAACTTTGTCTGATCAGGACTGACGAGTGGCATTGATTACTGTCTATTGTAACTCCTAGTGCCTACTTTTAAATCTAACTGCTAGTTTCTGCAGTATTACTGGTCTGGATGGTAGCTTTTGCCATACTGTTAATTTTTCAATGCTCTTTATTGCATTTTTTTTAATAATAGAAATTATTATTGTCTATCTTTTGCTTAATATTCTTATTGAGTGAATGGGGGATTGGCTTCAATTCCACCTTGATTTTTCATTTATGTCTCCCAGTGAGTGGCAGATCTGTCAGGAGGATGGGTGGAACATGATTTTGGTGATGGGACTTGGGTGAGGGTGTGTGCTTCCTTTATATTTTCATTGTACATTCATTATTGGGACAGACTGTACTTGCATTGCATAGATCGCCAGAGCGCTGTAATGGGAGTCAAGGAGCGTGGTTTCCTATAAAGTTCAATGGTATCTAGGTTTCTTTCCCTTAATGTTAAAGGCCTCAATACTTTTAGGAAATGCCAGCTCTTACTTGATGACCCTATCACCTACAAAGTCTCCATTGTGTTTTTACAGGAGATCCGTTTGTGGAAAATGTATAAGCATCTTCTTTCTTATAAAGACTGCCCAAACCGGTTTATGGTTGCTAGCACCATAGGGGCCAAATACACTGGTGTTGTCATCTTGATATTTTAATTCTTTTACCCATGAAGTGCTTTTTCAGCTTTTGGACCAGGGAGGCAGATTTTTATTGCTAAAAATTAGAGTGGGCAGAGACATATTTACTCTTGTCAACTTATATTGTCCCAGTTCTGACCAATATACATTTTTTAAAGTATTGGATAATATTTTGCAATCTCACGCAGAAGGGCTTTTAATCTTGGGTGGAGATTTTAATCTAACTAGAAATCCAACTTTAGATAATTCACACTGGTTGTTACCATCCTTACAAGGGGGAAGGAAAATGCTCTGCTCATTGGTATCGCAATGGAGCCTAATTGATATGTGGAGACAGAGATTCCCTAAATCTCATTTATATACTTTTTTTCTTCACCACACGGGTCTTATTCTTGTATTGATTATTTTCTTATTGATAAATTGTTGCGAAATTGAGTAGTAGGGGTTGACATAGGAAACATTACCTGGTCTGACCATGCACCCATTTGAATGGATGTTTCTTTCCTGGATCTGGATTGTGGTCAGCGATTTTAGCGTCTCAATTAAAGCTTACTAAAAGATGACTCTTTTGCTGATTCTTTAAGAGACCAAATGTTAGAGTATGTTCAGTTACATGCCCATTCTTCTACATCCACAGATATGATTTGGAATTGTTCTAAAACAGTAACAAGAGGTTTTTTAATTTCTCAGGCTGTTCATTGTAAAAATGCTAAGGAATTTAAATGGTCTCTGCTGCTAAATGAGATAACTCAGTTATCACGAGTGCATATGCAGACCCAATTCAAGTCCATATTTCGTAAATTATCTATGGTTCGATAAGAGTTACAGTCACTAGATGACGCTTTGTTACGCCATAGATTTGAATTAGCTAAACAGGAATATTTTGAATGGTGAAATAAAGCCGGTCGATATCTAGCAAGATGTTTAAAAGCTCAGCACGTTCAGAGTTCTATTGCCAAATTAAAACTGCACAAGGGAACATGGTTACTAAATCTGTAGAAATTCGGAATTGCTTTACACAGTTTTACACCAACCTCTACAGTGTGGATGCAGCCATTGTTGATGCCGATATAGACATATATCTTACTCCCATTTCACTTCCTTGCCTCACCACTGAACAACAGAGCTTTTTGGATGGTCATATTAGCATGGTTGATGTCTTGCATGTCATTAAGAGCCTGAAGGCGGGTAAATGACCGGGTTTGGATGGGCTGTCAAATGGTTATTATAAGCATTTATCCCATATCTTAGTCGCTCATTTGACTATGTTCAACTCCCTATGGGAGGGGAGCTCTCTTGCAATAAATTCTAATGTGGCAAGCATTTCTGTTATTGCAAAACCTGGTAGGGATCCCACCCTTTGTGGTCTTACCGTCTGATCTCCTTAATCAATCTGGATCTTAAAATCTTAACTAGGGTTCTAGCTGAACACTTGAATGGGATCATACTTCAACTGGTGCACCATGATCAAGTAGGCTTCATTCCCTGTCTGTCAGTGGCAGACAATATTTGCAAAATTATTGATCTGTTATGATGGGTGCATATAGAACATATCCCTACTGTTTTATTGTCCTTTTTTCCTTCACTGGATTGAGAAATTATACGACTCCCCAAAAGCTCAAGTAAAAGTTAATGGTGGTTATGGGGATAGCTTTGCTATAGGTTGAGGTTCACGGCAGGGCTGCCTATTATCCCCATTATTGTTCGCTCTTTTTTTGGAACCTTTCGCTACAAGAGTTAAATTTTCTGTTGTGATCCTGCTCATGGCAGGGCCGCAAGCAGGCTCTCACCCTTCTTCAGGCCAGCTGGCCCGACCCCTGTCATCATCCTTCCGGCACGGCTTCCGGCACAGCACGATAGTGGCAGGAGGCTGCTATCATGCTGGCACAGCAGGAGCTGCGCCGGGCTCTCTTCTGCAGCCGGAGCCGCACTGTGTTATTCTGTACGGTCCGGAGGCTGCTGACACAGTCCCTCGCAGCTGGAGCCGCATTGCTGCATTCCTTGCTGCCCAGAGGCCGCCAGCTTTCCCCCTGCATGGCCAGAGCTGCGCTACTGATTCCCATGTGGCCCAGAGGCCACCGACGCCTACCATGCCTCCAGCGGGAATAAGGCCTACTATCCCCGGTCTCACCTGACAACTGGAGCCATTGGCAGTTCCTCCTCGGCAGTCAGAAGTTGTGCTTGCATCAGGGCCTGCATGCATTTTACAGTTTACAGAAATAGTTCTCCGAAACAATTATTTCATTTATGGAGAAACCATTTATCAGCAAATCTATGGCATCCCCATGGGGTCACCTCTAGCCCCCTACAACAGCTAACCTATACATGGCAGCTTTTGAAGAACGGTGGATTTATAATTCTGTTTGGCAGCAGTATATCATTAGTTGGAATCGTTACATCGACGATATATTTATTGTATGGCAAGGTACAGAGGCACAGCTAAACCAATTTAATGATTGGATCAATTCCATCGATGCAAATTTACAATTTACCATGCAACATTCTGATTCTCATATATCTTTTTTGTTGGTGTTGGTGACCATGAAAAACAATCAATTTACAACTACGGTATTTTGCAAGCCAACAGACCGCAATAATTTATTGAGGTTCCACAGCCTTCAACCATACACATTCAAGTGCGGGTTACCAGTTAGCCAATTTTTTAGGGCGAGAAGAATTTGCTCAGATAAGGGGGAATTTGAACATCAAGCAAGAATTTTGACTGAAAGATTTGTACAACGTGGCTACCCAAAACATGCTATAAAGAAAGCTTATAAATGGGCAAAATACTCGGATAGGGAATCATTATTAACTTATAGACCTAAAAAAGAGCATCCTGAAACAGTATGTGTTTTAAAACACACAACAGCCACTTCTGTTATTTCAAAATCAATACGCCAACATTGGCACTTGGTACAATTACACCAAATATTTCAAAATCCACCTTTAATTGTCACCTCTAGGGGGAGCAACTTGCGTGACAAGTTGGTATACACCCATATGGTTAACAGAACATCAACAGAACGAACGGGACACTACAAATGTGGTCAGTGCACCCATTGCAATAACTACTCAGTGTATAAGATTAAGGCTGAACGAACACAAGTCTCGTATAAGGACAGAAAATGTCAAAGCCCCTATGGTAGCACATTGCTTACAATTTCGTCACACATTTGGGGAGTTAAGATGGACTATAATAGATCAAGTTCAGGAGTCACCCAGAGGGGGTGACCGAATCTTTCTGCTAAACCGCCGAGAGGCATTTTGGATATTTACACTGAAGACCCAGGCTCCACAGGGTCTTAATGAACACCTGTATTTATTATAAGAATTTGTATTTACTATTTATATTTATTATTTAGCCATTAACATTGTTCTGTTACCACTTGGTACTATTTCTCTCCTTTACCTCAAACTCTAAGTTCCTACTAAGTTAGCCATGTTATTTATACCCAATTGTTGGATGTAATTGTATATTTGTTTAATTGTTCAATCTGTTTGATGTAATTTTCTGTTCCGTTCTGTGTAAACCGAAGTGGTATGCACAAGTGCATGAACTCCGGTATATAAAAGCCTTTAAATAAATAAATAAATAAATAATGAAGACCTGGACTGGAGTGAGCTGATTTAACTCCCACGTTATCACGTCATGTCACATCTGAAAATCGATAGGCTGATTTTTTAATATAAGGGGTAGGATTTGAAATCCCGATTCAAGCCCGTTACAGCACTGAGCGTTTCTGAGAGTGAAAGTCATACTACAATGAAATAAAGCGAAGCATTTTGGCTTGTGATAGTCTCCAAAGAAATCGGTGTGTGGAGATTAGAGTATCACAAACATTGTTTTACGGTAACCTACTACCTGTCAGTAGCAATTGCTGATTCAACAGTCTCCAGGTAGCACGGAAAGCCTTACAGTTCAACAGCGTCTTACAGCACACATAGCTTCGGACAAGCATGGAAAGTTTTGGAGGTTTCGACTAACAAGCGAGTGGTCACAGCAACATCCTCAAGATAAGTAATTCCGACAAATTAATATATTAATTTACATCCCCTGAAGAAAGACCTATCATGGTCAGAAACAAGGCCTTGTCGGGTGGACTCTAAATTTCTTTTGTGTATAAGTCGGTGTTATCGTTATCAGGTGGTATAACAAACATTATACCCCATTACTCTAACTTACCACTGTTGTCTATAATTTTTTTTTTTAAGTTTCAGCGCACTTTGATATTCACATAAAAATCATTCACAAGGTTGGAGGTGGAACGTTCGTGATTAAAACTGATACATAGCATTACAAACCAGTAATGCATTGTAGATTTATGAAACATTCCATTTCCTCCTTAAAAATTTTTTTGCTCAGAAAGTCATTGTTATGAGCCATGGTCTTTTGATAGTGGAGGTCTTTTCCCCCTTAATAATTCAAAAATTTTACCTGGAGAAAATGTGGGGACATCAGCACTCATATTCATGTCTGGTGGCATTGCAAAGTGATTTCGCTCTTTTGGCACCAAGTGGCTGATTGGATATCGAATATACTAGGGTTGGGACTGCATATGATGCTCGCTATGCTTTGCTAGGTCTCCCAGTTGATGGTTATGCTAAATGTCACCAACGTCTGTGCCAACAAATTTTTATTGCAGCCCAGTGTGAGATTGCTTTATTCTGGAAACATACTAAGGCTCCTGCTTTTAGGGATATAATACAAAGCCTATCTACTCACTATCACTTGGCCTATTTAAAGGCTCTCCGGCACAATCGATTATCAATTTTTTCAGTGGATTCGGGATCCCTTTGTTCAATGGAGGCGTTCTCAGAGGTTAGATGCCTCATGATATAGGTTTTGTTATTTACTGTGCTCAAGGCATACTCTTTTAATTATGATTCTATTTTAATTATGATTAAATATTAAATATTAAAAATTATATTTTAATTATGATTCTATTCTATCTAATATGGACAAAAAACAACCACATCTTTTGATGATACTAGATCTCTCTGCAGCCTTTGACACTGTCAACCATTCATCTCTATTAAAATGTCTGGCAGATATAGGCATTAAAGGAACAGTCTTCAGCTGGTTCAAATCCTTCCTAGCAAATAGACAATTCAAAGTAAAGATTAACAACAAAGAATCACAACCGATCCCTTCCAACCGGGGGGTCCCTCAGGGTTCCTCCCTTTCCCCTACCCTCTTCAACATTTACCTCTTACCTCTATGTCATCTACTTACTAAACTAAACCTAACTCACTATCTCTACGCGGATGACATCCAGATACTCATCCCAATCTCAGAATCCTTACAAAAAACCTTGGCTCACTGGAACAATTGTTTGCAACAGATCAATCATCTTCTCTCCAGCCTTTGCCTCATTCTTAACAACAACAAAACTGAGATCCTAATCATCAATCAAGACATCAACATCAAACTTCTAAACCCAGCTGACCTACTCAACTCATCCACTCCCATATTAAATCACTCACCACATGTTCGAGATCTAGGTATCATGCTAGACAATCAGCTCAATTTTAAAAAATTCATAAGCACAACCACCAAAGACTGTTTTTATAAGTTACAAGTCTTAAAAAAATTGAAGCCTCTTCTTTATTTCAACGATTTTCGGATGGTCCTACAAGCCATTATTCTATCAAAAGTCGACTATTGCAATTCGCTTCTCTTTGGCCTTCCATATTCATCCATCAAACCCCTCCAAATGCTACAGAACTCTGCAGCCAGAATCCTTACCAATACGAATAAAAGAGATCACATCACCCCCATTCTCAAGCTCCTCCACTGGCTGCCTATAAAGCAAAGGATCCTATATAAAGTACTCACCGTAATTCATAAATCCATTCACAATATCTCTCCTCTTCAATTATGTAACCAACTACGCCCTCACTCCTCCTCTAGACCCATCAGAGGAGCATATAAAGGCACTAGGGATGTGAATCGTTTTAGGACGATTAAAATTATCGTCCGATAATTTTAATATCGTCTTAAACCGTTATGGAACACAATACAATACAGATTCTAACGATTTATCGTTATAAATCGTTAGAATCGTGAGCCGGCACACTAAAACCCCCTAAAACCCACCCCCGACCCTTTAAATTAAATCCCCCACCCTCCCGAACCCCCCCCCAAATAACTTAAATAACCTGCGGGTCCAGCGGCGGTCCGGAACGGCAGCGGTCCGGAACGGGCTCCTGCTCTGAATCTTGTCGTCTTCAGCCGGCGCCATTTTCCAAAATGGCGCCGAAAAATGGCGGCGGCCATAGACGAAAAAGATTGGACGGCAGGAGGTCCTTCCGGACCCCCGCTGGACTTTTGGCAAGTCTCGTGGGGGTCAGGAGGCCCCCCACAAGCTGGCCAAAAGTTCCTGGAGGTCCAGCGGGGGTCAGGGAGCGATTTCCCGCCGCGAATCGTTTTCGTACGGAAAATGGCGCCGGCAGGAGATCGACTGCAGGAGGTCGTTCAGCGAGGGTTCCGGCGCCTCGCTGAACGACCTCCTGCAGTCGATCTCCTGCCGGCGCCATTTTCCGTACGAAAACGATTCGCGGCGGGAAATCGCTCCCTGACCCCCGCTGGACCTCCAGGAACTTTTGGCCAGCTTGTGGGGGGCCTCCTGACCCCCACGAGACTTGCCAAAAGTCCAGCGGGGGTCCGGAAGGACCTCCTGCCGTCCAATCTTTTTCGTCTATGGCCGCCGCCATTTTTCGGCGCCATTTTGGAAAATGGTGCCGGCTGAAGACGACAAGATTCAGAGCAGGAGCCCGTTCCGGACCGCTGCCATTCCGGACCGCCGCTGGACCCGCAGGTTATTTAAGTTATTTGGGGGGGGGTTCGGGAGGGTGGGGGATTTAATTTAAAGGGTCGGGGGTGGGTTTTAGGGGGTTTTAATGTGCCGGTTTTTCGATTTTTCGATTTTTCACGATTTTTAACGATTTTTTCACGATATTTTACCCCCCCAAACGGCAACAATACGATTCCCTCCCCCTCCCAGCCGAAATCGATCGTTAAGACGATCGAGGACACGATTCACATCCCTAAAAGGCACACTCTATGTACCTTCAACAAAATCCTCGCATCATAAACGTGCCATATCTACAGCAGGCCCCATTCAATGGAATGCGCTCCCACCAGACATTCGGCTTGAGTTCTGCCACTCTTCATTCAAAAAAAAACTTAAAACCTGGCTCTTTAGCCAAGCTTTTCCAGGACCATGATCATCATTTTTTCCCCTCCAACCAGCAAGAACATATCTTCTTCACAAACCCCCATTTTCCATACCACTACCTACTTCGGTATCTAATCTCTTGCTGCAGGACACTTGAGACTTTCTCACTTATACGTTATAATTTTTATGCTCAATAAGACCTGTCAACTTAATTGTTTAAGTCTTTTTTTTTTTTTTTTTTTTTCTCCTTTATCTTTTGGTCATCAATGTTACAACGTTATTGTTAAATTTTGAACTTATGTACACTGTTCCAAGTTTCATAACCTTGTTCTATGTAATGCCTTTTGGCAATTTTCATGTTCTGTTTCAATGTAAACCGATGTGATCTTTATTTCATATAGGAACACCGGTATATAAAAATCTAAAAATAAAAAATAAAAATAAAAATGATTTACTCAGGTTGTTTTCTGTGCAATGTTTATCTGTTTTCTTTTTAAGTATGTACAGTACTACTAATGTTTACAATTTGCTTATGGGGAGTGGATTTGGGAATTATGTGGAGAATCTTGGATGTATTTATGTGCTTATATTATTGTACTGGTTCTGTGTTAACATCCAATAAAAACTTCTAATTACAAAAAAAAAGGCCTATTTTACCATAGGATTTTCCATTCCATATAAATATAGCGGAATGAAGAGCCACAGCTAGAAAAGGGGCAGAGGGGCAATAGTGTGCACCCTGCTGCATCGCAGCAGTGCATTTTCGCCCGCCGTGGTTGCAGTATCGCTCCCATAGTGCCCCTTCAAAAGGTGTAGCTGTTTCCAGAGCTACTGCCAGCGATAATATGTAAACATTATCGCCACAGCGCAACTGGCCACAAAATGTTCTTAATCCCACAAATCCCTCCACTTTCCCTCATTTAAATTATATCACCGGGATGTGATTGTTATTGCGTGTGTTTTGAAAAATGACCCTCTTAGATTGGCTACAATCTGATGCCACCTGGTGGCATCAGAGTAGTACATCAAAACTTGGATCCCCATAAGAAGAACCAGGGAAATCTAACTTTATATTAATAAGATGAAAACATTGTTTTATACTTCTCAAATTTCTGCTGCTGGATATAATCCAAAAGTCCTTTTTGGCCTTGTAAAAAAGCCATTCTTTTCAACATTTATCTTGCACCAATCTGTCGTCTATTGTCTGGTCTCTGTGATGAATTCCGCATATATGCGGATGACATTCAATTCTACATCACTATGGGATCATCCTGGGCTGAAATTTCATCACTAATTGCAATGTGCCTCAGATTGATAAAATCCTGGTTGACGTGCCACAAGCTTGCTCTTATCTTAAGCAAGACTGAGATCTAGTACTGCAGCAGAGAGACACACAATCAATACCAACACTATTAACGCTGACAGAGAAGTGCTGAAAATTTCACAGGATGTTAGAAGTCTCGACATACTTTTGGACTCTAAGCTGTCATTCACTACTCTGGTCGAATCAGTGGCGAAGGCCTGTTTTTGCACCCACTTCGAAATTTGAAGCCTCTATTGCAGCCCTTTGATTTTCGGTCTGTTGTACAAGCTCTAACTTTATCATCTGTGGACTACTGTAACTCGTTGTACCTTGGTCTCCCTTCCAATTAGTGCAGAATGCCATTGCGCAGCTGATCTCAGGAATTGGTATGAAGCAATACTTTACACCAGTATTACTCAACCTCCATTTGCTGCCTAACCAGTGGAGGATCAAGTATAAAGTTGCCATTTTGGTGCACAAGTTACTGCCTCTAGAGTCCACTCCATGGGCAAATGCAATGCTGAAAATTCACAGCCTGGTGCGGTCTCTTTGCCCTGGACACTGAAGCTTACTTGACATTCCCCTCTCCAAAACATGTCCACCTAGCTGAAACCAGAGAAAGGGCTTTCTTACTAGCAGCTCCCACCTTGTGGAACTCACTGCCCATGGATTTATTTATTTATATACCAACATTCAATCTGAAATATCACATCAGTTTACATTCAGGTACTGTAGGTATTTCCCTATCCCCAGAGGGCTTACAATCTAAGTTTTGTACCTGAGGCAATGGAGGGTAAAGGAGCAACAGCAGGACTAGAACCCTGATCTCCTGGTTCATAGCCCACTGCTCTAACCACTAGGCTATTCCTCCTGATTGAGTGTGGAAAATCTTTTAAATGAAAGCTGAAAATGTTTCTGTTTAGGCAGGCATATGGACTATCTGATTTGATTTTTTCTTCTGTTGTGATATTTGTATTATCTTATTATGTATGTTGTGTATGTAAACCACCTTGGGCCTTGGTATAGGTGATATATAACTCAGGTGAATTAATTATTTAATTAATTAAAAGTATACCTCTAATATCATGCCTGTAAAGCAAATAAAATACAGTGCACAGGGAAAAAATTATATGTTCAAATGCAGAAAATAATCCAGGGGGACAGGGGGTGAGCAGAACACACTATTCAGTGCCCACTGACTGACAAAGGTGTTCACCGAACCAGTAGACACCTCAATGTAGTGCTCTGCTCAGAGGCAGGAGCGCACCAGTGCCCAGAACAGGTCATTGCAGAACGCCTCCCCATCCGGTTGTTGCCTTCTGACCTTATAAATGGCCATTTTTGCATGAGCCAGGAGGAAGCTAACGAGGAGGCCCCTTGATCTATAAGCTGGGATCCCGGTCATGGTGTGCCCAAAAATAAACATGTGGGGGAGAAATGTACCCTGACCTGCAGGACTTGGTTTTTAAAGAAAAAAAAGAGGCTGTAGTCTGGCACAAAAGAAAAACATTTGAAATAGGGACTTCATCCTCCTGCAGAGGGGACAGGAGGGTGAGGAGTCAATCAAACAGGTAAAAACTTACTCATGCTGAGAGCACCATGCAGCTCAGGTCCCTGGTGGGCTTTGGGATGTGCTGAGAATAGAAGGATGTCCACTGGAGGTTCTCGCTCTCAGGTAACAGAGGAGCTTGCCGCTAGATGATGTCTGGGTGAGAGATGAAGGCAAGGAAGTGCATGGTGTGCAGCATGAGCGAGTAGATCTATTTCCTCGATACAGAAGTGTATCGGGATAAATTCTGACAACCTGGATGGGCTGTCAGAGTAGATAGGCTGAGAGGGTTCACAGAGCTTGGAGCTAATAAGCAGATCTGGATGTACGGGGCTCTGAATCAGGTGGGGATGTCCAGGACATAATGTTCCTGATCTCCTGGAGCAGGTGACGGGTGACACGAAGAGTTGTGATACCCATGAGATACATTAGAGTCTCTGGGGTCTTCCATCCATGTCTATCGTAGATCAGGAGATCTCCAACCTTTGTGATCCCAGCCAAAATTAATTGACAACAAACCATGAGGCATTCAAGCATGCTCACATCCAGGTAAGGGTTGAAAGGCAGAGACTCAGCTAAAAATTCCACCTTCATGGCCATTGGGGCTTCTCTTGTCACGGAGATCATATTCCAGACTTTTATCAGATCTTTATGGAAGACTGGCAGCCTTGAAAGGTTCCTGCCAAAATCTCTGAGATGAGTACAAAAAGGCTGCCAGACATGCTGTAGGTTGCACAACTAGTGAAGATAGTAATAAGCTAGTGTTTGCCACTATGGAAGTAGGTCTGCATAAAGGATCCATTGCAGGGTCTGGAGGCAGAAAGTTTGGACACGCTCTGCCCGTCCTCTCTCAGAGGAAGGCTCAGAATACCTGCAGAGACCCAGTGTTTCAAGGCCCAGAAAAAAAGCTAGCAATTTCCTCTGGGTTGGAGCTACAAACTCAGGGGCTGGACTCAGGGCAATCGACTAGTGCCAAAGTATGCTTGCCACTAGCTGGTTGAGCACCAAGGCCCTTCCTCTGAGGGATAACAACTTGAGAAGACACATCTATGACCTCAGGTGTGCAGCCACTTTGTCTCCCAGCTTGCGCCATTTGACCGGGGCCATGGCCATGGGGGAGAGAGAGAGTGAATATCCCCCACCCCGGGAACTCGCGGCAGCAGCAGCCTCCTCCCAACGCTAACCTCTTCATTTTCAGCCCTCGCGGAGGCGGAGTCCCATCGGCCGCGGCTGAACCTCTTCATTCTCCTCCGAGCCGCGCTGCAGTCTTCTTTTCTTCGGGCCGATGCCGAGCGCACTAGTGTGGCCTCTTCTTGCCGCGCAGGCACCCGATACTCCTCACTTCCTCTTCCGGGCCGCGAGGGGGGGGGCGAAGAGAGCACGCCGGTGCCGCTGACTCCAGCTGTCCTGCCGCGTTCCGCCCGGGCTGACAGCATTTTAAGCCCGGGCGGAGGAGGACCGGGGAGCAGCTGGGTCAGTGGGAAAGTGTGGCGACTGTCTGCGAGCCAGATGCAGCCCTCAAAAGAGCCATATCTGGCTCGCGAGCCATGGGTTCCCGACCCCTGGCCCAGACCAATCGCAGTAGCAACTCAGCATCTAGCCACTTCTCCAGTGCCAATTGCTCCATCCTTCTTTGGTGCAGGATATCCTCCAGGAATTGAAGGATCTCCTGCTTAAGGATGACAGGAGCCTCAGTCTGCAGGGTTTGCAGTTCCTACACACTCGATTCCATCCCTTGGCTCCCCACTGCTGAGGATTTTTAAGCTCTGCTCCTCAGCTTGATCGTAATCAGCCCGTCACTGCCCCAAGATGGTATCTCTAATTGTGAGGGACTGGCCATCTCCTCATTGGTGAAAACTGGGGGCACTTGACATGGTGTCTCTGGAACTGAGGAGAAACGTCGCTGGTACTCTTTCCAGAAGTTCCTCTGGAGGGGTTATAGTTATCATTACTGGAATCTCAGGAGGTTGGCTGGTGAGGGGAGGAGCAACGTCAGAGAAAGCTGCATATATTACTTCTCCCTCCAGCATTCCAGTGGCTATATCAAGGGTCTCTGAAAGTCTAAGAACCCCTTACTCTTCAGCCATTTCCTCTGGTTCCACCTTTCTTGAGGCCAAATCTGCCCCACTGATTATCTCCCCATCCTGGCCAGGTGGTTGTTGCGTCAGAGGTGGACCCTTGGGCTGAGGCAAGGACCTACGGGTCCCCACCGTCAGCAGGTGGAGTGGGCTGAAACTAGAGACTGCTGGAGCTTCACCTATAAAAGCCCTCGTTCCCCTCGGGTTGAGCCTTTGGGTGCCGGAGCCAGCAGGACTTAGGTGGGCCTCGAGGTTAGCTAGAGGAGGTGAGTAGCTGTGCAGCCCAGAGACAGCAGTCGGTAGATGGTGTAATTCTATCCTGGACTGGATTCGGTATGAGGGCTCAGGTGCCAAAGGAACAATAGGGAACTGGAGACACCCGAGCAAAGGAAGGCCTAAGCCTTGAAAGTCCATGTCCAGAGGATAGACAAGGAGAGGCGTCATTGACAGGCTGTATTCTGAGCCGGCGGTGAATGGAAGTTGTGGCAAGCAATGAAGAACTCTGGATGAAGGAGAGTCTGTAGCGTAGTCGTACAAAGCAAGGGTCTGAGCGTGATGAAGGCAGGTGTGGTCAGGCAAGGCAGTGGTCAGGGCATGGAGAAGGCAGAGTTGGTCAGACATAGCAGAGGTCTGGGGCTGGAGAGAGACTGAAGAATAATCGGGCATTGCGGAGGTCCGGGGCTGGAGAGAGGCTGAAGAATAGTGGGTGTAGCAGACGTCCGGGGCTGGAGAGAAGCTGAAGAGTAGTCAAGCGTAGCGAAGGTCAAGTCCAGAGAGTCAATCCAACACATAGACGAACAAGAACTAGGAGAACAGGAACCAGGAACCACAGGAAGTCAGGAACACACGATGAGACGATTCAAGGAATATCAACGAGTACTCGGAGTACAAGGAGACCTGTTGCAAAGGCAACGCTATGGAGCAAGGCCTGAGCTTTTATACGCTGAAGGGTCTGATGTCAGCATCCAGGTCCGCGGCCAGGTTCCTGCTGCAGGCCCTTTAAAAGAATCACTGATGCACGCGCCTAAGAAGGGGCGCAGCGCTGGTGGCAGAGTCTCTCCGCAGGCCACACGGAGTGGCCCGATGAACAGGAACATCCTGGCTGGCAACACTGGGCAGTGCAGCAGGACCGGAGGCACCGGAGGGAACCCAAAGTCAGAGTTGGTGGCCCACTGCCTCCAGCGAAGAGAAGCCAGCAGCTGGTGTCCATCTGAAGAGGTGAGAGGGCCGCGCTGCGGGGCTGCTGCGGGCGGCACACGTAACAGTGGTAACCCTGAGGGGCTCTACCCATCCTCTTCAGCAGATCAAGACTTGGAGATATGTGGGCTGGCTGGTGCTGGTTGGAGAGAGGGGCAAGAAGTTTCCTTGGTGGTTCTCAAAGAAAATCTGCTGAGGGATTTTATCTACCATTGAAAGCTT
Source organism: Rhinatrema bivittatum (assembly GCF_901001135.1). Lineage (NCBI taxonomy): Eukaryota > Metazoa > Chordata > Amphibia > Gymnophiona > Rhinatrematidae > Rhinatrema > Rhinatrema bivittatum. Next base: position 311,684,980 of record NC_042617.1, read on the forward strand.
TTGTTCCAGGGATTGGACCTCAGGAAATGTAATTGTTAGGAGGATCTGATACTTCAATTCTCTGATCCAAGTCCTTGCTAGAAATTCAGCCTTGATTTTTGGGTCCGATCCTGTTCCATAAGGGACCAGCATCCTCCTCCTGACTTTGGGAGCAGTTTTTTCCTCTTTATTTGCTCACCTCACATTCAATCCACTCCTGTCCCCTCCTTTTCTCATGTTTTATCCCTCCCTCCTCCTCAGTAGAGGTGTTATCAAGGGGAGAGATCAGGGAAGGGGTTGGGAAGGTTAGATATTTCCTCCATGAGTGTTGGCTGAGGTGTAGGCAGTGACCGGTGAGTTCGTTATTTAGCTTCTTTAACCTGTTTTCTTTCCTCCTTGGCAGCAGCCAAGTTATCAGAGGCTATCCCTTCCCCATCTGCTGAAATTGGAGGGGCAGTTGATGTGTCTGAAGATGATGGCCGCACTGGAGTTGCTGCTGCATTCTTATTGGATGCAGTCCCTTGCAAGTTAGCATTTGCAGGAGTAGCTACCTCAGTGGTACTAAGGTGATGGGCAGTTCTCTTTGTGGTTGAAATTGGAGAACCTGAACCCTCATCCTTCCTCTGGCCCTGGCCACTTTCACCAGCATGCATTTTCCTCTTATCTGCCAGGTTCAGCAGTAAGGATTGTGTTGTTGGTTGTCTTGGGAATCTCAGAGTTGATATTACAGGTCCCCTCTATTGAGGCCTGTTGTTCTTTGGAACTGATGATTATGTTGGTGTGGTAGGTATTGGCAACAATAATGGTGATGGAAGGGAGTGCCTTAGTGGTATCAACTGGGCAAGTCCTAGCTAATTATGGACTTTAGGACCTTGGTCTCCAGAGATACAAGTGGAATTTTTGGGTGGAAGCCTTTGAAGCTGTCGGGGAGTTGATAGTAGCCGCAAATGACGGGGTGCAGAGGAGGGAGGCTTGGAGGTGGAAGCTTTGCTGTTTTTCTTTGCCTTGGGGCAGATCTTGCAAGTATGTTCTACCTCCCGGCACAGAAAGCACCTCACCTCCTCTCTACTATATGCAAGGCTTCCTGATGAGGGAAGATAAAAGAGCCCTCCATCTCTTCCCTTCCTGAGGTAGCTTCATGGTGGCCTGCAGTCTGTAGGACAGGACATGGCATATGGTCCTGTCCTTGCATCCCAGGGGTATCACAGTGATGGGAGAGCGGACCTCCACCAGTGTGCGCAGGTCCTTCATTAGCACTGCCTCAGTTATATAGGGTCATACATTGGACAGCACCACCCTAGTTCCTGGGACCCCCAGAGGTTCTATTGGTTTGAATGCCCCTCCACTACCATGCCTCTCACAGTTGCCACATTAGTGGTAGCCAGTGTAGATCCTGCCAGCCACCATTATAGCTGCAGGAACTTTGGCCAGTGCCATTATATGGTCCTCGACACTTGCCCTCTCATCGCTGGCCGCTGCATGCCTCCAAGTGAGACCATGAAAGGGGTAGGTGACATATTGTATCTAGGAAGGGGTCCTAACCTGAACCTGGCTGTTGGCTTTGCCCTTCCTTTCTCAAAGCCAACAGCTATTCTGCCTCAAACAACTGCTGCATAGGATCGTACAGGTGGTGATTTGACAGCAGTAGAGGTGGATGAAATGACAGTGGAGGAACTGGGGCCTTGATTCGTGTATTTTCCATGAATCAAGGCCCCAGATGTTGTTGTTAGTAGTAGCAGCAGCAGGGACAGTGCTGGTTGTACTGGCCAGCAATGTAGCCGCCTCAGAGATGGAAGGAGGGGTTCTGCCAGCCAGAGTGGCTGACTCAGCTGTGCATGGGGCTAAGGAGAGGAGATGTTTTTGGTGGCTGATGCAATGGTTCCAGCCACCAGAGAGCCCCTCAAAAGATATAGATAAATATAGATAAAAATAAAGGTTTTGTAATCTCTGCAGCAAGAGCATGATGTGAACACAGCCCCTCTCTCTAGGGGGGAAAAGCCAGGACTGGATCATTTGTCCTGAATAAAATGGAGCCAACCTGGCAATACTTACCAAGTGGCTGTACTTATTCCTGGCTTGGTTAATCAAGTCCTGCTTTTATTTCCAGTCACAAGCCTGGAGTTACACTTCTGATTTACCTAAGAAGAACAAGGACTAAAAGTCCAAGCATACCATGGGGCAGGGAAGAGAGCTGAAGGTAAAGCCAGGACTGGACCAGCCCATCTTGTAACTATGGAGCAGCTGGTAATCCTAGCAGTATGGCAAGGTATTTCCATGATGCAGATGGGGGGTGGGGTATGTGTCTTTCTCCCTTGGCCCCTGGGATTTTTCTCCAGCTTTGGACTGAGGTTTTTTTTTTTTGGTTACTTTTCTCCCTCAATCTGTCATGCATCCTATCGGCTCCCTTCACAGCTTTCTGCTTGGCAGCGGCCCTGCTTGTCCTATGGAATTACATGATTCACTGTTTGATGGTGCCTTTATATTGCCATATAAATTTTGCTCATTCTTTCCCTGACTCTTTATTTACAACCTGGGATTTCATACTAGATACAAAATAAATTTATAAACAAACCAATTAAATACTTCTTCACAATTTGTCAGCACTAGAAAGGAAAAAAGAAAAAAAAAAAAAAAGACACCCACAATAATTTAAGAGTTATGGTCCGTGCGGAAACTGCACAGCGGTTTCCTCTGCTCGCCAGGTTTGGACCCTGAAGTTCTGTTCCCTTTGCTGGGGCTGCAACTGCTTGCGGGCTCTTTTGCTGACTTGGCACCTGTAATTGTCTGTCTGGCTCCGCTGCGCTGATTATTAATTGAACTAATAATGTGAAAAAGAAATGACAAATAAACCGTCGTAAGCATTAGATTTAAAACAGCAGTTGGGGAAAGTAAGTCACTTTTGTGCAGAATGCATTAATATCTCTCTTCCAAGGCTTGGCTCATGTTGAGTTCACACAGTTTGCTAGTTAAGTACTTTTAGAAAGGACTGGCTGCTGCAGAGGTGACTTAGCTGCAGGAAACTAACAGGGTCATTTATCAAAATGCGTTACGTTGATAACGCCTGCAATAATGCCATAACGCACGCGACAGTTATCGCAACGCACGGCGCGGATGTAAATTTGACAAATTTATTCAAAGGGGCGGGATTTGGGAGAGGTTTGGGCGGGATTAATGAAAATGAGGGGCATTACCGCACCGTGCGCCCTAGCTTGATGGACTCTCTACCAGGGTACTATCAAGCTAGGCGGAGAGAACATTGAAGTAATCTCATCTTAGTCTGACTTTCCTCACTCCAAATCACGTCAAATCTTCACTGAGGTCTACTGTGCTGTTTGTACATCTCACAAAGCATATAAACTGGCCCCAAAACCCTAGACCACCATCAAAACCTTGAGTTACTAGCTAGCCCTCCTATAGTGATGTAACTAGTTGACTAATATGAAAGCCTTATAAAGATGTTCTCTCTCTCTCAAGTATAAGTATTATGGGGTGTGAAAACTTTAATGCATGTTGTGATAAACTACCTACGTGAAGCACTAAGATAGTGTGTGGTGTGGTAATTCTAAAATTATCTTAGCCACACTCCTTTTCCTTATCTCGGGCATTATCCATCCAAAAATGATCACATTTTGATAAATCTAGGGGTAAGATGTGTTCTTTGCCCTTCCTCAGTCCTCAAATACAGATTCCAGAAGTGAACTGTTTATTATGGGGTATGATGTATAAATAATATAGCCCCCATCCCAGTCAACTCTTGGGCATAGGGGCACAGTCCCAGTCATTCCAAAAAAAAGTCACTAGGCTAACGCTTAAATCTGTTGTTTAAAAATTATGAGGCCCATATTCAAAAGCATTTAGCCGGCTAACTCAGAAATGAAAGAATACAGTTTGCTTGCATGCAGCTAGGTTGACTTTGCAGGTGCCAAGACTAACAAAAAAATAATTTATGGGCCTGAGGTAGAAAAGTTCCAGCAGAAATAGAAGTGAGGTTTCAGATGCTCTCTGCTAAGTGTAAACACTAATTTTCTTAATTGTAGCTTTTCCAGTGATGCTGTATTTAAGTATGAAGCCACTAGTGTTGGTTAGTGAGGCAGGTGTTGTGTCACTGGTGGGGTTAATGAAGGTGTGCATTAGGCAGCACCCCGGTGGTGGTAGTGAGAGGTGTGTCACATATGACATAGCCTAGTGGTGGTGGTAGTTTTGGTGCATGTTGTATTTATATTTGGGCTTCTTGACTTATGATACAGATGGCTGCTCCTGTTTTGGGATGGGTTGCTGCATCTGAATCAAGTTTTTTCTGAGGCTGTGTTAATGTTCAGTAAAGTTGTTGGGTCACTGGTAAATAGTCATGCAGGTGAGATCACTGATGTTCATTGCTGAGGGGTGTCATATTCTGCTTTTCTGTTTTATGAATGTTTATTTATTCTGTATGTTTGTTTGTTAGTTAGTTATTATATTTTAATTTATGTTTTATGTTGTATGTTAGGTTTTCATCAAGCATCCTTGTTGGAAGGGCAGGTTCCTAAATGTGAATGGTAGATAAATAAATAGATAAATACATGTCATTGTGGTGCTGTTACATAAGTACACAGTTTTCTCCCAACTGGGGGAGATGGAAAATCCCTCTTTATCTGTAGCCAATGAAATAATTCCTTCATGATCCAAATGTGATGATTGGCTCAGAATCGCTGGACTCACTATTCTCTCTAGCATGTAGTTATATTTTCATACCCACTAATATAACTGACCCATTTACTTTTCAATTGATTGAGTTTTGTGATCATAGCTACTTCTGCTGGCAAAATGCTCCATAATCTCACCCTTCTGAGTAAAAATTCTTTCTTTGAAAGTGGTGAAATTTATTTCCTTCTTAACCTTAAAGCATGTTTCTTTGTAAATTGACCTCCTTTCGTAGGACACCCTGTGAAACAAGCCAGGGGTCACCTTCAGATGCTGCAGGGATGAGAAAAAACCCAGCTGCAAGTCTGCATCAGAATTCATCCATGGGGGACATCAGAGCTGTAAGACCCAAGGGATCACTTGCACAATTTCTTAATAAAAATTGTCCACACGGTGAGTTGTCTTCCAAGACCAAAATATACTGTATTATTGAACGATTCTGACATTCATGTCGCTTTTCCTTGTATAAACAACATCCCGAGAAAAGTTTAACTTAAAATCATTCATCGTTTTCTCTCATTAGGGAAAGGGGAGAAAATTAGGACTATGAGATTCAGATTTATGTCTTAAATGCAATTATCAAAGTGGGACTTTATGTCATAAGTTTACAAATTGTCATAAACTGTCTTCCTTTTGGAAAAAAATTCTTTGCATCTTTAGAAAAACTTTTGAATTGTACCATTAATTGGGCCAGTCAGTTTCTGTATTTTGGATTGGTTGACAGGAGGATACAATTTCCTTAGGAAGGTTTGAAATTTCTAATATTATTTTTTTTATTGGCAAAAAAAAAAGTTATCTTGCTATATTGGAATAGTGATGAGATTCCTATCTGTCATCAATAAGCTGATAAAATGAAACAATGTGCTATATGGAAATGACGAGACTCAGATATGTGCATATTCCTAAATTATCTTTCAACAGGATTTAATGTCAGTGGTGGAAGCACATTGGGCTTACGCTGTAATCTTATCGCTGATTGTATATTTTATTTGGCAGCTAGGCTAGACTGAAAGTAGATGTGCATGAGGTTTGGATATGTTGTGTGGGAGCGTTTTAAGGATTAAAACTATTTGGATCGCCTTAGTTCTATTGCAGTATTGTATATTCTGTTATTGTTTTCTTTTCTGGGTCGAGATACCCTTCTTCTGAATTTTGTCATTGTGATTGTGTACAATTCTGAGATGATTCAATAAATAGATTTTAAAAACCAAAAACAAATGCAAAGTATATTTTTACTGACAACAAAATTTGAAACAAAGTGCTACAAACCCTACACCTTGAGCCTTGCTACCTTAAGTTCAGGAAAACTTTTCAGCCAAGCCTTCCACACAGACCTTCAATCTCCTACGCTGGGCCGGAGGACCCACTAGGCGAGCTAGGCCTGTGCCTAGGGCGCCGAGACTTAGGGGGCGCCGCGGCAGGCAGCAGAATTTTGAAAGGGCAAAAAGTGCCCTTTCAAAATTCTGCCAGCCCCTGACTCGCCCTGGCTCCCCCCCAGTGTCACCCTCCCGACGGCCCCCCTGGTGGTCCAGCGGAGGGCCTGGGAGCGATCTGCCGCTCCCGGGGCCTCGGCTGCCACTAACCAAAATGGCGTGGCCTTCAGCCCCTACCATGTGACAGGGGCTACCAGTGCCATTGGTTGGCCCCTGTCACATGGTAGGGGCTAAAGGTCACCGGCGCCATTTTGCTTAGTGGCAGCCAAGGCCCCGGGAGCGGCAGATCACTCCTGGGCCCTCCGCTAGACCACCAGGGGGGCCGTCGGGAGGGTGGCACTGGAGGGGAGGCAGGGCGAGTCCGGGGCTGGCTGCCTGCCTGGCTAAGTCTCGGCGCCTGGTCTCTGGCTGCGCCGATCTTTCTTTCTTCGGCCACTTGATCAGCTAGACCGGCTGCGCCGATCTTCTTTCTGTGAGTGTGTGTATGCGGTATGTATGTGAGAGAGGAATCTGCCAGTTTAAAAAAATGAAATGTGATAATACATATAGCTGAACTTTTGTTCTGGTAGCACAACTTTTGAAAAGTTGGATGAAAGATGAAATTACTGAATTTTAAGCATCCCTCTTCTGGAAAATAAAATTTAACAAAGTGGGTAGAGACAAAAAAAATTAAAGTATTTAAAATGTTCATCTCAGCAAAATCACAGATTTAAGATACTGATGCCAGGTGGGGTTTGGTTTTGCTTTTTTTTTAAGCCTTTAGAAAATGTATATTTTTAAATGACTAAGACTGGAATCTTCCCATTTAAAAGGGAAGCTGACTAAGAATGTCTTTCTGTTCCATATCTTCCACATGAATAATCATACGACTGATAGTTTGAAGAAAGACACTTGCTTTATTGCTTTATTGCCTGAAAACGTAAAACAAGAGAAGCTGTACGGTATAGGTGGCTGTCCCTTGGGAGGACAATACCTGAAGGAAGGGTGTCATTTCGATTTCTGATAGGAATGTGGTTTTCTTATTTAACGGTTGGGTGCATCACTTTCACTTTTAGTAAAAGTGAAAAATGCAAGTCTGAAAGCAAGGTGTTTCTGTGAGAGTGTAATGTGTATGTGAGACAGGGAGGGTGCTTCTGTATGTGTGTGTGGTGTATATGTGAGTCAGGGAGAGTGCTTGTGTGTGTCAATCTATGTGTGCGACAGAGATGGAGCATGTTTTTGGCTGGCTTGTGGCTGTGAGAGAGGGCATGTGTGTGATAGAGCTTGTTTGTAAGTAAGATAGAACATGTGTGTGATTGAGAGCTTGTGTGTAAGTGAAATAGAGAGAGCATGTGTGTGATTGAAAGCCTGTGTGTAAGTAAGAGAGAGTGAGAGCATTGTGTGATTGAGAGAGACTGGCCAGAGAGGTGACATGTGTATGTGTGAGAGAGACTGATCAGGGAGATGACTGGTATGTGTGTGCTTGTGTGTGTGTGAGAGAGAGAGACTAGTTGGGGAGATGATTGGTTTGTGAGAGACAGAAACTGGTCCTGAGTGTGTGTGTGTGTGTGTGTGTGTGTGTGTGTGTGTGAGAGAGAGAGAGAGAGAGAGAGAAGAGACTGGTTGTGGTCCCTAAGGAAGAGGACTGTGAGGATAGCTTCAGCAGCTACTGCTGCTTCTGGTGTGGCCTGCAAGGGAAAGGAGTAGGAGAACTGCTGGAGAGGGTAAGTAAAGGTGGCTTTTTAAGTTCATTTTTCTTGATAGACTACCATTTTAATTATTGGGTAGTATGTGATGTGTCTGCTGTTTGAAATATTTTATTGGTGTTTAGTAAAGCTTTCAAAATTTGCATGAGTCTTTAATTATTAGATATTCTATTCATCAGCTGTTTTGAAATTATTTTATTAGTATGATCTTACTATTATGATTAATGATTTATATATCTTGATTTTATTGATTTGTTTCACGAGGAATGGTGACATTTTTGTTTTTCCATTGTTACACTGTATAGAGTCTGGAGTGATGCGTTTTACAGTTCAGCTTTTGTCTGCACATTTCTATTTATACTTTATGTGGCTTTATTCTGTATTTGGTGAGGGTTTGTGTTCTGCTTGCAAAGACTGAGATGAAGCATTCTTTTAGCATGTGGTTTCTCTGTAGGGATCTGTAGTAGCTTGGCCTGTTTTTTTGATAGGAGGTGTATTGATTTATTTATTTATTTTCTTTTATATACCGACATTCGATCGAAATATCACATCGGTTTACAGGAAACTGAGAAATAGGGGGGAGGTCCGCCCTATTTTACATTATAACATGGTATATTATAACTATTTTACATTATAACATGGGAACAATATACACAATAACATGGTAAACATTCCGTTATGTCTTAAGTAACAGGAGTGATTAAACATTTGAAGAGAAGGCGGTATAAATAGTTTAACATAAATAGTATATATATACAGGTTTCAGGAATGCTAGAAGGTGGGCAATGGGAAGGGTGGGAGGTGGGGGGGGGGAGTAGGGTAAGGGGGGCGTGTGGGTGGGGGAGAGGGGAGTAGGGTCAGGGGGGGAGGGGGGATGCAGTCAGGAAGGGTGAGGTGCATTCGGGCAGGTTAAGAGTCTGGTTGAAAGGCTTTTATAAACAGCCATGTTTTGAGATGATATTTTAGATTCTGGTGTAATATTTCTGGTATTCTTTTTCATAGGTGGGTTGTTATTCTTTGAGTATTGGCAAATAGTACTGTGTTGATACAGGAGGACAATGCCGAAATATATCACAATAGGTATGAAGCCATATGAATTCCAAGATGCAAAGTTTTCTTGTTGGCATCACAACAGTGCATGAAATTATCACAACAACTTGTATATTCATTTTACCTCAGAATGTCATTTTTCATGTAAAATATGTTATAAATGCATAATTTAAAATTGTGTATGGGGAAGGAGCGCCAGACTGTAAGGTTTGCCTAGGATGCCTATTACCCTTGCACCTGCCCTGCTCCTACCTAACTACTTGATCTTCCATGTGTTCCCATTGCTGGCTCCTAATGCTCTTCTAATTGTAAATTCTGTCTCTGATTATAAGTTGTTCGAATGCCTCTGGTGATTTCATGTTGTAATCCACCTTGAGACGATTCTTGGGAAAAAGCAGAATATGACATGTCTATAAATAAATAAGGAAAGCAATGCATTGGTAGGAAAAAGCTCAGCCAGAAGAGTTTGTTTTATTTTAAATATATTGCTTAATCACCTTTGCACCCCCAAGGAGCTGTCCAAAGCAGTGTACAATATTAATGATATTCTTCACAAAACCCAGTAAATAGACAGTTCCAAGTGGTTGGGAAAGAAAAAATTCCAGAAGTCAATTTCTCAGGCTGCTTGAGTAAACAGTGTAGGACTTGGAACTTTTATGCTCCATATGGGCTCCCTCTCCCTTAGAATCCTATTTGGAACTTGAAATCCTCTTCTCCCACAGACAGCTGGTATCACAATTCCTGGTTGTTTGCACTCAGCCTCCCAGATGACTCGCCTTCTCCCTTTGACCTTAGGAAAGTAACTATCCTGAGCACTGTTTGCTGAGCTGCTTCTCAAATTCTCTCCAATCCATACAAGAAAGGAAAACACAGTCTCTCATGTGGACAGAAAAGTCAATCTGCCCTCTCCTCTCCTCTCCTGGAACCCTAGAAAGCATAGTTACTTACTGCCTCTCTCCAGTTCCCTAGTCAATGAATGTCAGTGGCTCATGGAGTCACCTATGTAATCTTAGAGAAAATGCCCGACTTTTGGGGATGGTCTGGAACTATCAATCAGAAAAGAACTTTACTCTCACAGGAAACTCCCCTTGTTGAAAATGTCTGCATTCTAAACCTATGATGGAAACCTAGTGGCCTGTACACTTGTGTAACCTTTCACGGAAAGGCACATAAAATGCTTGTTTGAAAACCCAGTGAGTGAAAGACTGTAAGGTACATCAATGGTGCTTAATACTCTTGCACCAGCACTGGTTTCATTGGCTCTATCGGACGCACGTTTTCCCTTACCCCTTATTCAGTAAGGGGCCGAAAGCGCGCGTCCAACCCGCCAAACCTAATAGGGCCATCAACATGCAAATGCATGTTGATGGCCCCTAATAGGTATTCCCGTGCGATTCAGAAAACAAAATGTGCAGCCAAGCCACACATTTTGCTTTCAGAAATTAGCGCCTACCCAAAGGTAGGCGCTAATTTCTTCGGGCACCGGGAAAGTGCACAGAAAAGCAGTAAAAACTGCTTTTCTGTGCACCCTCTGACTTAATATCATGGTGATATTAAGTCGGAGGTCCCGAAGGGTAAAAAAAAAAAAAAAAAAAAAAAAATTTGAAGTCGGCTCGCAGCTATCGGGTCGAAAACGGATGCTCAATTTTGCCGGCATCCGGTTTCCGAGCCCATGGTTGTCAGCGGGCTCGAGAACCGACGCTGGCAAAATTGAGCGTCGGCTGTCAAACCCGCTGACAGCCGCCGCTCCAGGCCAAAAGAAGGCGCTAGGGAAGCACTAGTGTCCTTAGCGCCTCCTTTTGCCTGTTTCTACCACCGGGCCTCATTTAAATACAGAATCACGTGCACAGGCGAGTGGCCAGTGCACGCGCCGGGAGAGCGGGCATTCGCCCGCTCTCCCGCGGACTTTACTGAATCGGCCCGTTAGTGGGAAAGCATGATTCTGTTTGGAGCTGTGCTGCTTTGGGTCAGTGACACTTCCCACACACATTCATATTTTGTGTCAGAGACTGTGTGTGGGTGTAAGTCTTTCTAACACAGACACACACAAACACACACACACACTCTTGCTCAGAAACACACCCACACACTGAGAGCAACAGAATGTGTATGTCTTTGTGTCAGAGCATGAGAGAAAGAGAGAGTGTGTGTGTGTGTGTGTTGCGTGGCTGGCCGCCACGTTCCGCAGCCAGCTCTACTCACCACCTGAGGCCGTTTACCTCGCCCGGCGGAAACGGCCCAAGGAAGCTGCCGTTGCTGCCTCCTCTGGAGCAACCCGACGCCGACGCTGGCGCACCCTCCCCCATGGGGTTCCTTAGGCATGCACGTGCAGCTCTCCACGACCTTTAAAAGGGACCAAGGCTTTGGGAGTGCCACTACCAGCGATTCTTGACGATGATAACCGACTAATTGCATATATATGCACTGCCGCCAGGGTTGAAATTGCTAGGAACTGGAAATCCTCTGTTCTCCCTACTCTGGTGGGGGTTCAATACAAGTTATAGACAATATATGTCTTGGCAGACATAACTGCTCGTAATTGCAATCAACTTGGATTGTTCCAAAGAACGTGGCGTGCCTACCAGGAATAGAGGAACTTCCCTCAGTCACATCCCCTGGGACAGGAGGCTCATCACAACCCCAGGATGCTTAAATGACTTATGACAATGAGTGCTCTGGACTTTATGTGTTTGTCTAGTTTTGCTTCCAGGAGGGGAGGGGAGGGGAGGGGGGGGTGAAGAGAGGTTATGATAACCATTAAATGGATACGAAATGTACTATTAGGAACGGGTAAAGCTTATCCTTTTTACTTTTCTTACATTGGGGATCCCTGATAATTGCAGGACTTTGGAGGATATTTTACTTGTGTTTTCTGTTTCATTTCACTATGCTATGGTTCTTCAGTGTACTAATTTTTGTCTATGTACTCCAAGTTATTTTACTGCTGTCGTATCTTAATAAAATATTCAATGACAAAAAAAAGGGACCAAGGCTCTGCCTTCCCAGAATTGCCTCAGCAATAGCTCAGCTCCGCATGGGTAGTATGTTGCTCCAGCTCCTGCTTCATAAGAACACGCCATACTGGGTCAGACCAAGGGTCCATCAAGCCCAGCATCCTGTTTCCAACAGTGGCCAATCCAGGCCATAAGAACCTGGCAAGTACCCAAAAACTAAATCTATTCCATGTTACCATTGCTAGTAATAGCGGTGGTTATTATCTAAGTCAACTTAATTAATAGCAGGTAATGGACTTCTCCTCCAAGAACTTATCCAATCCTTTTTTAAACCCAGCTATACTAACTGAACTAACCAAGTCCTCTGGCAACAAATTCCAGAGTTTAATTCTGCGTTGAGTGAAGAAGAACTTTTTCCAATTAGTTTTAAATGTGCCTCATGCTAACTTCATGGAGTGCCCCCTAGTCTTTCTATTATCTGAAAGAGTAAATAACCGATTCACATTTACCCATTCTAGACCTCATGATTTTAAACACCTCTATCATATCCCCCCTCAGTCGTCTCTTCTCCAAACTGAAAAGTCCTAACCTCTTTAGTCTTTCCTCATAGGGAAGCTGTTCCATTCCCCTTATCATTTTGGTCGCCCTTCTCTGTACCTTCTCCATCGCAATTATATCTTTTTTGAGAAGCGGCGACCAGAATTGTACACAGTGTTCAAGGTGGGGTCTCACCATGGAGCGATACAGAGGCATTATGACATTTTCCGTTTTATTCACCATTCCCTTTCTAATAATTCCCAACATTCCATTTGTTTTTTTGACTCCCGCAGCACACTGAACCGTCAATTTCAATGTGTTATCCACTATGACGCCTAGATCTCTTTCTTGGGGTGTAGCACCTAATATGGAACCCAACATTGTGTAACTATAGCACGGGTTATTTTTCCCTATGTGCATCACCTTGCACTTATCCACATTAAATTTCATCTGCCATTTGGATGCTCAATTTTCCAGTCTCACAAGGTCTTCCTGCAATTTATCACAACCTGCTTGTGATTTAACTACTCTGAACAATTTTGTATCATCTGCTAATTTGATTACCTCACTCTTCGTATTTCTTTCCAGATCATTTATAAATATATTGAAAAGTAAGGGTCCCAATACAGATCCCTGAGGCTGTTCACTGCCCACTCCCTTCCACTGAGAAAATTGTTCATTTAATCCTACTCTCTGTTTCCTGTCTTTTAGCCAGTTTGTAATCCATGAAAGGACATCGCCACCTATCCCATGACTTTTTACTTTTCCTAGAAGCCTCTCATGAGGAAATTTATCAAACGCCTTCTGAAAATCCAAGTACACTACATCTACCAGTTCACCTTTATCCACATGTTTATTAACTCCTTCAAAAAAGTGAAGCAGATTTGTGAGGCAAGACTTGCCTTGGGTAAAGCCATGCTGACTTTGTTCCATTAAACCATGTCTTTCTATATGTTCTGTGGTTTTGATGCTTAGAACACTTTCCACTATTTTTCCTGGCACTGAAGTCAAGCTAACCGGTCTGTAATTTCCCGGATCGCCCCTGGAGCCCTTTTTAAATATTGGGTTACATTAGCTATCCTCCAGTCTTCAGGTACAATGGAATACTTTAATGATAGGTTACAAACTTTTACTAAAAGGTCTGAAATTTAATTTTTTAGTTCCTTCAGAACCCTGGGGTGTATACCATCCGGTCCAGGTGATTTACTACTTTTCAGTTTAGCAATCAGGCCTACCACATCTTCTAGGTTCACTGTGATTTGGTTTGGTCCATCTAAATCATTACCCACGAAAACCTTCTCCAGAATGGGTATCTCCCCAACAAACTCTTTAGTAAACACCGAAGCAAAGAAATCATTTAATCTTTCCACGATGGCCTTATCTTCTCTAAGTGCCCCTTTAACCCCTCAATCATCAGTTCCTCTTCCAGCTCTTGCTCCAGTTCCTGATCCAGCTCCTGCTTCGGTTCCTGATCCAGAAACTCAGACGGTCTGCAGATCAAGGAGAGTGGGAGAGAGAGCGGAGGAGAGGGCATAGTAAGGCCTAAGAACAGTCCTCCTGCAGGACTTAGGCCCGTCCGTTTCCCGGACGAATTGGACATGTTGGGACATCGTGACCAGCCTGTCCACAATACATACACAGACCATGCCTCTTCCGAAGTCTTCTCTCTTTAGACGTCAAATACCTGTGACCAAGTTGCATCGGTTCATCTCCACTGGCAACAGGAATTACTGGAACCATCCAAGGTGCAGGTTTAGCACTAGCCTCCTTCTGACCTGGTCCTCTATTAGGCCGGAATTCTTTCATCTTATCACGAAGCCAGTGGTCGATCCTAGTAGCCAAAGCCACTAGTTCATCCAGCGAGTCAGGTGTTTCCACGAGCGGCCAGCTCATCTTTCAAGCAAGTATCCAGGCCTCTGAAGAAGAGAGTTTTCAGGCATTTGGGGTCCCAGCAGAGTCTGTAGCAAGAATCTTGAACTCTATCGCAAAATCAGCCAGTGATCAGTTGCCTTGCTTCAGGTCCACCAGAGCAGAACCGGCAACTGTCACTCGGGCAGGATCACCAAAAACGGATCTAAATAAGTCCAAAAATCCATCAATATCCTGCAAAATAGGATCCTTGCGTTCCCACACTGTTGAGGCCCAAGACAAGGCCCTTCCATCAAGATAAGATAGAATGTAGGTAGTCTTGGCAAAAGCTGTGGGGAAGTGAGAAGGCTGTAATGCACAATGAATGCAGCACTGGTTTAGAACGCCCCTGGTTCTCTGAATCTCTCCCGAGAAACGAACTGGAGCAGCCAGCGGTACAGTGTCTTTAAAGTTACTTCAGGTAACTGACCTTCATTACTGCAAATAGCGCTTTGAGTCTTCTGTGCGTGCAGCTGATGGAACGCTGAAGTGAGTTTCTCCAATGCGTCTTGCTGTTCAGAAATGCGCAGGGCCAGGCCTGGAATGGCCTGCAGGGCATTGAGCTGTGCCAGATCCATGGAGTTAGCAATCTATTATTGTTTGTAAGGTTTTGGGTGGACCCTTGGATACTGTGGCAGCTGACCACACCCACGGGGGGGAAGTCCCTTGAGGGGCCACAGGTCAGGCTCAGCTTTGGGACACACAACACAGAGTTATATCTTTTATTAGACAGAGTTGGGAAACCACCAGAGGTGGCAAGTAGTGAGTAGAGATGAAGCCCGGCTGGGCTAGGGTTCCTCAGGTTACTGGAACAGTGATTCCCTCTATAGCTGTGCTGTAGTGGAGAAAACTGAGATAGCGAGTACAGTGGAGCATACACAGAACATAAGAACATGACATACTGGGTCAGACCAAGGGTCCAACAAGCCCAGCATCCTATTTCCAACAGTGGCCAATCCAGGCCATAAGAACCTATGCATACTCCAAATCAGTCCAGACAAGAGGGTTTTGCATCCCTACCAGCAGATGGAGGTAGAGAACTGGTATAGAGCCTCATTGATAAGTTACTCACACAGCTGTTTCTCCCAGAAGGTGACACAGAAACTGGAATAGAGGCAGGCCCTCGAGGAGCAAGTTCCTGGTTCCAGGGAACAGCTCTGAGGAAACAAAGTTGGTAACTCACTGATGATGTCGGCAGTGGTTTCTTCCAAGCAGAAGAGATAGGTTCAGGCAGCGAGTCAGGGAACATGGGCCCTCGAGGAGCGAGTACCGGTTCCTGATAGCGACCTGCAAGAAATGAGAGAGGCCTCAGAGGAGCGGGTACCCCGTTAGGATAAAGTCCAAAAGTTGGAGAGGCAGAGTAGCTAGGTACGGAGCGCGAATTCCATCCCTAAGGAGTCCCATTGCTAACTCTATTACCTAGCGAAAATTGTAGGCTTTTGTATCCGGGATGCGTGACATCATCACAGGGGGACGCCCCCGAGGTTCGCGCCAAAGAGAGAATAAGAAGCAGGGCCGCGTGGCACGTGCGCCCTATGGTACCTGGACAACATTTATTTATTTTATTTAATATCTTTTAATATACCGATACTCAAGATAAAATCTTATTGTACCGGTTTACATCAAACATGGGAAAACCAACGATATAGGATCAGAAAGTTACATGAAACAGGATAATGAATTCAGGACAACTATGCGAGGAAGAAATAGTTTAACATAGTGCAACTATAGAGTAGTTAACAAGCAGAGTTAAATGGTAACTCGGCGAACGATTTCTTAGGTGAACAACAAACAAACAACAATTTTAAATCTCTTAGTGAGTGGTCAGATAACCAATAGTTTTTAAGGGGGTAGACCTGACTGTGCAGGGCAACGGATTAATGGAGAAGGGATGAAGCTTAGAGGAAGGGGAGGTAGGAGTACAGGAGGGGAAAAAAGACCCAAGGGTGGGAGGGAAGGGAATAGTGGGATGAGAATCTAGCAGGGAGGCTTGCATTATTACTGGTTGGGAGCATAATTACTGGTTGAGAAGAGAGCAATCTGAGCTTCAGATTGTAGATGGAACCGAGTAGTTTAATTGGATGTTGTGCAGAATATTTAGGTACAAGCTAAGAAAGAATATTTATATACAAATCCAAATTTGTGGAATGGTCAATCAGGGAAGGCTTGTTTGAAAAGCCAGGTTTTCAGTTTCTTTCTGAAGGAGACAGGGCATTGTTCCTGGCGAAGCTCTGGCGGTAAAGAGTTCCATAGAGAGGGACCGGCAGTGGACAAGGCACGTTTCCGAATGGAGGGGTGAAGTGAGGCTTTAGTAGGGGGTGCGTGAAGATATCCTTTGTAAGCCGTTCTGATTGGTCCTGTAGATGTGTGAAGGTTGAGTGGAATTATGA
Organism: Rhinatrema bivittatum; assembly: GCF_901001135.1. Taxonomy (NCBI): domain Eukaryota; kingdom Metazoa; phylum Chordata; class Amphibia; order Gymnophiona; family Rhinatrematidae; genus Rhinatrema; species Rhinatrema bivittatum. The sequence continues at coordinate 311,701,596 of NC_042617.1, forward strand.
GTTGTAGTGTGGGTTGAAGGTAGATGGTTTTGTGGATAATGGTCAGAGCCTTAAACAATATTCTAAAGTTGATGGGGAGCCAGTGTAAATTTTTGAGTATATGTGTGATATGGTCTCTTCTCCTTGAAATGGTTAGGATCCTAGCTGCCGCATTTTGGAGCATCTGTAATGGTTTTGTTGTGGAGGCAGGAAGGCTTAAGAGTAATGAGTTGCAATAATCAATTTTTGAAAACAGTAAGGTCTGAAGGACTGATCGGTAATCATGATGGTGTAGGAGGGGTCTGAGTTGTTTTAAAACATGTAGCTTCTTCATCGGTATGGCTTTTTTGCTTCTTTTTGCTTCTCTGCAGCTGCCTCATTGACTTCCCATGTTGACTGCACCTGTTGTTGGCTGCACACACTTTTTTCTTTATTTATTTTTTTTCTTTTCCGTCCTCTCTCTTTCTAATTTCATTTTTGGATGGTGCGCCTGATACTAAGGCTGTGAGAGAGTACTGGGTTTTACAGCGGAAGGAAGATTCCCATTGACTGTACTCCCCTCATTAAAAATATAAAAATTTTGTTTATTTTCGCTTATCCTAAGTTCGGGGGAGGGATTATTTGGGGGTTTTTTTTTTTTTTTTCTTCCACATATATTTCACTTTTTTATTTCTCTCTCCCTCCTGTGTCTTGTTTTCTTTTCTCCTTCCTATGTTGGACAACAGTGTTACAAGTGCGGGCTATTGTTGTTAAGTTTGCCCAAAACCAGGTTACTGCTGCCCTCTTGATGTAGCGGTAGTAGGATATGATGTTCTAAGACATGATGGAATGCTCTTGTATAGTTTGGATGTTGTCGGGTGGGGGTGGGGGTGGGGGCGGCTGGGGGGGCAGGGGGGGGAGGCGGGGGGCCCACGCGCTGGTGGAGAGGGGCTACGTGATCTCTCTACAGGGGTGCCACGTGGTTTAAATACTACTGGGTGCTCTGTTTTCAGTCGGGACGGAACAAGGGGGGGGGGGGGGGGTGGGAGGGTAGGGGAGGAGGGGGAACTACTCTGTATGTACTATGTTTGTGTCCAGCTCGGATGCTTCGTATGTTCTTCTGTATATCATGCCTCGTGGCCGACTCGTACGAATCTGGACTCCGGCTGGGAGAGTTCAGATTTGCGGGACTGTATTACCCCTGCATCATCTCCTAGCTTAATCTCATATCTCTAGTAATCTTACACGATTAATATCCTGGAATGTTGGCGGGATTCATTCCCCGGTCAAGCGCACTAAGATCTTGACTCATTTGCAGCGGCTGGGTGCGCTGGTTGGCTTTCTCCAAGAAACTCATCTCAATGACGCAGAACACCTAAAACTATGTCGCTCCTGGGTGGGACAGGTGGTTTATGCGTCGGCCACCTCCAGGTCTGCTGGGGTGGCGATCGTATTTCACAAAAACTTACCGATTACTATTAGCAAAGAAATTAAGGACCCGGAGGGGCGCTTTATTATTGTCATCGCTGAGGTGTTTCATAGGCAGTTCGTATTTTGTAATCTCTACGCGCCCAATGTGTATGATGCCCAATTTTTTCAGACAATCTATGCACAACTGCTGCCTTATCTGGCAGACATTATTATTGTGGGGGGCGACTTTAACACAATTCGGGATCCCCAGGTGGACACTTCTCACGCAGGGCGTCGTGAACATGGGATGGGGAAAGGCCCTGGGAAACTGGAATCCACTCTCCATTTGGTGGATGTCTGGAGGTTGCTTAATCCTGGGGTCCGAGAGTTCACCCATTTGTCAGAGCCCATACTACTTCTGCACGCTTAGATTATATTATGCTTAGTGGACACGCCTTTTCACTGGTGGCTGAGGCAGGCATTGAACCTATTGTTATCTCCGACCACGCCCCTGTGTGGGTGGATGTGCAAATTGCGCCTATTACTGCGGGCGCCATGGTCTGGCGATTTCCGTATTATTTAGCAGAGGACATCGCTTTTCAGAAGTATTTACTAGACCGCTGGTCAGATTACGCTACTCTTAATATGGAGCATCGAGATAATCCATCTTTGTTTTGGTGTACGGCTAAAGCGGTGCTGAGGGGAGACATTGTCTCTTATGTGGCCCATCGCAAAAAGTCCATAAATGCTCAAATTATCCACTTAACTGACCAAATGCGGCGCGTAAAGCGCCAACTACTCCGAGGTAATACGGCTCAGCTTCGGGAACAATATCATTCAATACAATGTTCCTTGAACACAGTATTGCATTCCCGGGCAAAGAAAAGTATATTATACTATCAATACCAATTATATAGACATGGCAACAAAGCCGGGAAACTGATGTCCAATTTGATCCGCTCTGCCAGGGGGTCGCGACATGTGGCGGGTTTGAAAAATGAGACGGGTCAGATTGAAACTTGTAATCAAACTATATTGCGGCTCTTTAGAGATTATTATGGGAAATTATATAGTGCAGGGGAGTGGTCTGAGGAGAAGTGTAGCCAATTTTGTGACACATTGCCCATTCCGACACTCACCTTGGAGCAAAGACAGATGCTTAATGCCCCAATAACTGAACTTGAAATCAAGGGGGGGATTTTGCACTCAAAAATGTTGAAGGCTCCCGGCCCCGACGGTTACACGGCTGAGTTTTATAAATGTGTGATCGATAAAGTTTGTGAGCCGTTACAAGCTTATTTCCTTGCTGTGACTACTGCGGGCAATTACCCACCTCAGATGAATACTGCGCCTATTACTCTAATTGCTAAGCCGGGGAAGGACCCTCAGAGGGTGGACTCGTATCGTCCTATTTCTTTGATAAATTATGATCAGAAGCTTCTGGCAAAACTTTTAGCTGACCGATTAGCGCGCGTGCTTCCTACCTTGGTGGGCGCGCACCAGGTGGGTTTTGTACGGAAACGGTATGGGTTGACCAATGTTCGACAGCTCCTCACCGCCCTGGACCTCTGTCATTATACGGGCACTCCATCCCTAGTGGTTAGTTTTGACGCGGAAAAAGCGTTTGATAGGGTGGAGTGGCCGTATCTTTTTTATATCTTAAGGCGTCTGGGGCTGGATGGGTTTTTTTTTACAGGCCATACAGTTGCTTTATGCGGATCCCCAGGCGTTGTTATTGGTTAATGGAGTACAGTCAGCTCCGTTTGATATTCGGCGGGGCACGCGGCAGGGCTGCCCCCTATCTCCCTTATTATTTGTTCTACAATTGGAACCCCTTCTTTTGGCCATACAACAGACGCCGGGTATTCAGGGAATTCGCTTAAATGATATGATTTTTAAAAGCGCAGCATTTGCGGACGATCTCCTGGTGTTTATAACCAGCCCGATGACCTCTCTTCCGCTATTGCTGGATAAAATGGGAGCCTTTGGTGGTTTTTCGGGGTTTCGATTGAATTGGGGGAAATCCACGGCGCTGGCATACCCCGATAAGTTACGAGATGATTGGCCGGGTGCCTTCCCCTTGCAATGGGCTACTACGGGCATTCGTTACTTGGGGATAAATCTTACAGTTCACCCGGATCAGGTGTACGCAGTAAATATACCTCCGTTAATTCAACACACACAAGAGCTGTTACTTAGATGGGGTCCCCTTCCCCTTTCGATCAGTGGCCGGGTGCATCTTTATAAAATGGTGATACTGCCAAAATGGCTTTATCTTATGCAGAATCTGCCCATTCATCTTAAACGCTCGGACAGGACCTTGTTGGATCGTGCCCTACGTGCTTTTATTTGGAGGGGTGGGAGGGCGCGCTTGCCTCTGGGGTGGTTACAACGGCCATGGGGAGCTGGGGGTTTGGGGGTGCCCAATTTATACCTTTACAATTTAGCTTGTAATATGTGCATTATTAGGGACTGGATCCTAGAGACCGCTACCTACACTGTTCTAGAGGCGGATAAAGCGCTGATTTCCTCAGTGGCTCTCACCTATGCATTGCAGGCGGAGCGTACCCGGCTCCCTTACGGTTTTATTCAATCGGTGAATCTGTGTCCCCTTAGAAGTGCTTGGGTGGCGCTCACTAAGTGGTTGCGCCTACCTCGCGTTTGCGCTTACCTGTGGGGGGGAATCCCGATTTCACTCCTGGCACACAGTCTCGCGTTTTCCAGCGGTGGCGCACTAAAGATCTTACTTATTTGGGACATTTTTTCCATGAGGAAGGGCGACGTCTTACCTGGCCAGAACTCCGTGAACGATACGATGTGGGTGGTCGAGATGTATTCTCATACTTGCAAATGGATCACTATTTGAAATCTTTGCCACCGGCCTTCCTGCACCTTCCCATGTTTCAGAAGCTTGAGGAGATGTTGCACCTATCTAGAACTCAGGCTCCCTCTATTTCCATTTATTATCGCTCCTTAATTAAAGACAGTAGTGTAGAGGTCTTTGATGTTTTGGCGGCTCGTTGGAATACTGACGGGGGGTGTCTTGTGACTGCATCTATGTTGAGGGTTTGTTTTAGGGGGGTGCCCAAGATCTCGAGTAATAGCGCATACCGGGAGACACAATATAAATTTTTGGGACGGGCCTATATTTCCCCTCAGAGGGCGTTCCAACAACGGCTAGTGCACTCAGACTGTTGTCTTCGATGCCCAGACTGTGTTGGCACTTTGATTCATGCCTTTTGGTCCTGTCCGGGGGTCCTGCGCTTCTGGACTCTAATCGCTAAATACTTAGCGGAGGTTTTGGGAGTATCCATTCCGATTGCCCCTACTTGGCTACTTTTTGGGTATATTCCTGCTGTGCGTATCCGGGATCTGGGCACCCGCCTCTTCCTTCAAAAAGCTGGAGTAGTGGGGAAAAGAGTAATACTATTACAATGGCGTGAGGTGGACCCACCCTCCTTTTGGGTGTGGCGAAACCTCCTTTACACTATGATGCATATGGAATCCCTTTCTTTCTGTACGATGCCTCGGCTGAGGACCCGGTTCTTGGACATTTGGGAGCCCTATCTCCAAGCACTTCCTCATCACGCCAGAAGTCGAATCCTAAACGCCTGACGAATCCTAAACGCCTGCCGTCAAGGTGATTGCCCTGTTGGCTTTCTTCTGACTTTGTATCTTTCTCGTATCAAGCGAGATGCAGCTCTATGGACGAACTGGACACTACATTTGTGTAGACATGTTACGTGACAGAGAAGTTGGGGGGTTGGGTGGGGGGTGGAGGGAGGGCCATTGTCTGTTTTGATTTTATGATGTTGCTTTCAGTGTCGCTGGGAAGCGGGTGCAGAACAAACCCGTGACCAGACGGTTGTGTATGTATAACATGTGAAACTTAATAAAAATTGTTGCAACATAAAACATGTAGCTTGTGGAAGCATTCTTTGGTGGTGTTGTTTATGAACTTTTTGAAGTTCATGCGGGTGTCTAGAGTAGCTCCAAGGTCTCTCACATGGTTTACTGATGGTATGATGTATTGCTGATGAGAGGGTTGGAGTCATTCAGAGTGATGACGAGGATCTCCATTTTTGAAGTGTTTAGGACAAGGTTGAGGCTGGAGAGGAGAAGATTGTGGATTGAAGGCAGCTATTCCAGAAATGTAAGGTTTTGGAGATTGAAACTGTGATGGGGATCAAGATCTGTACATCGTCGGCGTAAATGAAGTGTGTTAGGTTTAGACTTTGTAGGAGCTGGCACAGTGGTAGCAGATAAATATTAAATAGTATAGGGGAGAGAGACGAACCCTGGGGTACTCCATGAGTGGAGGATACAGGATGGGATTCGTTATTGTTTATTCTGACTTTGTAGATCCTATTATTGAGAGAGGATTTAAACCAGTTGAGGGCGGTGCCAGTGCTGCCGATGTCAGAAAGTCGGTTGATGAGGATTAAATGGTTCACTGTGTCGAACGCTGCTGAGATGTCAAGTAGAGCCAGTAGAAAGGATTGGCCTTTGTCAAGTCCCATTAGGATGATATCTGTTAGGGAGATTAGGAGGGATTCAGTGTTTAGGTGTTTTCGGAATCCGAACTAGGAAGGGTAGAGAATGTTGTGGAAGTCTAGGTAATCGGAGAGTTGGTTGTTGACTAATTTTTCCATTAGTTTGGCGATGAATGGTAAATTGGCGATCGGGTGAAAGTTTGCGGGATGCAGCGCCCAAGCTGGACCGGGGACACCGCGGCAGCCAGACATCCATCAACCGCAGGAGGAGTCACAATAAAGGTAAGGTGGGCGGAGTGGAGACGTTGGGCAGCAACAGTCGAAACAGAAGGCCAGGACATCAGGAAGGTCTGAAGGCAAGGAAATCTGTAACATCAAATGGTGAAGACATCTGAAGACAAAGACATGGGATCCGATGAGAGACCAGGACATGGAATGAAGATGAAGACGAAGGATCAGGAACCACAAAGGAAGACAAGGGAATTCCCACGAAGAACAGAGTGCCTTGAAGAAGTGAAGATGGACATTGGAGCCTCCTGGAAGAAGAACAGGAGCAGGCAACTCCATGACTGGCTCCTTGCGAAGGCAACGAGGAACTGACGACAGAGCCCTTTTATAAGGCTGAAGAGGAAACACCCGGATGAGGTTATCAGAAAGGACCGCAGGGCTACTCCCACCACAGGCCCTTTAAGAACCGGTAAGAGGCGTGGCCTCGCGCCTAGGGGCAGGATCCTGGAGAGTGGTGTCCCTGCCGCGAAGGAGAAAGCTGGAGATGGCACTAGGCCGCAGAGCAGGGCCCAACGTCAGAGGCAGCTTCCTGCGGCAGGAAAGGGGGCTGGGGGTGGCTCCATGCTGCGCAGGAGAAAGAAGAATGTCGGCAGCCTCCGGGCCACATGGGAGGAGAAACGACGGCGGCTGGTCCACCGTGGAGCATGGCAGCAGCAGTCCTGACTGCCCAGGTGGACGGATGATATCAGCAGCGTCCGGGCCACGAAGGCAGGACTGTGACAGCCCTGCCTGCACCAGGAAGATGTTGGTGGCCTCCGGGCCGCATTGAAGCATGACGGCACTGCCTGCTGTGCAGGAAAAGGACATGGGTGGCCTCCTGGCCGCAAGGCAAGACCGCGGCGGCTCCAAGCCACGGAAGAGGTGCATCGGAGTTTGCGGCCTCCAGGCCACATGGAAAAGATGGTCAGCATCAGCGGCCCCCAGGCTGCTGGGCAGAGCAACAGCGTTGGGACGGCTGGAAGACCACAGACAGGCTGAAAAAGAAGGTGAGAAGCTGCTCGTGGCTAGGCCCGCGAGCAGAATCGTAACAGCCAGTTTTAGTTCCCTTACTGTGTTGGTCACCTACATCCCATCCAGTACCTAACAAATATATAGTGCTATTGAGATGTATGATGCCACCAAGGCCAGCACAAGGGTGATGTACTCTAGGTGAACTTTCATCCTCACATGCCTACCTACCAATGGCAATTCTGGCACAGAATCCTCCTCTCACCCCACTCAACACCCACCTCTCACTCTCCCCTCACCCTCTTGCCATCCAGCAAACCTCCCTTTGCCCCCTGTCCACAGTACCCAGCATCACTTCTCTTTATTCCTCTGTCCAGCATCTCTCTTCTTTTTTATTTGTTTTTTAGACATACACACATCAATATCTACCTTCTTTTTCCACCAGCATCCTCTTCTTTCTCCCTTCACTTCCTGCTTAGCACATCAGTATCACCCAATCTCTTTGCCCCCTTTTTTTGCAGGGCCCAGCATCCTCTCTCTCTCGCCAGCTGACTACCATTACAACTTTCTTTAGCACTACTCAATGTTTACAGTGCTGCACAAACAACACACAAGAAGCATTCTCTGCTCAATAGAGCTTACAATCTTATCAAGGCAAACATACAGGTCAACAGACAATTGTTAAAATTAGTTAGCTGAAGGTGAACCATCAGGTTTAAGATTTAAAAGCAGCCTCAAAAACTGGATTTTTAGATAGGATTTAAAACAAGGTGAGAGGAGCATGATGAACCAGCTCAGGAAGTCTAATCCAAGTGCATTGTGCAACCAAGTGGAAAGCATGGGGGTCAGAAATTGGTGTTAGACGAGAAGGGCAAAGAGAGGAGTCACTTGTCTGATGAGCGGAGTGCACGAGGATGGGTGGCGAGGAGCTGCAGAGTGAACCCAGAACCCTCTCTCCAGAACTCCCCTACCTACCTACTTTCCTCTCTGCCTCTACCCACACACCTGCCCAGCACCCATTTCTCTCTCTCCTGTGGTGCTAGCCTTAAAAGTAGGTAGATGGCATCTAGAGGAGTCTGTTTGTTTTTTTTTGCTTGCCCCCCCCCAAAAAAAAAACAAAAACATTTTGTCACCCTAGGTGACTACCTAGTTTGCCTCACGGAAGAGCTGGCCCTGGATGCCACTGGTTGGGTTGCGTGTGGTGTCATTCCCTGAATTTGACCACTAGGTGTCAGCATCATGTAATGTCTGGGACTCCCTCCCAAAGGGACTGTGAATATTGCCTGAGCACTGTGAGAAGCATGTGGTTTTAAAAAAAGCAAAAATCACAGTTTTGTAGTCAGATGTAGGAATTCCTCTCGCTAAGAAGCCAACAATGTGCAATGTTATAGTTTAATGGCATTGCTCACCCAAACTTCCAGCTGTGCTGTCTTCCAACACAGGTCAGAGCAACCCAAAGAACCTGGCTTAGTTTTTAGTCCATAAATCTTGCTCCGAGTCATAAAATCCTGCTCCAGCATCCAATCACCACTTATTCCGCAGGCACAGGACACCAAGTCCAGAAGAATCTCTTCATTGAAACACAGCAGGTCACCTAGAGGGCTTCTGGATGGGTCCAGGCCTCAACGGGTGACCTCGAACATTATCAGACATGAGGTCAGTATGTCACAGCAGCTTTCTGTATCAGATCCATGGGTGCAGTTCTGTACTAAAATAAGAAATCAGGAATTCCTCAGGACGGCAGAAACCCTGCACTAGGTGAGAAGTGCCGAATATCTAGAAATAATCTGTTCTCTTTCTCATATGACAGAAACCAATATTAGGGGGTATTTGGCTCTGTTCCTTGAAGATTTACTCCTATGCAGTTATTTGCATATTTCCAGACTGCACAGAAACAAGGCCTTGGAATGTGGTTAATGTCCTTCGGGGTAATTAATATCACAGTTACTAAATATGTAACAAATCTTTTTTTTTTTAACAGATGCAGTTTTTAGAGTTCTAAAGGCATATACCGAGCTGTCTGTCTCTGTCTACACACTTCCAGTCATACTGCCTGAGCCAGTAACAGAAATGGGAGTCTGTGGTTCCTCCTTCCACCCACACTTCCCCTCTCCTCCTTCCCCCTACTCCCCTCCCGATGCTGCTAAGCCATACTTCCTTCTCCCTTCCACCCACTTGCCAACCTGATGCCATTCAGCCTTCACTCTTCTCCTCCAGCCCGCACCCCTCACTGGTCTGATACTGCTAGCTTTTACACTTTCCTGCCACCCCCATTCTCCACCAGCCTAATGCCACTGGTCTGCACCCTCCCCTCCTGGTCCCCAGACAGTTAATATCCCCTTCCCCCACCATGATGCCTCCTTGTCCTGCAACTCCTCTCATCCAGCCCCTCAGTTTCTCCTCCAAGCCCTGCTACCTCCCCCAGGTTTCCTCTACCTCCATGTTCCATCATCTCCCTATGACACCTCCATCTCCCACCCTTTGTCCCCCACGATACCGCCTCTTCTTGTCCCTTCCCCCATTCAGTGGGGCCTCTATCTTCTCCACTCCTCATTCCTTTCGCCCAGTGATATTTCCACCTCCTTACCCTGCCCCTTCTCCCCCAGGTGATACCTCTATTTCTTAAATCTCCTACCCCCATGCTCCCTCCCAGCAATGATGGTCCACTCTTTACTCCATCCCTCTTCCTCTGGTAATGTTATCATCTCCTTACCCTGTTCCCTTTCCCAATAATGCCTCCATCTCCCCGCCCCTTACCTGGTGACAGTCTACTGCCTTGCTTCTCTGTCAAATCTCATACCCTCCCCTCCCATGATGTTCCTCTTCACCCCCTTCCTCTTCTCTGATGATGTTTCTCATCCTCCCCAACCTCCTGTGAGGCTTCTCCTCCCCTCTCTCTCTCAACCCTAGCACACTTCCCTACATATCAGCCCCTGGTAATGCTTCACCTCACCCTTCCTTCTGGCCTCCTGGTGACACTCCTCCTTCCTTATCACCACCTCCCATTCACCCCACCTTGTTGGTGACTTTTTTTTTTTCTTTCTCTGCTGTAACATGCAGAAAGTTACTCTGACTTGCATTCTTTTCCTGTAATCCAGACCAGGTTTATTTTATTTAATAATAACATTTATTAATCACCTTCCAGATTCCAAAGAACTGCCCAAAATCAACAAAACACATAAATGATACAATAAAATCAACATATAAAAACACTAACACACATATTCCCTCCACCTCTTATGATTTACAACTGTGACCTAATCGCTCAGGATGAAAATAGGCCCATCTCATTCTCTTCCCACCTCTGAGACTATTAATCAAACTGTTAATTTTTTTCTGATGCACATTGGCTATGTTTCTTGCATCACTTCCAACTGTAAAATATTCTGTATGTGGACAGGTTTTAAAAACTTTTAAAGTTCTACCTGCTTGTGGGAGCACCCATGCCCCTGGAAGAGGCCCTTAGCCAGGTTGAAGAATCAAGCAGGCAAACAAAAGAAATAAAATAGAAGCAAAAAAGAGAAAAGTAGCAAAGTAAATTAAAATAAAATGAAAAAGAGTGCAGGAAGTTGCAGGGGGACTGCAGCAAGCGCCACGGCATGGACAGGACCCTCAGCCCCTCAAGAGTCCCAGTAATGGAACGGGGTACAGGGGAGAGCAGGGATAGCAGGAAGGGATTATGGGATAGCCCCTGGTGCTGTAAGACACCGTACTGGAGAGAGAAAACCCAGGAGGTAAGTCCAGGTAGCCCTGGGGGAAAACAATTTAAATTTGTTGTTTGGGCAATATTGAGTGTTGGAGTGTCCTGTACTAGCCTCCATCCCCTGAGCAATGGTGAGGTTTTTTTTGTATAAATGTCTCTTAAGTTTCAACATACAAAATTAGAATAAGAAAAACAAGTAGGCATCAACAGTAGATTGCATCCCAACACACTCACCAAACCCTATATCCCCCACCCTCCATTCCCCAAACCCCATGAGCTTCAAAAAGGGCAAGAATATATATCCTAAATATGTGAAGTAAGTTGAATTATCAGTTTGTAGATAACACAGAAACATCTGGTGAAGGAGCATGTGTATCACTTCTGCAGAAAAACCGGTAGGTGCTTGTTAAAGGAGTCCCATATCCTGGAAAAAACGGATCTCTTTCCTTGCAAAGCGGTAGTCCAGGTCTGATATTCCTAAAGCAGAAGGTCTAACATTTCTGCAAACCAAAAATCAAACATCGGTGCATCGCACTGGATCCACTGGTGTAAAATACATTTCCGAGCAATGTAAGTCCCTTTAGTCAAGAGCTTACACTCAAATTTATTACAGCTCACGTCATCAGAAAAGGTTCCCAGAACACACAAAGAAGCGCTCACAGGAATCGCAATCCCCAGCAGATACTTCAGCACAGATTCCCAAAAACCCTGAATCGGGGGACACTCCCAGAGCCCATGACTCAAAGTGGCATGATCCACCCAGCATTTTAGACATTTTGGAGAAGATATCAGTTTTATCTGATAAGCCTGGTGAGGTGAGATAGTTACCCTCTGTATCACCTGTAGATACTGTTCCCATAACCCAACAGAGGGAAGATTTTTATAAAGGTCGGAAGGCCATATAAAAAAATCATCCTCATCAAGCTCTAACCCTAAATCTGAATTCCATAATCCCACTAGAAGGGGGTAATGGAACAAAGAAATTTATATAAACCTGCCAAAGATAGTTTCTTCCCCAAAAATATATTCAGTAATCTTTGAAAGGGCACCGAGGAGTAAGAGGCTAGATTAGGCCTAAGATTTTTGGTACTAAAACTAACAATTTGTAGATATTGAAAAACTTGTCGAGATTCAAAGCCAAAAAGCTCCTGCCACCGTGGGAAGGAGTAAACCTGCTGATTCTGATAGTCAGTAAAAGCATGAAACGTACTGTGACCAGTTTGTGTCAACTGCCCCAAAAATGTATTGTCTTTCCCAGGCGTGAACCATGGATTGCCATATAACGGCAACCAAGGATAGAGTTTCCAAGAGAGCAACAGCCTCCACCTCACAGCTTTCCAACCAAATTGCATATATTTCACCAGGAGATTATGAGATAAATAATAGGGAAGATCTTTGACACTCGGATGTATTAAGAATCGTAAATCATAAGGAGAAGCAAAACACTGCTCAGCAGACACATCAGCAAAGCAATGCCTGCCCAGAAGCCAGTCTCCCAAAGCCCTCAAAGCACATGCCAGATTATAGGACTTGAAATTAGGAAAACACCAGCCTCCTTGGAGAGAGGGTGCCATCAGTTTAGCAAAGGATACTCTTGCTTTGCGCTCATTCCAACCGAATCTAGAGCAGCCTCGTTGAAGCCCTTTAAGGTCTGTTGGAGTGAGAATTAAAGGCAGCATTTGCAAAGCATGGAGTAATTTAGGTAAGAGAGACATTTTAAACACAGCTATTCTGCCCAGAAGTGATAAAAAAAATTCACCCACTCTAAACCAAGCCTTCGAATGTCCCTCAGCAATGGTGGAATATTAACCTGATACCATTTATCAGTATCTCTGAATGCGAACCCCTAGATATTTAAGCATATCATCCACCCATCGTAAAGGGATAACCGACCAGGTACTTTTTAAATGCCCTAAAATATCCAAGGCATCAGACTTGTCCAAATTCAATTTGAGAAACCAAAGTCCTGAAAGATTTCTAAAATTTGAGGGAGAAGATGTCTCGCCTGAGGGATGAAAAGAAAAGAAATCTGCGAATAAGAAGGCACTCAAAAATGAAAGATTATTAAACACAGCAAGGCTGTTTTTCAAACTTAAATGTGGTCAGGAACAGTCCCTGTGCCAGGATTCCAGATCTTTAAGCAGGTTCTTGTGGCCTGGTTTGGCCTCTGTTGGAAACAGGATGCTGGGCTTGATGGACCCTTGGTCTGTCCCAGCATGGCAATTTCTTATGGGTTTTCCTGCAGCTCACCGTGGGGCAGATTTTTAAACGAGCGCGCGAAGGGTACATTTGTGCCTCTGGCAGGCGTATCTTGCACGCGTCGGCCGGCTGCTGGCGCACCATCCCCCAGCACAGCCGCTGTGCCGGAGGCCTCGGTCCCGCTCCCGGACCGGTGCCACGTCCACGACCCCTTCCCGCCCCTTTTTCAAAGCCCAGGGACATACGCACATCCCGGGGCTTGCGCAGGAGGGTTTTTAAAGGGTTATGCGCGTAACCCTTTGAAAATCTACCCCTAAATACTTCTTGAAGCAAGCTCAAATGCATGAGGGCTAGTCTTGTGGCTTTTGCAGTGAGTTGCCCAGCACAGAGACACTAAAAGTAAGAATGACTCGCCCTGGGAAACCTGATTTGGGGCAGCACAGCAAATCTAAACAAATGATAGAAATAAAATAGAAGTGATTGACACCTCTGCCATATCACCAGAAAGACTGAGAGTGGCCATGCCAGAGGAAACTGAGAATGTTTTAAAAGTGGCATTTCTTGGATGACATCAGAAGAGCAGGGATCTGCTCCCTGAAGAAAATGGGTCTGCACGTGGGGACTTTAGGAAAGAGTAGGAAAATTTTGGAGAAGGCTGAAGTGCTGAAAACCAGCTCTGTCTTACTTCAGAAGGATGGTGGTGGAACCAGCCTGCACCAGAGGATAACAGCCACAGGAACACAGTAACACTGCCCTTACTGTGTTCCTCAGGAGATTTAGAAGCAGAAGGAAAAAAAGGTTTGATTCTAGGGTGAATCCTATGCCCTGGAAAGTAGAAACAAAAAGGACAAAGTAGTTAATGTTAAATAAAGCTGAATAGGAATGAGGTCTAATAGAACCTGTACTAGTTAGAGGGGAGTGTGAAGATTTAAAGATTGAATATGTGAATATTGTTCCCCTGAAATTAAAGGCAGGGAATTTTTTATTATCTTTTGTTTTCCATAACTAGATATACCAGGTTCCACCAAGCCATTGGACATCCATACCAAAAAGATCTTAGGTTTGTGGAAGATAATCGGTGCAGTCTTTACTATTGATTTCTTATAGACAAGTAGTTGGGTGAATGTCATATCAGGACATGCTTGAGAGGTAAAATTCCTAGAAGAAATAAATGGCATGGTTAAAAGGTGAGGTGAGAGTTGCTATAATAGCTTAAAGAACGTCTTTCAAGAAATGGAAAAGCAGAAATGAAGAAAGCAAGAAACAGGATAAGCACTGGCAAATTAGAAGTAAAGTATTCATAAAGAAGGCAATGAGAGAATTTGAAAAGAAGCTTGCCGTAGAAACAAAAACTCTTAATAAAATCTTTTTCAGGTGCATTCAAAGTAGAAAGCCTGCGAGGGAGTCAGTTGGACCATTAGACAATCAGAGGAAAAAGGAACACTTCAGGATGACAAAGCCATAGCAGAGAGAGTAAATTAATTTTTTGCTTTAGTCTCTACTGAGGAAGATGTAAGAGAGATACCTATGCGAGAAATGATATTCAAAGGTCATGATTCAGCATAACTGACTCAAATCTCAGTGTACCTGGAGCATGTAATAGGGCAAATTGGCAAACTAAAGAGTAGCAAATTACCTGGACCAGATGGTGTATATCCAGAGTGCTGAAAACTGAAAAATGAAATTGCAGTCCTGCTATTTTTGTAAATCATTAATATAGTCTATGGTACTTGAAGACTGGAATGTAGCCAATGTAACGCCAATTTTTAAAAAGGGATCCAATGGTGATTGTGACGCTTTCACCAGTCTGTATACTGCCACTTGCGTCTGTTCCTGGGATCCAATCCCTGTCCCAGCTTCCCTGGTCACGCAGGAACTCAAATAGTAGTTAAAAGTTAATTTTCCTTTACAAAGTCCTGGGTGGGGTTTGAACCCCCTCCACTTGGATGGGAGGCAGATGCCGTCCCCACTGAGCCAACAACTCAGTCTCTGAAGTCTGGCTTCAAAAGTTCATCTCCAACAAACAGATCCAATGTTCAAAAGTCTGGCCCCCACTGGGCCTAACTGCCACCACCCACCGTATCTCTTGGGATGGTTTTTCTGGTCCCAGGATACAACCACCTGCTTGGCAGTTCTCTAGGTAAAGTGTCTTTATCTTAAGTCCAAACCAACAGAAGTCCCCACGCGCACCTTCCTTGTGATAGTGGTTGCAGTCCTTCACACCATCAGGGATATCCAGGGTCAACGTTTCCCAGAGCAGCAGGCAGCCCGCTCCTTCCTCCTCAGTCCCCAGCAGGAGACTAAGACTGCTCTAACAGGGAGTCCTTTTTATTCTGTGGAGACTCCTCCTCCACTCGCAGCTGGTTGGCTTGGAATGGCCCCTCCTCACTTTGGCCCTCCCCCTGAAACCATGGATTGGCCTCACCAGCTCCACCCTTAATTTCCCACACCTGTGGCTCCTCTGGACCTACAACTTCTGGGGGAAGGAACCAAGGGACGTCTCTAGCCTGGTGTTGCTGCTTTTCCTTCCCCCCTTCTCCTGAATCTTTGGTTCCTATATAGTCTAGCATAGTGACCCCGTCACAGTGATCCAGAAAACTACAGACCAGTGAATCTGCTGCCTGTCCCAGGCAAAATGGTAGAAACTATTGTAAAGAACAAAATTGCTGAACATATGTGTTACATTTGTCCGGCCACAAGAGGGTCTTGCAGTCACCCCCAGCACCGAAAATGCCATCATTGTGCCAGGGATGCTGCCGCCATACCTTCCTTCTAGGTGCGTGTACCGCAGAACCTAAAAGACCCTGCAGCAGAATATCACTGTAGGTGCCAGGAGTATGTCAGAGCCGGCTGAGGATTTAAACCCCAGCTGTGTTCTTAGCCAATGCCTCAGCAACAAGTCTCCCGCCGGGGTAAGTCTCCCGCCGGGGTAAGGCCCTTTAAATTTACAGCCTCACCCGCGAAGGGTCTGCCGCCGATCGTGCAGCATCCGGTCCCGTTTCGCCGTCCTTCCAGCCGCTGTGCACGCCCACTGCCGACACGCCAGCGACGCCCAACCAACCCGGAGAGGCCCTGAGGCCCTTTAAATTCTCTACCTACCGGCGCTTCCCTCCTTCAGTTCGGCGATCGCAGCGAGGACGTCCACGAGGCAGGCCTGCGCAATCGGCGCCACAGACCCGCCGGGGTAAGGCCCTTTAAATTTACAGCCTCACCCGCGAAGGGTCTGCCGCCGATCGTGCAGCATCCGGTCCCGTTTCGCCGTCCTTCCAGCCGCTGTGCACGCCCACTGCCGACACGCCAGCGACGCCCAACCAACCCGGAGAGGCCCTGAGGCACTTTAAATTCTCCGATCATCGGCGCCGCGCGCCGAGCGCCGAAGGAGCGCGTCAAAGGGGCCTGCCCCTTTGAGCGCCCCTTCCAGCGGCCCTGCAAGGCGGCACTGCTGTACTCCAATAACCGCCCTTCCACAGATCAGCACCCTCAGCACCTTACTAAAGTGCGAGACCTATACCTTGGATAGCCCCCATGACGTAGTAGTCCAACCGTAGACAAAGAATATAGTGACACATTGTAGGAAGCTTCTTTCCAGCATCTACTCCTTTTTTCCTGGTGACAGAGACTTCCTACATTATATGCTAGCTGCCACTCGCACAGAGAATAATCGTCTGGTGTCCTTCCACCCTGTGCTTCTCCGTTTGTGCATTCCCTATCCCTACCGTCTAGACTACTTGAATTGACAACTGCCATGTACTTGTCAACTGCAATGTTCTTGACAACCACTGTATTTGTTATTTGATCGGCATAGGATAACTACCTCTACGGTATTTGATAATTACTGTGCACCTCTCTATCATTACATTCTATCAATTGCTGTGACCCATAGTTCTCCTCTTCCACTCCCTCTCACACTGGAATTGTTCCATCAAATATTTCCAGTCCCCTCTCTTTCCCCCTTCCACACATTCACCATTTCCTCGCTTCTGCTTCAGTACATTCTATAACCTTAAATATAAGTACCTCCTCCTATCTCTCTTATCATCAATACCCAATTCCATTCGTACACTACATCCTAACATCCATTCAGCATGCATCAATACCAAATCACCATTCTCAAATACAACAAATACAGGCCCAACTCTCCCCTATACCCACGGCATCACTCACATCTAAGAACCATCCTTCCCTCCATGATCTCCCCCCCTCTCACCCAAATCATTGGTCTCACCGCTCTCTCTCTTGTTCTCCTCAACGCCCAGTCACTAAACAAAAAAACCCCTCTACTCAACGACCTACTCATAGACCAAAATCCGGATATCTGTGCCATAACAGAGTCCTGGCTAAAGGAATCTGATACGGTTCTCATTAATCAGCTTCCAACTGATACATATGACATTTTTTCTATCCCCAGGGCAAAAAAGAAAGGAGGTGGTTTACTTTTAGCCATTAAGAAAAAATTCAATATGATACTCCTCCCCATCCTCCCCCCACCTAAAATTGAAATAGGACTTTTCAAGTCCCCATCCCTACAAATCTGTCTCGTCTATGCCCCCCCAGGAATTCTACATAGCAACCCTTCAACTCTTATAGAATACATCGCTAAGAACATCTCTATCGATACCCCAGCAATCATATTAGGCGACTTCAACTTACATGTTGACAGCTCCCCCCGGTCCCCATCATGTGACGCTATACTCGACTCACTAAACGCTCTAGGATTCAAACAATCCATTGAATTCCCTACTCACAAGGCAGGCCACACTCTCGATCTCCTCTTCACTAATGCCCTCATTCAAACTGACCCTCCTTCCCACACACCCATCCCCTGGTCAGATCATCACCTCATCAATGCATCTCTCTCCCTCAAGATACCCACATGCCATGATAACATAAATAAAACTATCCATTACAGGAAAAATTGTACCAGAGATGACCTTATCTCAGCAGTTTCAAACAATCTTGATCACTTAGACCTCTCCGACGCAGACACAGCACTGGCCTCATGGCATAATATTACAAATATTATAGCCAATTCCACGTGCCCCCTACAAGCCAAACTTATCTCCTCACAAAACAACAACAAAAAGAAACCCTGGTACTCCCACGAACTAAAACACCTTAAACAACAACTTCGAAAATCCGAAAAGATTTGGCGCCATGACCCATCTCATAAACATTTGGCACAATTCAAATCCTCCCTACACCTGTACAAAGAAAAACTCAATAATACTAAACGAGATTTCTTTGCTAACAAAATACACCAATTCCAATACAATCCTAAAGTGCTATACGAGTACGTTAATTCTCTTACCAAGTCAGCAGCTTCTGACGTCCCAGATGACGTAGCCAAATCTAAATGTGAAGAACTTGCCACATTTTTCCAAACTAAAATAGACAAGTTGATATCCAAGTTCACCAATGCATCATCCACTCCCATCCAACAATCTGAACCTGACTGCAACCAAGTCAAGACTAGAAATAACACTAATATTCTATCTTCTCTAGAATGCACCTCTACACTAGAAATAGAAATTCTCATTAAAAAAGCCAAACCTTCCACCCATCCTACCGACACAATACCCACCAAACATCTTCTCGCAATACCTAACCTGATTGCTAAACCCTTAACAAATATCATCAACCTGTCCATTAACTCAGGAAAGGTACCTGTCCCTCTTAAACAGGCAATCGTCAAACCTATTCTAAAAAAACCTAAACTAGACCCCTCTGATCTAGCCAATTACCGTCCCATCTCCAATCTGCCTTTCATATCCAAACTCCTTGAAAAAACCGTTAACAAACAACTCACTGAATATCTCGATGAAAACCACATCCTTGCACCTTCTCAGTATGGTTTTCGGAAATCCCACAGCACCGAGACTCTTTTACTCTCTCTGTCAGATCATATTCTCAAAGGCTTCGAGAAAGGGCAATCTTATATCCTTGCCTTTCTTGATATCTCCTCTGCATTTGATACCATCAGCCACT
Source organism: Rhinatrema bivittatum (assembly GCF_901001135.1). Lineage (NCBI taxonomy): Eukaryota > Metazoa > Chordata > Amphibia > Gymnophiona > Rhinatrematidae > Rhinatrema > Rhinatrema bivittatum. The sequence goes on from NC_042617.1 coordinate 311,720,580, forward strand.
CCATTCTCCTACAGCGATTATCTGAAATTGGCATCACAGGTGTTGCCCTTAATTGGTTCAACTCCTACCTCAGTAATAGAGAGTTCAAAATTCAGCTAGGAAACCATGTCTCCAAGGCCATACCCCTCAAGCAAGGTGTCCCACAAGGTTCATCCCTCTCCTCAACCCTTTTCAACATCTACCTCTTACCCCTCTGTTACCTCCTTTCTAGCCTCAACCTCCCTCATATATACGCTGACGATGTTCAGTTGCTCATCCCCATTACCGACTCTCTTTCAAAAACCATGGATATTTGGAATGATACCCTCCAATCCATAAACAACCTCCTTTCTTCCATCCACCTAGCCCTTAACACCACTAAAACCGAAATTATGCTTATCTCACCTCAAAACCAACTGAACCCCTCCCCGCTTTCACACATCCCATTTGCTCAACAAGTCCGAGATCTGGGTATTATTCTCGATGGTCACTTCTCACTGAAGAAATTCATCAGTAATATAATAAAGGATGGATTCTTTAAACTTCACACCCTTAAGAAACTTAAACCTCTACTTCATCCCCCTGACTTCCGTACGGTTCTACAAACTATTATCTTTGCCAAAACAGACTATTGTAATTCCCTTCTCCTCGGACTCCCCAACAATGCCATCCACCCCCTTCAAATACTACAAAATACTACAGCACGGATTTTGACCAACACACACAGACACGATCACATCACACCGGTACTAAAAGATCTACATTGGCTTCCCATAGCCTCCCGTATACAATATAAGGCTCTCTCACTCGTTCATAAGGCCTTGTACAACCCCGAAATGAATTGGTTCAATGACTCCCTCCGATTTCACCAAGCCAATAAACCCACTAGACACATTCATCTCGCCACCATGCCCACCACTTCACCTAAACTCTACAAATTAACCTCCACGAGAGCACGTGCATTATCAATCGCAGGGCCCATCCTCTGGAATACAATGCCAGTTGAACTTCGCCAAGAAGAATGCCCAAAAACTTTCAAGCGCAAGCTTAAGACCTGGCTCTTCACCAAAGCATACACTTAAATTCTCATTTCTCTCATCTATGCCCTCCCATCTCTGTCCCCCTTGACCCAGATTTTCACTAAATGCGGATGAGTCCCCCTCGAACTGGTTTCTCCCTAAGCATACATCATTCCTCCTCTCACTCCCTTCTGTATTACCCTACCCCCTCCCTACCCCTTCTTCTCCCCCCCTCTCCTCACCCCTTCCCTTCACATTTGATATTTCATGTTATTCCCTATAATTGTACATTTTGTATATACCTGCAATCTTTGCCTACACTAACTTATTAATCTAATTTCATTCTTCTGTCACTTTTCCTCCTTTTTTCTCTTTTTACCCTCTTGTATTCATGTTATTTTAATTTTAGATTAATGCTTTATTTCCCCTACCTTTCCTTACTCTCTAATTATTATGTTTCAATATGTTCTAATTGTATTATGTTAAACTTGTTCGATGTAAAGCGCCGCCACAGGCACTAGTTTCTTGTTTCGCTGTGAACCGATGTGATATCATTGATGAATGTCGGTATATAAAACTGTTAAATAAATAAATAAATAAATAAATAAAAATTCCTGCTTGTTTCATCTCATCCAGTTTGTCTTGCCTTGTCTTTCCAGCCCTGCCTTGCCTTGCTTTGTCTAACCTGCCTTGCCTCTCCAGCCCTGCTCTACCTCCTCTCATCCAGCCAGTTCTGCCTTTTTCAGTCCGCCTTGCTTCATTCCTGCCTTCACCTCGGACTGACTTTTGGATCAGACCCTTGCCTGGACCTTGACTACTTATGCTTGCCTCCTGCCACTATCCCTTGCCTGGATCTTGACTACTCTTGCTTGCCGCCTGCCACTGACCCTTGCCAGGACCTTGACCACTCCTTGTTTTCTGCCTGCCCCACTCAGCCTGGCCACGGATTCTCTATTTTTCCTTACCCTGGCTGGCCCTCAGATCCCAAGGGCTGAACCTGCGGAGAAAGGGGTTGATAAGGTGAAGCTCCTGACCAATCCCATCCCAGGATACGTTTGCCAGCTGTTGGTGTGGGCTTATGGGGTTCACTTTCTAGGCTGTGCCAACGACACATCAGCACTAAGGCTCCATATCCCTAACAATTTAGATAGACATAGTTTAATGGAACAAAGTCAACATGGATATAGCCAAGGGAAGACTTGCCTCACCAATTTGCTACATTTTTTTGAAGGTGTATATAAACATGTGGCCAAAAGTGAGCCAGCTGATATAGTGTACCTGGATTTCCAGAAAGCATTTGAAAGTCCCTGATGAGAAAATTTTTAGGAAATTAAAAAGTCATGGGATAGGGGGCAGTGTCCTATTGTGGATTGCCAACTGGTTAAAAGATAGAGAACAGAAAGTAGGGCTAAATGATAGTGGAAAACAGAAAATAGTGGAGTGCCTAGGGATCTGTTCTGGGACCACTCCTTTTTAATATATTTATAAACAACCTGGAAATGGGAGCAATTATGCATTATGCAAAATTGTTAAATCACATGAGGATAGTGAGAAATTGCAAGAAGACCTTGCAAAACTGGGAGACTGGCCATGTAAATGGCAAATTCAATTTAATGTGGACATTACCTGCTATTAAGTTCACTTAGGGGCGGATTTTAAATGCCCTGCGCGGGTAAATCCGGCCGAATTTACGCGCACAGGGCCCTCGCACGCCGGCACCTATTTTGCATAGGTCGCCGGCGTGTGCAGAGCCCCGGGACGCGCGTAAGTCCCGGGGCTGCGTAAAAGGGGCGTGTCGGGGGGCGTGCCGTGGGGCGTTGCGGAATGACGCAGCGTTTTGGGGGCGTGACGCGGCGCTTCTGGGGCGGGCCCGGGGGCGTGGTGCCAGCTCGGGGGCTTGTTCGAGGCCTCCGGACCAGCCCCCGGGTCGGGTGTTGGCGCGCCAGCAGTCCGCTGGTGCGCGCAGATTTACGTCTGCTTTCAGCAGGCGTAAATCTGCCAACAAAGATAAGGGGGGGGGTTTAGATAGGGCCAGGGGGGTGGGTTAGGTAGGGGAAGGGAGGGAAAGGTGGGGGGAGGGCGAAGGAAAGTTCCCTCCGAGGCCGCTCCGAAATTGGAGCGGCCTCGGAGGGAACAGGCAGCGCACGCTGGGCTCGGCGCGCGCAGTTTGCACAAATGTGCACCCCCTTGCGCGCGCCGACCCCGGATTTTATAAGATACGCACGGCTACGCGCGTATCTTATAAAATCCAGCGTACTTTTGTTCGCGCGCGCGTATGTTTTTAAGATCTACCCCTTAGAGAATAGCCACTGCCATTAGCAATGGTAACATGGAATAGACTTAGTTTTTGGGTACTTGCCAGGTTCTTATGGCCTGGATTGGCCACTGTTGGAAACAGGATGCTGGGCTTGATGGACCCTTGGTCTGACCCAGTAGGGCATTTTCTTATGTTCTTATGTTCTTAAGTGCAAAGTGATGCACTTAGGGAAGAATAACCCAAATTATAGTTACACAATGCAAGGTTCCACATTAGGAGTCACAATTCAGGAAAAGGATCTAGGCGTCATTGTTGATAATACATTGAAATCTTCTGCTCAATGTGCAGCAGCAGCCAAAAAGTAAATAGAATGCTAGGGATTATTAGGAAAGGAATGGAGAATAAAACAGAGAAGATCATAATGCCTCTGTATCACTCCATAGTGCAACCTCATCTTGAATACTGTGTGTAGTTCTGGTCACCGCATCTCAAAAAAGATAGAGCAAAATTAGAAAAGGTACAGAGAAGGGCAACCAAAATGATAAAGGGGATAGAACGAGTCCCCTGTGAGGAAAGGCTAAAGAGGTTAGGACTCTTCTACTTGGAGAAGAGACAGCTGAGGGGAGGTATGGTAGAGGTCTATAAAATAATTAGTGGAGTGGAATGAGTAAACATTATCAGTTGTTTTATTTATTTATTTATTTAAAATCTTTTTTATACCATCGTTAAGCTAATTGCCGTCATAACGGTTCACAATAAGGCACATAATTTCAAACTTAGATGTGTTGATTTATATTAACTAAACAGGTGCCATCAAATACTGTAACATAGTTTCATATTAAATGTTTATTCTTTCAAAATGTTTATTCTTTCAAAAAGTACAAAGACTAGGAGTCACACAATGAAATTACTAGGTGATATACTTAAAACTAATAAGAAAATGTTTTTTACTCAACGTATAATTAAGCTCTGCAATTTGTTGCCAGAGGATGTGGTGAAAGCTATTAGTATAGCTGCGTTTAAAAAAGGTTTGGACAAGTTCCTGGAGGAAAGGTCCATAAACCATTATTAAAGTGGAGTTACAGAAGTCCTCTTCTTATCCCTGGGATAAACAGCATGGTATTTATCTACCCCTTGGGATCCTGCCAGGTACTTGTGACCTGGATTGGCCACTGTTGGAAACAGGATACTGGGTTTGATGGACATTGGTCTGACCCAGTATGGCAAGTCTCATGTTCTTATGGTACACCGCCTCCCCTATCTGAAGGCAGACGCTGACAGAGGAAGGCCCAACACTAGTGACCACAGGGTCCTTCACTGGAGGAGACGTGACTGCACCTGAGACCATCACACAGTGATAGACACAGCTTTGACCCAAGACCTTGGGACCATAGATAAGTATGTGACACACATCTGAGGGACCCAAATTAGGTTTGCCAGACTAATAAAAACTACTGAGCTCAGTAGGAATGTGACAGAAAAGACAGACAAAACAGAAAAAGACAAATATATTCAGCCAAGCAAGACAAAGATACCTACCTCTCCTTGTTTCAGCGGAGCTTGGATGAGAAAATATAACCCACAAAAACTCAATTTCTTAGAATACAAATTTGACATTTGGATAGAAATTTGGGACACAGCTAGAGTAAATTAAAAGTGGTACTTACCTGAGTCTGAGTTGAATCCAACTTGAGGCTCTGCAAGAAAGAGAATAGAATTATTAATATTGGTTTAGTATTGCTATATGTAAAAGAGTTTAAAAGCATTTACATTCTAAATATTTATTTAATTGTTGTAAAAGAAGAAAAAGAAGAATTTTCCTTGAAATATTGTTTCATAGATACTTATTGAAAGAATTTGAATATTTGTTATTGTTTATTGCAATTCCTAATCCTTTTCATTTTAGAAAAATAAAATTGTTAAATCTTTTTATCACAGAGGTTCTCCAGATATTGTAACATCCCCCCTCAGGACAGTTATCCTAACTTTATCCCTGCTTCCCTTCCCTACCCCCAGGAGCCTATGATGCTCTCTTTCCTACTGGGTCTCCTGGGCAGAAATGGGGTCCTAAACCTACCCAGCAAACAGTACACACTGTGAGGTTCCTTCTAGAGACCTCACAATACAGAAACATTTCACACCCCCAACCTTAGGCGCAAAGCGGGAGAAGATCTCTGCCATAGGGAGGCGCTGTTTAGATATAGGCTGGGTACAGCCATAGAAAAGACTCTGTTCTGAAGCCTAAGTTGACGAAATGCCTTTACCAAAGGAAGCTGATGTTGATATTGTGGCCTTAATGATTTACTGGATCTGACCCACCGCAATTGATTACTCATACGTGGCCCTCTCAAGATCTTAAATGCAAATACCAAGCCTTAAACTTACACAGTCAGTAGCCTAGAGATTGCAGGGAATAATGTGAATTCAGCTGAAGCTTGTTCCATAGTCAGGGTGAGTGGGAGTGTTCAGACAACTTAGGGATGTCCGCTGACATAGAGAGATGATGGGAGTGGTGTTACTATCTCCACCCCTGAGAACTTCTAATCAGAAGAATGACTAAGAGTTTGCTGAGTCCAGGTTGCCCCTCTAGGACCTATAGGAAGGTAAATCTCTGAATCCTAAATGACTGCAGTCCAACTTCTAGGCTGCTTTAATTTGTCTGGGAAGAGAAACTGGAGGATTTCCTAGCCAGGGTCGTCAGATGGGGGAGGTAAGACGGGCGCCTGTCTAGGATGCCAGGCCAGAGGGAACTGGCCTGCAGCACTCTCAACCACAGTGCCACAGGGGAAGATCCTGCACCTCTGCTTCCATGCGCCGTGAGTGAAATGAGATCTGCCATGTGCGTGTGCCGTACCATTGCTGAGGGATCAACTTGCGAAATGGGAGGGTGAGGCCCCTGGGATGCTGTTTGGCCCTGCGATAGCCCTGACACAGTCATTATTCTCCTTTCTACCTCCAGTTCCCAGGACTGGTACAGTGGGGTTTCTCTCTGATAACCTGTGTGTGTTTGTTACTGATAAAAACTTTCCTCCTAAACCCACTCTCCCCTTCCCAATTTTCTGTCTCTGTGAATAGTACTGTCATCCTTTCAGTTCCCACAGCCTAGTAGTGCAGTAGAAATGATAAGCAGTAGGAACAGTGGAAGAGCATCATTAGTAGGGGTGTTAGGACTAATATCACATTGCAAAAGATAGTGAGGAGTGAATGGTAACGAAGAGAAGGAGAGTCGCTAGTGTTGAGATGAAGGGGAATACAAGGAACACCATTGTGGGGAACGGAATAGTAGAGTCACCAGGGGGACTGACATTGAAAGTCATCACCAGGGGTAAGGGGACTGAAGAGGAGGATCACTGGCATGGAAGGATAGGGGAGGAGGATGAGCACCACTAGGAGTGGGCACAGAGAGAAGGAGCACTCCCACCTTTACAATTCTAACGAGCAACAACCCATAAGAGCAACAGTAACATGGAATAGACTTAGTTTTTGGGTACTTGCCAGGTTCTTATGGCCTGGATTGGCCACTGTTGGAAACAGGATGCTGGGCTTGATGGACCCTTGGTCTGACCCAATATGGCAATTTCTTATATAACATTAGTGAGTACTTTTACTGCTTTTTTTTTAAAACTGTTTGACTCCAATTCCCTTTTTCTTTTATTATGGTGTTAATTATAGTAAAAAAAAAACACCAAAGTAGGCAGGAAAGTCCCACATAAAAACCAATACCAAACCAAACGGTGGGCACGAATATGAGCATGTTATAAGTGAATGCGAAAAATGGTTCAACAGTGCATCAACTTTCTCTAAAAAGGATAATAGGAAAATATCAAGAAAAGTGGTCGGTAACAGATCTATAAGTATTTCAAACCTCAAATTAGGGTCACAGGATTTTAAGCCAGTCATAAAACAGGTGCAGCAAAACATCATCATCTTTCCATAGATGTAAAACGTTGGCAATAAAGCATTTCCATAAAATGATGGGATCCAAAACGTCATTAACGAAGAGCCAAATCGCTGAAAAATACCAACATACAGCTAGTTGGCTAGATCATGGGCCGCTGTGACTCCCATGGCTGAACTCCTAACTGATTTAAAAAAAAAAAAAATAAAGTTGTTTGCCAGTGCTATCTCCGCTAAGTCAAGTAAGAACTGTGTGCAGCCCCTGCCCCTGCTGTAATGTATCTGGGATGCTTCTCTCTCTGGAATATTTGAACAGTGTAGGGCAATTCCATGTGCCAGAGGGATCACCATCCACAGTTTCAAGAATGGCAATGATTTCCATGGAGTTTTTCTTATAGGATTTCAAGGGTGGAAGGAATGGCTGAAGAAGCTCAAGAATAGAATCTTTTCCAGAGGCAACGGATTCTTCAAAGAGTTATGCACTTTAGACAAAATGTATTCTGTAGGACCAGGATCTTTACACCTGGGTCTTTATGTCCAAAAATGATTTCTCCTCGGAGGTCATGAAATCTTGCTCAAAGCCTATATCTAAGATTCCTTTAATCAGTGGGACACAAAAGCGGGAGCAGGATCTTCAGCAAGGCGCTGAGAGTAAGAGGTGTCAGATAATTGCTCCTTTCGAGTACCACCAAGGCCATCCCCATCCTTGTCAGCAGGCTTAGAAAGCAGATCATTCTGCATTCTTCAATCAGACCAGAATTTCCTTCTCTAGCCTAGTCAGCCTGACATAGCGTTCCTTCCGATTGTGGGTCAATTTATCCAAATCTGATAAAGCTTAATTGCACTGATGGGTTTACAGTGCGCGGGGTTTGTTAAGGGGTTGGATTTTTTTTCCCCATTTGTGGGGTCTGTTTTGGAGCGCTCATGGTACTTGGAAATTGCTTTTGCTTTTATTAAGATTTGTAAACTCATTAAATATTTATAATAATTAAAATCTGTTTCCACGCCAGAATATTACAAATCACTATTCCTGTGTAGAAAATATACAGTGTATAGGGTGACATCAGTGCAGTATTAATATTCTTTAAACACTGAAGAAATAAGCAACGTATTAGTCTTGCGACGAAAACAGGCACTGTCCCAGCAAAGTAATATAACATTTTCCACTATGATATCTAATCTTTCACATCCTGTTGGTCAATGTGTCTGTTTGTTTTGGAACAGTGAAAAATAAAGGTTTACCAGATGCTGGGGACCTTCTTGTTTTTGTCTGTCTTTAGTAGCCCTGTGAGTATTTCCATTTCTATTTCCATGATATTCCAAGCAAAGTCAGAGCAATCCAAAGAAATAGCAGCAGCCGCATCTTTTTCCATATTCTGATGACGGCCAGAATACCAGCAAGTCCTATGTAATATATTAGATCCTTGCAAGCTAGGGAAACCTTGCTATTTGACCAGCATAAGACCTACCCAAACGTGGTGTTGTATACGAGCTTTTCAGACCCCCACGGGTCCTGTGAATAGAAAGGAAGCAGGGATTTGCGTGATCTTGAAAGCACACCTACCCCATCCACTTTGAATAATTCTTATGACGGTTGCATAAAAGTGTCCCGATCTGTAGATAATCCCATTTTCCCCAGAGCCGATATGGCTACAAGAACTCTCTCTGCTGCAGAAAAGGTTGCGTTGTTAGAGCAGGTGCAGACCACTGCCTCACTTTGGTACCAGGGCACCTGTGATGTCCTTAGCCAAGCTCTGAACAGCAGAGGATATATAATACCAGAAGAATGTCCATCATAAATATGGGAGCGTTTGAAAACTTCAGGTGCTGTGCAGCTGCAGTCCATCCCGTCTCAAGGCTGGAAGGATGTACACCATGTTCACAAAACTTCAAAGGCATCCGTTACAGTCAATGTGTGTGTGTGTGTGTGTGTGTGTGTGCGTGCGCACCCGCATGCTCAGTCCCCAGCCCTTTCGCTCCCACTCACCCCCTGCTCAATCCTTCCTCCCTTCCCCCGCCCAATGCATCCCTACCTCTTCCCGCCCCGCCAAGACTTAATCAGCCCCCCACAGACTCAGTGCCATCCTGAGTCTTAATTTTGCACACACACACCCCCCCCCCCCCCCCCCCAGCCAGTTTCATTCTTCCTCCATTCCTCGCAGCTCTCGTTCTCTTATCGTAGCAGAATGTGTCAAATGTCGACGGCCTCCCCCTCCCAGCCTCGGTTCTTTCCCTCATCCTTGGCCTTTGAGCCGCTGGTTGGCAGTGTGGTTGCCTGGTTGCTTGGCAGGTGCCTCATAAGCTGTGAGAGCCTTTATGGAAGTACGAGAGATTAGCTTTGATTATATAGGATACTCTTTCTTCCCACCATTGGCCATCCTTGCCAGCCATATCGCCATAAGTGAGTTCATCGGGGGTGTACTAAAAGTGTATTAATATTTCTTATAGTACAGAAGCTCTCTGTCAGGACGTGAACTAGGGCCTTGCTCCACACATTTTGCCATTCCTCCTCCATCTGCAGTGGCAAGCTTGTTTTGTTCCATTTTGAGTTTATGCAGTGCGACAACAGATTTATTGCCTAAGCCCAAGGATGCTATACATTGCATTCCCTGGATGCTAGATATATATATCATACCCCAATGATTCGATATATCATACCTCTGGACTCAAAGACCCTCTGAATCGGGTGTTTGGTAAGTGTACCATCCCAAAAGAGACAGATCCCCTTAAAAGGATTTAGTGTCTTCAGAAGCAGCAAAGAATCAAACCTGAAGTGAGAAACTAGCCACCGATAAGATTTAAAAGGACTTTTAACTTCAGTCCCCAAACGCCTGTTCCAGATATATAAAAGTCAAATTCCCCGTGAGCGTGCTGACACTCTCAGGTCATTAATTAGCTGAAGCTCTGTAAGAATAGATACTGAGGCAACGTGACACCCTGAGACTTTTTAACTGGTCTTGTATCTAGCATGACAGTGCCGGGAAGGAAGGAAGGAAGGAAGGGGGTGATGTTTAAATCAGTGGAAAAAAATGTTTCATTCAGATTGCAAGGGGGGGGGGGTCCAGTTTCACATCTGACATTCCCAGGGCAGCAACCCGGCCAGAGTCACCAGGATGACAAGAGACCCAGTCTGCAGGCACTATATAGTGCCACATCTGGCCATCGGGGCACACTAATCCACCGAACTGTGGCTGCCTGGCAGCTGTGGATCCATCCCCCCCACCCAAGATAGACTGAGCCCTGGTTGTATCCCTTTCCATGCATGGAGGTGTAGTTCCTGCTGTTCTTAATCAGAATTACAGACAGAATTATAGTTGGGGGTGGGGACACCAGGACTGAATTAGTCTGTCAGGAAAAGAGATGGGAGGTGAGGAACGGAGCCTGTTGCTGGCAAAACTCTACCACGCACGGGTCAGTCAAGCTGCTGCGCAAAGTCTTACCCTGGCTGTTCCCCCATCCCCGGCCCCATCCAAATGTCTTCATTTACAGGCAGGCCCACAAGACTTTCCCAAAACCGATACATCTGCCCCTTAACGATTTTCTTCAGCTTTTTATGAGAAAAACAAAAAAGTATTTGGCACCTTTGTTGGGCCGGTCAGGAAGATATACGGCATCCCAACAAGCGACTCCATCTTGAGGGCGTTTGAGCCGGCTGCTGCTCTGCCTCCTTAGCACATGATTTGCGCACGGGGCCTGCTGGATTTAGCTTCAGAAGGAAATCTCAGCTTTTGTTGGCCTTTGTTGCAGGGAGACGGGACATTTCTCTGTGACTTGCTCTACCTGGAAATGCTAATGCAGTAAAAAAAAAAAAAAAAGGACGTGAGGTTAACAAAATGGGAATTAATCTTTCTAAAGATTGCTTTTAAATCTAAAAGCCTGCACAGGAACTGAATTGGTTAGATCATGGCAATTCTTCCTCTCAGAATTCTCAGACTTTTACATTTCATTTGGTGCTTGGGCCCGGCATTTTCCTCCTGTTTCTTTGGAGCTTCTACCTCAAGTCAAGACTGGCGTCTTCACCATGAGGCTCATTTACAATTACCCAGGAATTTTCATTTTTCCCCCTTTTTATTCCCTCTCCCTCCACTTCCCCCCATCTATCCCAGACACTCAACGCACAATTAAACTCTGGAATTTGTTGCCAGAGGATGTGGTTAGTGCAGTTAGTGTAGCTGGGTTTAAAAAAGGATTGGATAAGTTCTTGGAGGAGAAGTCCATTACCTGCTATTAATTAAGTTGACTTAGAAAATAGCCACTGCTATTACTAGCAACGGTAACATGGAATAGACTTAGTTTTTGGATACTTGCCAGGTTCTTATGGCCTGGATTGGCCACTGTTGGAAACAGGATGCTGGGCTTGATGGACCCTTGGTCTGACCCAGTATGGCGTGTTCTTATGTTCTTGTTTCAGTGATAAGCCTCTGGCTGAGAAGGATAAACCCAGTACCCTAGCACAAGTACGTTCCAAGAGGCAGATAGGGGTCCCCATTGTGCGATGGTTGGGACTCCCTCTCCTGCATCCCCAGCGGCCTGTGAGCACTGTCTTCACCACACTCCAGCCCGAGTTCAGTAATTGAACTGGGCTGCTCCATGTGGCAGCACTGCAGGGCCACGTGTTCTTTTAGGAGTTCTGTGGAAAAATAACAAAAGAACGCCTTACAGGGAGGTCATGTCTGTCCAGCGGTGACGTAGTACGGTGTTTCCCCAACCCTCTCCTGGAGGCACACCTATCTAATAGGGTTTTTGGGATGGCCACAATGAATATGCATAAGATAGATTTGCATAAACTGGGTATGCAAATTTATCTCAAGTATATGCATTTTGGGTTTCCTAAAAACCCTAATGGTTAGGTGTGCCTCCAGGAGAGGGTTGGAGAAACACTGACCCTTATAACGAAACTGGAGATCAGATCATGAATACAGCCATAGACAAGAGGAACCTGATACACGAGAGCACCAGAGGACCAGAGGGCCAGAGGCACTGGGGGGACAGTGGGTGAATGGGAGGAGAGGGGGCAGGTACAGAATGCTATTGGAAATTGTGTACACGTTTCCAAACTTGTTTATAAAGTTGTAACCAGAATAAAGTTAAGCCATGTTGTGGCAAGTAGATCTTGCTTTTCAATAGAGGAATAGTGTAATAGAGGAGTAGGCTGAGAACCAGGGAAGCTACAGTTCAAATCCTACGCTGCTCCTTGTGACTTTGGGCAAGTCACTTCATCCTCCATTGCCTCAGATTCAAACTTAGGGGGGTCATTGGGATTTACTAAACTGAAGTACAGAATACCACAGCTTAGTAAAACCTGCAGTAAAATACCGCAGGTTAGTTCCCCCAAAAGAAGCCACACAATGATGGCCCCAAAGCTTTGGGCTGCCATCTTCTTTAAGGGCCCTAGCACCCTGAATAACCCTTCCCTTCACAGGGGTCTAAAGAGACTCCCTCTCCCCTTATTATGTGATAAGGGCATTGGTAGGACTTGGACCAGCTGGTGCCATTTTTTAAAATGGTGACGCCAGGCCCGGCGCCATAGAAGAAACTCCGGGCCCCACTGGGCTACTAGGAATGTTATGGTGAGGACCTGGGGGAGGCCTAGGGTGGGAAGAGGGTACTTACAGAAGGGGAGGGGTTTGGGAGGGGGGTGGGGTCTCCACGCAGAACCTTCATTCACAAAATCTTTTATTATTTTGGCTGCCTCATGGGACAGTAGGAGTGAGTGGGACAGAGGGGTCTCGCCTATACTGGGAAGTTATTTGGGCAACTAAAGCCCTTTAAGGCATGGCCCCAGGGGCACCAGGATGCATGTTACCATCCCGAAGCACCCAGGGAAAGTTAGCCACAACTCCTGAGTTGTAGCTAGCTTTCAAGAAAAGAACACATCTTGCAAATGTCCAGGCAAGCCGCATTATTTTATTTACATGGTATTGCCTAATAATTAGCTGCTTTGCATGTATTTGCATGGAAGGCAGCTCATTACCATGCTTGCATTACAGGGGGATAGTGCTTGCATGGCTAAAGTGTTTAAATGCCTAACACTGCTAAGTAAATAAAGTGATTAAATTGTAAGACCTCTGAGGAGCGGGAAATACCTTCTTACCTGAATGTAGCTCATCTTGAACTATCAATGAAAGGGCATGAGTAAAAATCTAAATACAAAATAAAACAGTACTTAGTTGTGCATTGCTCAGACTGTAACAGTCGCCTTCTGAGATTTATGCTTGCAGCGTTTGTAAAATCCCAGCCCTGATAACTCTGCCTTTAGTCCTTTCAAAGCAGAGAAAATGAGACCCAGTTGTAATTGGCCAATAATTATTTGGACTTTTAAAGAATCATCCAAAATTGATCCCTGACATGTTTTGCAGTTTCATGCTTCAGAAACATGGGATAGAAGACATGGCAAAATATTTCTGATCATGAAAACTGGGGGAGAGGAATTCTGCTCTTATTACTCAATTTCTGGTGCATGCACTGAGCTCAGGGAGATAAAGTGACTCACCCTAAGGTCACACAGAGAGTCAGCGGGACCGATGTAATACATTTTGCGGAAAGCGGGCGCTGACTTTTCAGCGCCTGCTTTCTTAGCGCATGTCTGCCAGTAATAAAAATGGATGCCGATAAACTTCACTTTATCTCCCTGTGCCTCAGCTCTAATCCCAGCTCTGTCACTGGGATTAGAGTTGAGGCACAGGGAGATAAACTCACCCTAAGGTGCCACAGAAAGTCAGTGGCAGAAATGGGATTAGAGCTGAGGCTCAAGGAGATAAAGTGGCTCATCCTAAGGTCACACAGAGAGTCAGTGGCAGAGCTGGGATTAGAGCTGAGGCACAGGGAGATAAAGTGGCTCTCTCTAATGTCACATATAATCAGTGATAGAGCTAGGATCAGGAAGATAAAATGACCTGTCCAAGATCTAACAGAAAGCATGCGCCATTACCTCAGCTCTGATTTCAGCAAAGGCATGTATGCTTATTGCTTTTCTCAAACTCTGCACTTCTGATCAGGTGACATGTCTGGCAATTAACAGCATGAATCTTGAATGGGCAGACAAGATGGGCCTTACAGTCTTTATCTGCCATTATAGTCTATGTCTCTATGTTTTGATCATGGCTAATTATGGTTATACATTCCAGATTGATATCTGACATTACATTTTATGCTTCTATACTACAAAACCTCTATATATTGCAGGTTTAAGTGAATTTTCAACACATTACACTTGTAAAAATGAGCATGTACATGCGTAAGTCACCTCTGCCCGCATACTCTGTACTTTATAAACATCAGAAATGCGCGTGTGTTTTCACTTTCACACGCGTGTAAAAAAGGGGCGGTCTAAGGGCATTCCGGGGGCGAGCTGACACCTACCTAGGTTGCTATTTTAAAAGACATGTGCAGACATTGCCCAGCTTTCTCACGTTATTTATACACCTGCTAATTATCTGGCGTACGTGTTTATGGCATGATAATGACTGGGGGTGGGGGAATCTGAATAGACTGGGGGGGGGGGGGGGAGATTTAAGGCTGAAGAACCAGGAAGGTCTTGATGACCCGGAGAAGGCCTGGGGTGAACTGGTGGACTCGACTGGTAAACTGGCTAATTTCCTCACGCGTGTTTTAAAATTGGCCGACTTATGCGTGGAAAGCAGGACTTACGCAGGCAAGTCCTAGTTTACTTTCGCGTGCAAAATAACCACGTGAATGTTTATGAAGTAGAAATGGAAGGTACGTGCATTCAATGCATCGCATGTCTTAGCGCGCTGGACTACATACGCGCACATACCTTGTGGGGTAAACTTGCGTGCATGTTATAAAATACTACGGTAAAACTGCACACGCCACATGTACGTGTATATGCCACCATGTGGCGTTGTTTGAAAGTTATCCTCTTTATGTCCAGCAAGCACCTGCCCCTGAAAGACTGATTTTTAAAATCCTACAGTGTTTCTGCCTTACTGCCTAACTTAAAACTTGGCGGTGTGTCGGTTAATTCTTAATAATTATTATGTTTTAGATTTTTTTTCCCAATGACTGACTCACTGAAGGGGACAATCATGAAGCCCCTTGCCATAGTTCCTACCTATCACTGTGTATTGGCACTGTTATTTCACAGAGCACACTGTCACAGCATCCCTCAGCAGGCCAGGGCTTAATTTCATTAACGCAGCACTCCCTTAATACAGATTGATTGACTTTTCCATCTCATCTTGGTTTCCTTTTTTAAAAGTCTGCAGGTTTCTATCCGACAAGAAATCGAAGGCTTTCTTTCTTTAGCACGTTGATAGCACAGAAGGCAGAAGGGCAGCAGTCCAAAGCAATCTGCCTCTGTACCGATTGGAGTCCCAGGGCTGCTTTCACTACTTTCTAGAATTGTTCAAAAACGAGTTAGGGTCACCTGCGAGCTGTCTGGTGGCCTGTGTGGTCTCGGTCCACTACCCAATGGACTGTATCCAGTCTTACATGACTTCAAGCTGTCACCATTAGCAAAAGAATAGAGCAAAGGATACCAGACATGCTTCAGAGACAGACTGAGCTAATCCCGGTTTTTCCTCCAGTGCATGCAGGAACTTCAGTTTCTGCTTTTCTTAAAGGAACTCAAATTCCAAGTCCATAGATGCAATGAGATAAAAATAGGACTTGCTCAGCCTGCCCCGGGTGACTTGGAGTCTTCTGACGATACTAAAAGAGCTCCAGAATGCACTTGGAGGAGACTAAGAAAATCAGGATGGAAACACGATGGTGACGGCATGGAGTCAGACTGAAGAGCACGGCACGCAATCAGCACCGAGCTTGTCCGTATTTTATAAACAGGGATGTTTTATTTGCCATAAAGGCTGTGCAAGTCTAGCACCTCAGGATGAAGCAAACTGGATTTGACTCCCATCCGAGGGCCATATTGTGTGTGACTGGAGAGAATCTGGGGATCCTATTAAGGTAGTCACACCAGGAGTGCTCTGGAAGATCCAGCTAAGACAGGACTGGGTGGACCAATCTCTTCTCTCGCCTCCCCATCAACCCCTCCAGTGGAAATTGTACCTGGCTCTGTTAATGCAGCAGATTGTAAGCAGCATTGCGTTGCCTTGGATTCGATTCCATCCAGCAGTTTAGAATATGGGAGCCAGCAGCCCAACCCTTGCAGCTGGCTTGAAGAGGGCCAAAGGGAGAGGGCAATCAGAGGAGCATGCACCCTGAGTAAGACAGGAAACTTTCATCTGGAAAGAAGTTGCTCCTTATTAAAGACAAGATGGTGGTATTGGATAACTATTATCTCCACCTCCCAGCCCCCCTGCACCCCAATCTCCTTCCTGTGACAATTTCACCAGCAATGAACCAGGTGGCACCCTTTATAGCCTAAGCATATTCTAGCTCTTCGACCTTTTGACCAATCAGGATCAAATGCCCACAGTTAATAGTAAATAAATATTATTTGTTAAAGATTCCTCCTCCCTCCCCAACCTTGGCTAGACCCGGTGCTCTACTCCACTGCTCGCAGCTATGACATAAATCAGTAGTCATTCCCCAGGGGTAAGACACGGAGTGACTTTTAAATAGGCCATGCCAGACTCTATTGGTTGCTTAGCAACAAAATTCCCTTCCTCCCCCCCCCCCCAAAAATAATGTCCTGTAATATATGAGAGTCCCGAATACATGCCAGTAAAATCAGA
Organism: Rhinatrema bivittatum; assembly: GCF_901001135.1. Classification (NCBI taxonomy): domain Eukaryota; kingdom Metazoa; phylum Chordata; class Amphibia; order Gymnophiona; family Rhinatrematidae; genus Rhinatrema; species Rhinatrema bivittatum. Next base: position 311,737,391 of record NC_042617.1, read on the forward strand.
GGTCATGTATCATTAGTATTTCAATCGCAGGGCCTCGTTATCGATTTCCCTTTAATGAAAGTTAATTATAACAATGATTTAATTAATAGAATCTCTCTCTTCCTTTATTGCTTCTTGCATTAGCACTATTAATAAATATGACCCTCGTCTGACAGCAGAATTAATCATAAAACCTGGAATCTAATGGAGGGAAAGGAATTCTCAATACTCTTTTGGCTTAAACTCATAAAATTTATAAGGGTGGGAGGGTTAATAATGCCGGAATCATTGTCAAACTTTTACATTCTTAACTAGGTTTATGAAATTGTGCGTTTGAGTTATGTTTTAATGGTGTCGGAGGGAGGCCCATAATGAGGTATGTGGAAACCAGCGCTGCTTGCAAGGCAGACTGTAACTGCAACTATAATGTCTCACCAAGGAGGCTGTGAAGAGACTCTCGGCAGATATATCTCCAGGCTCGCTGCTGAATCTAAGTTGCTCCCAGCAGCTAGCAGGGCTGCCTGCACTCAGTAGGGGACATGAAACCTGGTTTTATAGCTATCATGCTTCAGTGGAGATGGTTACCCCCGTCCGCCCATCCCCAGACAGCTGAAGAAGAGGGGGAGAGAAGCTCCAATTTAGATTTATGGCCTACTTGAACTCTTCCGGATGGTTCTTTCTCTCCTCTTGGCTGGCTGCCTTGGGATGCTCCCGTTCCTGTCTCACATGACTTTGTTTGGCTTTTTATGGTGGTGTTTTCGTTTTGTAATGTTATTAGTTAACAATAGGATTAGCTCTGTGCAAAATCTAGCAAAGATTGCCTCAGTTTTGTAATGGACTTTGTGAATTCTATAAAAACAGAGTTGGTACTGTCTTGACTGCGCACAGGCCTGATTTACTGTGGTACTGCTTGCTGAGCTCTGTGATGGGCTCATTGGCAGGCTACCTCCTCTAAGATGGAGCCTTCCAAGAAGTAAAACATAATTAGAAACCTGGATGGCTAAAAGGGGGTTTCTAGTTTCAGTTTCAATTGAAAGGGAATACTTTTTTGTCTTCATATATTTTTATTGAATTCAAATAATTTTTTATACTACAATTTCAATTTAATGTACAAAACATGAACCCTTCTTGGAAGATACCACTACCATATTGTACAACATATTTTACCTAATGATACAGCAACAAAGGTTGCAATTACAGCAGCTGGAACACATTATCATCTTCAGGTTTCCAAATTTCCTGACATTTGCTAATGTCAGTTATGTTTTTTGGCTGTAGCAACTTCATTTTTATGCGTCAAACATATTTATGTTCCACCAAGTATGCCTCTTTAAGGTAGGAATTGTCTTTCCATTTATTAAGTAAAGCATTTCAGAATCAGTTCTTCTTACAGAGATTGCCCAGAATTAACAAGGGACAATCCAAACATTTACAAATATAGTCTAGAGCAGTGGTTCTCAACCTTTTTTCGGTGGTGACACACCTGACAGATGGTTCTCACATGCGTGACAAACTGAATACATGACCATCATGGGGCTAAATGTAAAAGTACAGTTTCCATCCACAGGAACACCCCTGACCCACAATGGATGTAAAGCAGAATTACAACATTCACCGTACAACTCACCCTACAAAGGATATTCTGGTTCAGGTGACATCTCAGTAATAGCAACACAAACTCCTACTACCAAGCTCAATAGCCCTCCTTATGAAAAGACAGCAGTTTATCACCAATGCATTTCCTCTTGAGAAAATACAACAAATAAGGCTGATACACACGCTTACATACTAGTAAAATATCTCACCTCAGTCACACACACGAAACTGACCTAACATACTACCAGGATCTGCAGTAATGCACACAAACTAATTCGCACACAGTTACATCTGTATTATGGAATGCACTCAAACAGTAACAACCCTACCTATGAAAAGCCACACTACGAATATTAAATCAGGCCATAAACGCCAATACACCTCCTGTTAGGATCCCAACGCAGAAATAATTGTATAACTATACTAATAAGCAAAATAAATGTTTCAAAACAACTATGAACAGAATAATATCCAACAATTAAAAACTCATAAAAATTATTTAAAATTCTCCAAACACCAATAAAATATTTCAAACAGCAGACACATCACATAATATTCAGTAATTAAAATGGCAATCAAGAAAAATAAACTTAAAAAGCCAACTTTACTAACCCCCTCCAGCAGCTCTCCTACTCCTCTTCCATGCAGGCCAGTAGCACACACCAGAAGCAGTAGTGGCTGAAAATCTGTACTCATGGTCCTCTTCCTTAGGGCCCACGATCAGTCTCTCTGTCTCTCACACACACATACCAGTCACACCTCCATGACCAGTTTCTGTCTTTCACACATCATTCATCTCCCAGTCTTTCTCTTACATACACACCCGAATAGTCTCTCTCTCTCATGCACATACACAGGCTTCCCACGCCCATGTTCTATCTTACATATACAGGCTTCTCACTCTCATGCTGAGTCTCACACACACCCAGGTTTCTCACTCCTATGCTAGTTTTCGCCACATGCACAGGCTTCTCATTCCCATAATCACTTTATTTCTCTCTCACACACACATACCAGTCACACTTAAATACCAGTTTCTGTCTCTCACACACCAATCATCTTCTGACCAGTCTTTCTCTTACACACACACTCTCACACACCAGTCACCTTCCTGAACAGTCTCTCTCTCACATGCACACACACACACACAGGCTTCTCACTCCCATGCTGTGTCTCACACACACCCAGGTTTCTCACTCCTATGCTAGCTCTCTCCACATGCACAGGCTTCTCATTCCCATAATCCATAAAGTTCAGAATTTGATACATGAACTTTAAGCCCTCTAATGCTAACTCCCTTGACAGGCGGTACCGCCCCCCTTGCCGTCCGCCTACTCCTCTCTTCTTCCTCCCCCCCACCCCCCCCCCCCCCAGCTAGCAGACTTCCCATTCCCACTTTCATCCATTACCCTCCTTTTGCACCCCCCCCCCCCCCACACCTCCTTGTTCAATTGTCTACAAGTTAAACCTTTGGCGAGCTTCTGTTCAATTTCAAGAAAAGAATGGTTTTAAGCACGCACCTACAGCCCCAGGCAATTTTCAGTTTAATTATTAATTGCTATCAACGGTAATCATTCCTAATTGTTCTGTTTTTTGAGACCCACGGTTTAATCGTTATATGTATAGTTTTGGAAACTCATGGTTTACTGTTTTATGTTAATAGCCTTGTTTACTGTTTTATGTAAAAGCCCTGGTCAGGTATGTAAGCCCCGGGCGATCTGCTGTTCTTTGTAAACCGGATTGATTTGTATCTCATACAGGAATTTCGGTATATAAAAATTAAAAATAAATAAATAAATAATCACTTTCTCTCCCTCTCACACACACACACTCCAGTCATGTCCCTGACCAGACACTTCCATTGTCTCTCCTATATACACACACACACATCACCTCTCTGACCAGTTTCTCTCAATCATACACATGCTCTGTCTCACACACTTACATAGATGATCTCAATCAAATGCTCTCACACACAGGCTCTCAATCAAAGTTACACATACACACTCTCAATCACATATACATTCTCTCACTTACACACAGGCTAGCTGTCTCTCTCTCTCTCTCACTTCCTACCCCCACCCTCCCCAGAGCACAAATGGTATCTGCAGCAGCCTCCTCCTCCAGCCCCCACAGGCCAAGAAAGAAGAATCCCATCAGCCACGGGAGGCTAATTCTGCAGTCTCCTGTGCCAATTGCTGGCTGCTTTAAATTTTGCTCCGGGCCCACCCTACTGCTCGGGGCTGATGCTGCCGCCGCTACTTTTCCATGCGGCACGACTCTTTCTTCTTCCCGCGCACCCCACTGCACATCACTTCCTGTTCCGGGCCAGGGTGGGGGCAGGTGCGGGAAGAAGAAAAGGCCCAGCTGCAGTTGCCAGCTTCCACTAACACTGCTGCCGTTGCCATCCGGGCTTGAACGTGCTGATAGCCCAGGCAGCAACGGCAGCAGTGGAAGATCATCTGCCTCTCGCTGGGAGAAGGAAGAAGAGGGAAGAGCATCGGGAGACCGGTAGCACGCGACACACCTGTTGCTGCTTGGCGACACACCGGTTGAGAATCGTTGGTCTAGAGCACCTCCTTCACATAGACAACAATATTATATCTGGATTTTCAAAAGTTGCATACATAAAAATCAGCATATGCACATGTAAAGAGCATAAATATACTCGCATATCTGCTATTTTATAAACCTCAAACACACACACACGTAAGGGTTCGCAAGTAAGTTTGCGCATGTAATAAAAGGGGCAGGCCAGGGGCGTTCCAGGGCGGGGACAACATTTACACATATAAGTTGCTATTTCATAAGCAATTTACCCGTGTACATTTGGCAGCTTACGGACATATATTTGCACCTGCTCTATATGCAGAGTAAGTGATAGTAAATGTCTTAAAAGTAAAATACTGATTGGGTGATGGTCTGAGTGAAAAGGGATGAAGTTGACGCTGAAGAGCCAGGAGGGTCTTGATGATCTACAGATGGACTGGGTGAATTGGTAAAACTGGTAATTTCATTGCAACCTACAAGTTAGAAAATCTCCTGACTTACATAACATAAAAGACGACCTACAGGGGGGGAAATGTGTATTAAATTATGCAGGTAAAATCTCCGAGCATTTATTTTCAAAGTTAGACATATAAATACTCAGGTATAGCAGTTGCGTGTCACACATTTGAATAAATTCTGATTTAACAGGCTAAGTAGCGCTTTTAAGACTTATCCAGCTAAGTAGTAGCTGCACTGTGTGTTTGCACTTTTTTTTTTTTTTTTTTACATGAATGCAGATGTTGCAAGGTACATTTGCACATATTTTTTAACCTGCGTATATCATATACATGCACTAACACGAGTAAAACCTACTATATTTTCACGCATAAAAATACTGTATACTTGCGTGTCTTTTTAAAATAGGTAGAAAAGTATGTGCATACAGTGTATACTACATGTGTGCGTATGTTGCAGGGTAGAGATATGCACATTTTATAAAATACTAGCGTAAATCTGCTCACAGCCTTATACGTATGTATATGCCACCATGCACAATTGTATGAAAGTTATCCTTAAAGTGTTTGTTTTATTACAGTATATATGCACCTGTACTCTTGTACCCATTTTATACCCTTGCTATCCATTTTTCCCATTGCACACTTTATTATCTATTATATGCTCTGTTTCAACCTAGATGACTTCTAGAGATGTGAATCGTGTCCTCGATCGTCTTAACGATCGATTTTGGCTGGGAGGGGGAGGGAATCGTATTGTTGCCGTTTGGGTGTTTAAAATATCGTGAAAATCGTTAAAATCATGAGCCGGCACACTAAAACCCCCTAAAACCCACCCCCGACCCTTTAAATTAAATCCCCCACCCCAAATGCCTTAATACTTCATCAACTTTGGGAGGGAAGTACTTACTTGCCCTAAACCAATGGCAGGAAAACCGGCACACTAAAACCCCCTAAAACCCCCCCCCGACCCTTTAAATTAAATCCCCCCCCCTCCCGACCCCCCCCCCCCCCAAATGCCTTAAATTACCTGGGGGTCCAGCGGCGGTCCGGAACGGGCTCCTGCAATTGAATTGTGTTGTCTTCAGCCGGCGCCATTTTGCAAAATGGCGGCCGCAAAAAGGCGGCGGCCATAGACCAACACGATTCGACTGCAGGAGGTTGTTCCGGACCCCCGCTGGACTTTTGGCAAGTCTTGTGGGGGTCAGGAGGCCCCCCCAAGCTGGCCAAAAGTCCCTGGAGGTCCAGCGGGGGTCCGGGAGCGATCTCCTGCCGCGAATCGTTTTCCGTACGGAAAATGGCGCCGGCAGGAGATCGACTGCAGGAGGTCGTTCAGCGGGGGTTCCGGACCGCCGCTGAACGACCTCCTGCAGTCGATCTCCTGCCGGTGCCATTTTCCGTACGGAAAACGATTCGCGGCAGGAGATCGCTCCCGGACCCCCGCTGGACCCCCGCTGGACCCCCAGGGACTTTTGGCCAGCTTGGGGGGCCTCCTGACCCCCACAAGACTTGCCAAAAGTCCAGCGGGGGTCCGGAACAACCTCCTGCAGTCGAATCATGTTGGTCTATGGCCGCCGCCATTTTGCGGCCGCCATTTTGCAAAATGGCGCCGGCTGAAGACAACACAATTCAATTGCAGGAGCCCGTTCCGGACCGCCGCTGGACCCCCAGGTAATTTAAGGCATTTGGGGGGGGTTTTAGGGGGTTTTAGTGTGCCGGTTTTCCTGCCATTGGTTTAGGGCAAGTAAGTAAGTTCCTGCCCTCCCCCTTCCCCCGATTTACGATTTTTTAATGATAAATCGGGGGAATTGGTATTGTATAGTGGCCCTAACGATTTTTGACGATTTAAAATATATCGGACGATATTTTAAATCGTCAAAAAACGATTCACATCCCTAATGACTTCTTATATTTCATCTTCTTGTCTTTAGCTACACCCGTATGCATGCTCTAACCCAGTGTTTCCCAACCTTTCCAAGCCCAAGGCACGCCTACATTAACAAAAATGTTGTGTGGGACACCAGTCTCCAAGGAGCAGGCATGGAGAGGACTCATGTGGCCAAAAGAAGAGCTAGGGAAGTACTGAAAGCCCCACCTCTCTCCCTATTCCAAATTTTAAAACAAAAAGAGAGAGAGGGTAAAGACTAGGGATGTGCAATCGTTTTTCCCGAATTAGGCAATGTCAACAAAATTGCCTAATTCGGAATGGTTTGGGAGAACCGAAAAACAGGCTAGTGCACACTATCGGGAGTTAGTGAGCACTAACTCCCGATAGTGCGCACTAATCCAAAAACCGGGGCCCCTGAAAAAAAAAACCCCAAACCATGGGGAAAACAAAATTACCGAAACAAAGCCCGGAGCACATCTCTAGTAAAACCCCCTATGATCCTGTTACAATGTGTTCCCTCTCTATCCAAGTGCAGGATGAGGGGGAAGTCGGTGAGGTGTGGGCAGCTGGCTCAGTTAGTTACCTTGGTTGCTATATGTGGCTGTCAGAGTTCATTCACTGCTGCTGCACCCGGCACTCAGAGTGCGTCACATTGTGAATGTTCTCCCCCTCCCACTCAGCTCGGGGCCAGGAATGAGGCTGGGAGGCTCAAAGGAGAAGATTCTGAGCTGGGAGGATGAGAAGTTGTTGTGCAATGCGGTATGCTGCACAAAGTGAGGCCTAGCAATCCATGCACCCGCTTCCTTTCCATCAGGGTCGGTGCTCGCTTTTTTGCTGCCCTGTGCGAACAATGTGCTTCCCCACCCCCCTCTTTCATTCAGTCTCTGTCTCGGGCCGCCAAAAAAAGCCCAGCTCCTTCCAGCCACCTAAACTTTAACTGTCACCCACCACCTTCCAGGTTTTCACCCCCTCCCCTGGAACCCATGGCCAATGCAAGAGTATTAGATGCCCTAGGCGAACCTTATACCCTTGGCACCCCCATCCCTCCATGCACATAGTTAAGAATTTATACATTTATAATAACAGATTTTACATGAAACAGAATATTCAAAGTACAGTCTTTTGAAGATAAAAACATCACAACATGTATATTATATTTACATGTACTACTGTGGTGCCAACCAGAAAAACTTGCAAAAAAGACAATTGGAACCGACGTGGCATTAGGGTTATTGTAATGTGTGATAGATATGTGCACCCTCAGAAAGCCATGAGTAAATTACAATTAAAATATAACAAACCTACCACATCAAAACAGCACTAACTGTTAGCAATTAAAAAGTAACAAGCTTATCTATGAAAAGGTAACACTGCAAATATTGCACCAGGCCCTATTAGGAAAACAGAACAAACCAAGCTGCTAAGGGATTCCTACATGCTAGCAGAAGACCTCTCCTCAGTCACACATGCAGAACACAGGCAGACCCTCACCAAAAACAGAAAAATAGAATCCATAAAGTATAATAGAAATATGCAGGCAAAAACTGAACTGGAAACTGCTATGTCAAACTCTGTATGCAGTGCAACAATGGAAAAACAGAACTAACATCAATCCTCAGCCATTAAATATAAAATCAAGAAATATAATAAATATATTAATCCTAATAGTATAAACATACTAATAAAAATAATATTTCAAAACAGCTGAAGAATGGAAGATCCAATAATTAAAATATACAATTTGTTTTATATTTCACAAACACCTTTAAAATATTTCAAAACAGCAAATAGCACCCAAAAATTAAAACTAATAAGGATAAAATAATTCATGCTGTCCATACCTGGGAACTTTTGATTTCCAGTCATTTTGAGATTGTCATGGAATGGTGGGAGAGGGATACACAAACTTTCGCTTCCCTCTCTCATATATATAGATATATATCTATACATACACATATACGCTCTTATGATCGTGGACCCTTGAGCCAGCTAGAAGATGGTTGTGCTGTGCCGAGGGAAGGCTCTCAGCGGAGGTCGTAGCCAGGAGGCAGATCAGACCCAGGAGACCAACAGAATCTTCACCACTGGAAGCCCAAGATCCCCCCGGGAGGAGCCCTTGAGGATCCGAGCTGCTTGGACAGGTGCGGTCACCTGGGGATGAGTGTCTGAAGAGAGTTCCAGAGGACGTGAGTCGAGTGAGAAGTCGGAGCCAGGAGATACACAGAATCTTCACCACTGGAAGTCCGAGATCCTCCTAGGAGGAGCCCTTGAGGATCCAAGCCGCTTGGACATAAGTGGGTACTGCTGGAATTGGGAATCCGAAGAGAAGTCCGAGTCCAGGCAGGCAGCAGAGAGGCAAAACGTAGAGACGGACCAGGAATCAGGGCAGGCGGAAAGCAACAGAGACCGAAGACAAGTCAGGAGTCAAGACAGGAAGCAAAGCAGGATTACCAGAGAACGAACCAAAGTCAGGAACCAGGAAGACAAGCCAAGATGAAGCAGGGACAGGCGCGGGCAAGGACGAAGCTGGAGACAGGAACAAGACTGGAATGGAGCAGGGGTCCGCAACAAGCTGGAATAGGCAACAGGAACAAGCTGGAACAGGCAATAGAAACAAGCGAGAGTGGAGACAGCAACTAGATACTCCAAGAAGCGAACCTCGTTGCAAGGCGAGGACTGAAGGCTGGTGCTGGTTTAAATATTGCCAGCATCTGATGTCACTCCAGAGGGCCAGGCTGTCATTTCCCGCCACTGTCCCTTTAAATTACAGCCTCCTGCATGTACGCACGCCTAGCAGGCGGGACTGAATGAGGAAGTGCAGGAGTTCGGCGGCATCTCCCTCGTGGGGACGCCCGCGGAGAGGCCGAGCTGCGGCCTTAAAAGAGCCCTAAAACAATCATCAGATATATTTTAAATCGTCAAAAATCATTAAGAGTCGCAATACAATAGAAATTCCCCTGATTTATTGTGAAAAATCGTAAATCGGGGGAGGGGGGAGGGCGGGGAAAACTGGCACACCAAAAAAGCCCCTAACCCCACCCCGACCCTATAAAACAAATCCCTTACCTTCCCCCACCCTCCCAAACCCCCCCCCCAAAGCTTTTTACGAGTACCTGGTGGTCCAGTGGGGGCGCGGGGACCGATTTCCCGCTCTCAGTCCATCGGCGCCATTTTGGCTGCCACTCAAAAATGGCGCCGATGGCCCGATAAAAAAAAACAACCCACCTGACCCTTTAAAAATAACCCCTTAGCTTCCCCCACCCTCCCGAGCCCGAAGAGAAGCCTAACTGTAAACCGTTGTGATGGTGCTCTACTAAACGACGGTATAGAAAAGTTTTAAATAAATAAATAAATAAAGTTGGGATCACTCTCCTCGCGGTCCTTTCATGACAACAGACACCTCTGACAATTTTTCCATACATCAATAAAGTTACTTTCATGCCTCAAAAAAGAACTTGTTCACTTCTGTGGGAGTTTTTAAAATAAAACTGCAGAATTAAATACAAAACTCCAATGTTTTTCTCTCATCTTCAGGAAACCATATGGCTTTGTTGAGGATGATAGTTTTTGCTCTCACTATTCAAAGCTGCAAGGTTTACCCTGCCTGTAATTTCCCTGGTTCTCAAGGGCTAGCCAATAGTTCTCATGGCAGCCAATAAGTAATTAAAAAAAAAAAACTATTTATTTATTTTAAAAACTTGCATCTATCTGCAGTTCTAGGCCAGTAAAATAAGTGAATATTCACAAATCATAATTTATATTTATATAAAAACAATAGACAAAAAAATCAGAATGATTGCTTTATTTTTTTCTCTCCAGAAGAGTTAAAATCTTTTTTGGACTCCGCTCTCCTCCCCCCCCCCCCCAAACAGGAAGATCAGTCGGCCATACGGCCCGAAGATAGCAGGAAGTGGGTGGCAGCAGGAGAGGCCAGCTGATCTTCCTGCTCTGGGGGAAGGAAGCGGAAGTTGTGCATAGGCTTGAATGTGTATGTGTGGATGAGAATGGGAGCCTTGGTGTGTGTGGGGGGGGGGTGAAAATTGGAGCCTGTGTGTGCATGGGAGTGAGAATGGAATCTTGAATGTGTGTGGGTAAGAATGGAAGCTTGAATTTGTGGGTGAGACTGGAAGCTTGAATGTGTGTATATATGGGTGAGAATGGGAGCATGGATTTGTGTATGGGTGAGAATGGGAGCCTGGGTTTGTGTGTGGGTGAGAATGGGAGCCTGGGTTTGTGTGTGGGTGAGAATGGAAGCTTGAATGTGTGTATATATGGGTGAGAATGGGAGCCTGGGTTTGTGTGTGGGTGAGAATGGGAGCTTGAATGTATGTATGTGTGGGTAAGAATGGGAGCTTGAATGTATGTATGTGTGGGTAAGAATTGGAGCTTTAATTTATGTATGTGTGGGTGAGAATAGAAGCCTGGGTTTGTGTGTGGGTGAGAATGGGACCTTAAATGTGTGTGTGTGTGTGTGTGTGTGTGTGTGTGAGAATGGGAGCCTGGGATTGTGTGTGGGTGAGAATGGTAGTCTGGGTTTGTGTGTGTGGGTGAGAATGGAAGCTTGAATATGTGGGTAAGAATGGGTGCTTGGATATGTGTATGTGTGGGTGAGAATGGGAGCTTGAATGTGTGAATGTATGGGTGAGAATGGGAGCTTGAATGTGTGTATGTATGGGTGAGAATGGGAGCTTGAATATATGTCTGTGTGGATGAGAATGGGTGCCTGGATGTGCGTCTGTGTATGCATAAGAATATAAGCCTGGGGAGGGGTGAGAAAGTGAGAGCTTGTATGTGTGTCTGCAGAGAATGTGAGCTTGGGGGTGAGGGGAGAGCATATGAGAATGAGAGCTTGAGTGTGTGAGGGAGTCTGTGAGAGAAAGCATGTATGTGTGTGTGTGTGTGTGTGTGTAAGGGAAGAAGACAGTAGTAGAAGAAAGACACTGAAAAGGAATTAGGAAATGAGCGACAAGGGAAAAAATGGGAAAAAGAGACCAGGACCAACTGATTAAAAAAATACAAAGATCAGACAACAAAGGTAAAAAAAAAATATATATATATATATATATATATATATATATATATATATATATATATATTGAGATGTTAGCAATTTAAATATGTCATCTTTATGAATGTGCTTTTCTTATATTTTTGTATTTTTCTCTTTCTTAAGTATTCCACTGTTCAGACATTTTAGTTTCTCAGGCTTTGTATTTTGGCTTTATCTGCATGTTTCTGTTTCTAATTTATAGTCTCTTATTTCTATATTAGGTAAGGGTCGGTCTCAGTTTTGCCTGTGTGTGTGTGACAGAAATGCAGTATTTCTGCTAGCATGTAGTTTCTCTGTAGTAGTCCAGCTTGTTCTGTTATTCCAGTAGGTGATATATGAATGTTCTAGGGCCTGGTGTAGTATTTGCATTGCTGCTTTTTCATAAGGTTGCTGTTATTTGAATCCTGAGAGACAGTGCTGTGACTGTATGGTATGGCAAGGTTCTAAATGCCTCTTTCTTTGCAAGAGTTTGTGTTACTTCACAAAATAGCAGTGGAGGGTTATTTTTGCTGAGGTGAAACCAGAATTTGAATTTTTTTTTTCATGTTATGTGAATTGCCCTAGCTCTGTGCTGCACCTGTTCTGATGATTAATTATATTGTATTGTATTTATGAAGATTTCTGGTTTTCTGCAAAGATGGTTCATGAAAGAATACATTCATTTTTGTTTTATTACATAATAGGATCTGATTGTTTTCTATACTTGTGCATTTATAAACTGCAATAAATATAAAATAAATTCTGATTAATAAGGAATTTTAATGCTGGTAAGTGCTTAAATTATTGAAGTAAATTATTTTAAAGTTTCATCCATGATGTATAATGGCTGTTGCAAATTACTTAAAAAGCCATTCTAGGGTGCAGTATATGGCATTATTTAACAATAAGAAAACAACTAGTAGGTCTCAGACCTGCATGCCTACAGCCCACCCATGTTAACCTTGTGCCCACCCAAAAAATCAATTTTGGCTATGCCACTGTGTGAGAGTGTCAGCATTCTCTCTATCTCTGGGCATAAGAGGAGATGTTACTCTCCAGGGTGGAGCAATAGTTCAAACTTTGGTGGGGGAAAACCTTACCAAGGATCTAGCCAGGGCTATAGACACTGGAGCCACATACTGCTCTATAAAGCTGAACATGGAAGACTTGGATATGCAGAAAGTAATCCTCAATCTCCCTTTTCTTGGTCACAGTAACAGCTCACCAAATGGAATGAATAAAATACAGTAGAAGCTCGGGCAACACCAATTTTCTGCAGTTATATAAATCAAGGAAATGAGCCATCAGCAGGATGTCCTGCAACCCTCTGGGATGCCAAGTAGTCAGGAGGACTAGCCAAAGAATAGACTGACTTCGGTTGGACCTCTTAAAGTTTGTCAGGAAGATTTCCGGGTCCTCGCCTGTCTTCATTTTAAAAAGGATGTTTGCCTGGGGTTTTCTGCTCATAACAGTTTGCATGGCCTGTGCTATCTGACAGGTCGATACAGTAACGTTGAGTTAAAGATTCCCCGTCTGTAACGTGCTGGGAGCGCACAATACAGACGAGTAAGGCCATCCAGCGATACAGTCTCCAGTTTCACGCGTCCCTAGCGCTTCCTAAAATAGACACATAACCCTTTCCGCACCCAGCATGTAAATGAACGAAAAAGCTGTATAATGAAGGAATTAGCTATTCCCCTCCGATACTGTAACGGGCGCTGATACTACCTCCTCCGTAACCCGCTGTTCTGCCGCAGCCTTAACGTGCTAGATTACCGCCTCCCCCTAGTAGGAGTTGTTCTCGCAGTGCCTGCTGCTGGTCAGTTTGAGTTTGTAGGGCGCACAGCAATTGCTGCTGCCCTGTAGCAAGGACCTGGATCACTTGCTCCATCTTCCCTGCTGAGCCACCTCCAAACTGGATATCTCTACAAAACCTGCTGGCTGCATTGTACAAATCAACTCCTTTTCATCACTGATAAGGTCTATAATTCTTTAATGATGTGAATTTTACAATGGATACCTCTGAATGTGTCTGTAACACCACCACCCCCACCCCAACCCACCTCCCGAAAACTCACCCCCTTTTAAAATCTACCCTTAATTAGGGGATGTAGGAAAATGTTGAGCTTATCCACACCAAGCAGATTTTAGATTTTAAAAGCTACCAAGAAGAAAGTTTTCAAAAAGGGGCAGGGCATGAGTGTTTTGTGAACCGGAGATGTGCGCATGAATATTTATGCAATCCAGCGTGCTCGGAGACCACCTGCCATGTTACTTTACTTCTGCTATGGATGATGTGTAACTTAAAAAATAAAGAAAACTAGACAGAGCTGCAGGGTTTTAAGGATTGGGGCTGTGGGGGGAGTGAAGGCTATTAAACTAGGGAAGTTTTTAGGACCTCTCTCTTAACTGGTGAACTGGGGATGAACTGGTAAAACTGAGAATAGCGTCGGCACGCACCCCTTTTAAAAGCCCCCAATTTACATGGTAGAAGTGGCATTTGCACGCACATGCGCATATCCACTTAAAATTTGGTGTACGTGTGTGTGCGACCAGGCTATTTTATAACATGCGCGCATATGTGCACATATGTTATAAAATAGTCGCGTCCCTGTGTGCGTGCCGACATATGCACGCAGATGTGCGCATGTGCACCAGTTTGAAAGTTACCATCCCTGGCATGTGAAATAGCATATACACAAGAATATGCTATTTTAGAAACCACTACGTACACATGTAAATCACGGTCTGTGAGTAAATTTGCGTGTGTGAAAAAGGGGTGGGCCAGGGGGTACTCCGAGGCGGGGCCAACATTTGAGTGTTATTGTTTGTAAGATTTTGGGTAGACCCTTGGACACTGTGGCTGCTGACCACACCCACGGGGGGGAAGTCCCGTGGGGGGGCCACAGGTCAGGCTCAGCTTAGGACACACAACACAGATAGATCTTTTATTAACAGTATTGAGGAGCCACCAGAGGTGGCAGTAGTGAGCAGAGATGAAGCCCGGCTGGGCTTGTAGTCCCTCAGGGCTCTGGAACAACGATCCCACAATAGCTGTGCTGTAGTGAAGAGAAACTGAGATAGTGAGTACAATGAAGTATATGCAGGGTTCTGGAATAGAGCCTCGTTGGTTGAGTACTCACACAGCGGTTTCTCTCGGTAGGGAACACAGGAGCTGAAATAAAGGCAGGCCCTTGAGGAGCGAGTACCTGGTTCCAGGGAACAGCTCTGAGAGAAGAAGATGGTAACTCACTGATGGTGTAGGCAGCGGTATCTTCCAGGCAGAAGTGAAGTCCAGGCAGCTAGTCTGGGAACATCGGCCCTCGAGGAGCGAGTACCGGTTCCAGACAGCAACCTGAAAGAGAAGAGAGAGGCCCCCGAGGAGCGGGTACCCCAAATAGAGTAAGTCCAATAATGGAGAGGCAGAGTAGCTAGGTACGGAGAGCGAATCCCATCCGTAAGGAGTTCACCAGTACGAATGCCTGTTGCTAACTCGATTAGCTAGCAGTAGTGTAGGCTTTTTGTATCCGGGATGCGTGACATCATCACAGGAGGAAGCCCCTGTGGTTCGCGCCATAGAAAGTATTTGAAGCAGGGCCACGCGGCGCAGGCAACCTAAGGCAGCTGGACAGCATGGTGGGAAGCAGCGCCCAAGCCAGACCGGGAACACCGGAGAGGACGACAGGCAGACGCCGTGGCGGCCAAACGTCCGTCAACCGCGGGAGGAGTCACCAGAAAGATAAGGAGGGCGGAGTGGAGATGTCGGGCAGTGACAGTCATAACAGTACCCCCCTTCAAAGGGCGGTCTCCTCTGCAGGTACCAGGTTTAGGTTTTGAAGGATGCACGAGATGAAATTGTCGGAGCATCTCTTTATCAAGGATGTTAGCCTGAGGCTCCCAAGAGTTTTCTTCGGGGCTGAAGCCCTCCCAAGAAAGGAGATATTCAAGTGTTTTGCCTCGTCTTCGGACATCAAGAATCTCTTCAACCTTGAATTCTAGGTCATCTTCTGCGTTGATGGCAGGTGGTTCCTGAGTCTTGAAAGAGAATTCACTGAGTATGAGAGGTTTCAAGAGTGAAACGTGAAAAGCATTGTGGATGTTTAGTCTGGGTGGTAACTTCAGACTGTAGGTGACGTTGCCAAGATGTCGGAGGATTGGAAATGGTCCAACATAGCGAGGAGCGAACTGAGTGGAGGGTAACTTCAGTCTGAGATGTTTCGTAGAAAACCAGACTTTGTCACCAGGCTTGAAGACAGGCGCTTGAGAATGGTGAGTGTCATAGAACTTCTTAGCGCGGTCACTCGCTTTAGCTAGCATGTCTTTCGTCTGAGTCCACAGGTTATGGATTTCATCAGCAGTAGATTGAGCTGCTGGGCACATCACTGAGAGCTTCAGTGAAAGTGGCGGGGTTGGAGAGCATCCATATACCACTTGAAAAGGTGTTGATCCAGTTGATGTTGCTGGATGAGAGTTGATGGTGAATTCAGCCCAAGGTAACAGTTCAGCCCAGTTATTCTGACGGCAACTCACGTAGGCTCGAATGAACTGTTTTAAGGTTCTATTCATCTGTTCTGTTTGGCCATTTGATTGCGGATGATAGGCTGAAGTGTAGTCTAGAGAGATGTCGAATAACTTGCACAAGGCCCTCCAGAATCTTGCTGTGAATTGAGATCCTCGGTCTGAGACAATGTGTCTTGGTAGGCTGTGAAGGCGAAAAATGTGCGATATGAAGAGCTTTGCAAGCTTCAAGGCTGAAGGTAAACCAGGCAGTATCATGAAATGGGCCATCTTGCTGAAGCAATCGACTGTTACCCAGATAGTATTCATTCCTCCAGAAGGGGGTAAATCGACTACAAAGTCAGTAGCGATGTGTGACCAGGGCTGTTCCGGAACTGGCAGTGGTTGCAGCAAACCCCACGGTTGGCCAAAAGCAGGTTTGTGTTTGGCACAGTTGGTACAGGATGCCACATAGGATAGGGTATCCTTCTTGATTGTAGGCCACCAATAAAACTTCTAGATCTTGAGCAGGGTACAGCATTGACCAGGATGGCCAGCCAGCTTGGAATCATGTGTCCAAAAGAGCATTTTGTTCCTGAGGTGTTTAGGCACGATGGTCTTACCCGCAGGCACAGAATGTGTAGTCGCCAAGATGACATTCTTTGGGTCAATTATGTACTGAGGTTCTTCAGGCACATCCTCCGAGAGAAAGGAGCGTGACAAGGCATCAGCTCTGGTATTTCTGTCTCCGGGGCGATATTTAAGCACAAAGTTGAAATGATTGAAAAATAAGGACCATCTAGCTTGTCTGTGGTTAAGATGTTGCACATGGCGGAGATACTCTAGATTTTTGTGGTCCGTGAATACGGTTATTTGATGATGAGCGCCTTCGAGCCAAGGCCGCCATTCCTCGAATGCAAGTTTTATTGCCAAGAGCTCTTTATCGCCGATCCCATAGTTCTTCTCTGCCTGGGAGAAACATCATGAGAAGAAAGAGCAGGGATGTAAGGCTTTAGAGTCTCCAGTCTGGCTCAATACAGCCCCCATGCCGACATCTGAAGCGTCAACTTCTATGATAAAGGGCTTGTTGGGGTCAGGATGCTGCAAGCATGGTTCCATGGAAAAGGCAGTCTTTAGTTTCTCAAACGCGGAAATGGCCTCTGCAGACCATTTTGAAGCAAGGGTTATTGCGGTCAAGGGTACTGTTAAAGAAGAGTAGTTCTTTATAAAACTTCTATAATAGTTGGTAAACCCCAGGAATCGTCTCAGGGCCTTCAGGCTGGTAGGTTGGAACCAATTTTTTATACTCTTGAGCTTTTGAGAGTCCATCTGGAAGCCATCTTTAGACACGATATAGCCAAGAAAAGGCACAGAGACTTTATGAAATTCGCACTTGGAGAGTTTGGCGTAGAGCCGGTGTTCAAGGAGTCGGCGTAGTACTTGCTTGACAAAGTCTAGATGAGTGGGCAAATCCTGGGAAAATATCAGGATATCATCCAGGTATACCACGACACTCTTGTGCAGCAAGTCCCGTAGGATGTCGTTCATCATGTAGGGTACCGTCCTTCTTCCCCACAAAGAAGAAGCCTGCGCCGGCTGGAGACTTCGATGGTCTAATAAACCCCTTCTGTAAATTCTCCTCGATGTATTCAGACATCGCCTTGTTCTCAATCACTGAGAGTGGATAGACATATCCTTTAGGAGGTTCAGTATTGGGTTTCAGTCTTATGGTACAGTCATAGGACCTATGCGGAGGAAGGACGTCAGCAGCTTCTTTGGAAAACACATCACTAAAAGATGCGTATTGGGGCAGCAGTCCTGGCATCGCTGGAGTAATAAGTATGCAGATGACAGGAGCAATCTCCTTAAGGCACTTCCCATGACAACCTGGGCCCCAGCGGGAGAGTTCCAAGGATGCCCAGTCAAATTGGGGTTGGTGCGACTGCAACCAGGATAACCCCAGGACAATAGGGTGCATGGCCTTCTCTAACACAAATAAGGGAATTGACTCAATATGGAGGGCTTTGGTGCGGAGAGTTACCGGTACAGTTTGGCAAGTCACGTCACCCGGTAAGGGCTCTCCATGGATGGAGGATAGGAGTAGTGGAACCTTCAAGGTGACGAGGGGAATCCTCAGATGTTCCACTAGGCGTCGAAGAATAAAGTTGCCTCCTGCCCCTGAATCCACCAGAGCAAGAGTCTGAAGCTTAGACGGTCCGCAGATCAAGGAGACTGGGAGAGAGAGCGGAGGAGAGGGCGTAAGGCCTAAGAACAGTCCTCCTGCAGGACTTAGGCCCATCCGTTTCCCGGACGAATTGGGCATGCTGGGACATCGTGACCAGTCTGTCCACAGTACATGCATAGACCATGCCTCTTCCAAAGTCATCTCTCTTTGGAAGTCAAATGTCCCCGACCAAGTTGCATCGGTTCATCTCCACTGGCAGCAGGAATTACTGGAACCAATCGAGATGCAAGTTTAGCATTAGCCTCCTTCTGACCAAGACCTCTATAAGGCCGGAGCTCTTTCACCTTATTACGAAGCCAATGATCGATCCTAGTAGCCAAAGCCACTAGTTCATCCAGCGAGTCACGAGCGGCCAGCTCATCTTTCAAGTGAGTATACAGGCCTCTGAAGAAGAGGGTCTTCAGGCATCTGGGGTCCCAGCAGAGTTCTGTAGCAAGAGTCTTAACCTCTATCGCAAAATCAGCCAGTGGTCGGTTGCCTTGCTTCAGGTCCACCAGAGCACAACCGACAATGGTCACTCGAGCAGGATCATCGAAAACGGATTTAAATGAGTCCAAAAATCCATCTATGTCCTGCAAAATAGGATCCTTGCGTTTCCACAGTGTAGAGGCCCAAAACAAGGCCCTTCATTCAAGATAAGATAGAATGTAAGTAGTCTTGGAAAAAGCTGTGGGGAACTGAGAAGGCTGTAATGCAAAATGCATGCAGCATTGGTTTAAAAAGCCCCTGGTCTTCTGAATCTCTCCCGAGAAACGAACTGGAGCAGCCAGCGGTACAGCAGTCTTTAAAGTTACTTCATGTAACTGACCTTCATTGCTGGAATTAGCGCCTTGGGTCTTCTGTGTGTGCAGCTGATGAAATGCTGAAGTGAGTTTCTCCAATGCGTCTTGCTGTTCAGAAATGCTCAGGGCCAGACCCGGAATGGCCTGCAGGGCATTGAGCTGTGCCGGATCCTTGGAGTTAGCAATCTGTTATTGTTTGTAAGGTTTTGGGTGGACCCTTGGACACTGAGGCTGCTGACCATGCCCACGGGGGGAAGTCCCGTGAGGGGCCACAGGTCAGGCGCAGCTTAGGACACACAACACAGATAGATCTTTTGTTAACAGTATTGAGGAGCAACCAAAGGTGGCACTAGTGAGCAGAGATGAAGCCCGGCTGGGCTTGTAGTCCCTCAGGGCTCTGCAACAGTGATCCCTCAATGGCTGTGCTGAGGTGAAGAGAAACTGAGATATGAGTACAATGAAGTATATGCAGGGTTCTGGAATAGAGCCTCGTTGGTTGACTACTCACACAGCGGTTTCTCTCGGTAGGAATCACAGGAGCTGAAGTAAGGGTAGGCCCTCGAGGAGCGAGTACCTGGTTCCAGGGAACAGCTCTGAGAGAAGTAGATGGTAACTTACTGATGGTGTAGGCAGCGATATCTTCCAGGCAGAAGTGAAGTCCAGGCAGCGAGTCCAGGAACATGGGCCCTCGAGGTGCGAGTACCTGTTCCAGACAGCAACCTGAAAGAGAAGAGAGAGGCCCCAGAGGAGCAGGTACCCCAAATAGAGAAAGTCCAATAATGGAGAGGCAGAGTAGTTAGGTACGGACAGCGAATCCCATACGTAAGGAGTTCACCAGTACGAATACCTGTTGCTAACTCGATTAGCTAGCAGTAGTGTAGGCGTTTTGTATCTAGGATGCGTGACATCATCACAGGGGGATGCCCCTGAGGTTCGCGCCAAAGAAAGTATTTGAAGCAGGGCCGTGTGGCGCGCGCGCCCTAAGGCAGCTGGACAGCATGGCGGGAGGCAGCGCCCAAGCCGGACCGGGGACGCCAGAGAGGACAGCAGGCAGAAAACATGATTTGTGCTCAAAAAGCATGTTTTCTATGCATAGAATATAATTATCCCTGCAGAAAGCATTTTTTTGCACATAAATCATATTTTATGTACATAAAACATGATTTGTGTACATAAACTCTGTTTTCTGAGCATAAAATATGATTTGTGTGCATAAATCATGTTTTTATATACACAAAGCCTTTTCTTTGTGTACAGTTTCTGGTTTGTGGATTTTGAACATTTTGGGGGATTTTGATCCATATGCACCAAACTCTCACTCACATGATTTTTTCACTTGTATAGTGTCAAAATTGCTACAGTTTCCAGACTATGGCAATGGGTGGTGATTTCAATATTATTGCGGCCCGTCGAACTAACTGTAAATCTGCCAAAGTGGCCAAAATTGGCGCCAACCTCTTGGGAATTAATTTTGTTTGCAGAGAGCTGGGGTTGTTGGATTAAATGGCAGGTTTTGCACCAGAACGAATCAGATTATACATTTTATTCCACCCCGCATAAAAAGTTATTCTTGACTGGATTATTGATTTCAGAGAGCCTGTTCCCTAGGGTAGAAGACTCAAGAGTGGGAGTTGTCTTGTTCTCTGACCATGCTCCGGTTACTATGTTCTTGGTATTGAGCTATGGAGTAGAAGGCATTTACATGGAGAATGAACCCAGATCTCTTTCAAGATGACTCTTTCCATACATTTCAGCAGACTAGTTGGAGTGACTATATGACCCACAATGCACCCTCACAGTTTTCTTCATCGCTTCCATGGGAAGCGAGCAAAGTAGTAATGCATGGTCATGTCATTGTATATGCTGCTACACAGAACAGGATTAGAAATGCTGAAGTTCTCAGATTAACTAATATTGTAAAATCGGTCCAAGACATACATAACGACGGCCTATGAGACAATGAAAAGCAGGTTTTAGATCAGGCAAGTGCTGGCCTAAATCATTTGCTATTTCAAAAGGTTGAAAAATCTCTATGCTTTTTTAAACATAAGCCTATATAAATACAGGTATAGAGTGAGCTATTGGCTAATTTGGTGTGGATGAAGGGGCAATGTTTGTTGATTCTGGGGCTGTGGGATACTTCTGGGATGATAAAGAATGCCATGGCAGAAATTATTCACTGATTTTTGATTACTGCCAGGACCTATATGATAAGAAGCAGGATAATGAGGAGGCCCAAAGACACAGCTGGCCACAGAAAAGTAGGAAACAGCTGGATAGGCTTAACGCACCTATTAGGGATTTTGAGATTTTTAGAATTATCTCAAAACTAGGTAAAGCAGCCAACTTGGATAGCTTGGGGACAGAATACTATAAAATTCTTGAATTTCAAGTTCTACTCCTTTGACAAAATTCTTTAATGATATTTTATCTCATGCTTGTATCTCATCTGAGATGACTCAGTCATTGATTGTTCTTCTGCTGAAAAAGAATAAAGATCCACACAAAGTCAGTTCCTATCACTCCATTTCCTTAATAAATGTGGACCTATACATTTTTGCAGCAGTATTAGCGAACAGAATGGTGTGCTGCTAGATCTGGTAGCGCCTAATTAAACTGGTTTTGTGAAAGGCAGACCTGGGGTAAAAAATGCACGAAAGTTAATGGCACCACTGAGCCAAAGCAACAATCTCAGGGCTTTGATACTTGGCCTGGATGCAGAAAAAGCTTATGACTCTGTATCGTGGAATTGTATGTTCTGGGCACTTGATCTGTTTGGTTTTCAGGGCTAAATGGATAAAGATCCTATATTCTAATCCGATCAATGGTTCTATATCAGCTAGTTGTAATCTGTTGCGTGGAGTATGCCATGGTTATCCGCTTTCTCCGCTGCTGTTTGTTTTGGCAAGGAAGTTGAGAATGTCTGTGAATTTCAGGGTATTAATGTGGGAACTGTAGAGTTTAAAATGTAATTATTCACTGATGATATTCTGCTTCTTGTAGGGTATCCTAACACTGGTCTCCCAATAATAAAAAACTTGTTTTCAAACTTCCCCTCTTTTTCGAGACTTAAAATCTATTTTGATAGATCGGAGGCTTTGCTTCCGGACTAGGACCTTAGTCTTCATTGGCGGAGTACTTTCCCCTATAAATGGACAAATGATAAATTGAAATATTTATTTACCATGAGATTTTGATTCTCTATATGCTCTCAATATAACAGAGACAAGCTACGCTATCAGTCACAGTTGCATATGGGGGAAAGACCACCAGGCGTTCTTTTTGGGTCACTGTGCACACTTAAAAATAATGATTATACCAAAAATTCTACACAGATTGCAAATGTTGCCCTTTTGGTTGACAAGGAGGGATTTAACTTTGCTTAGCTCCTTGTTTCTTCAATTTATATTGTGGGGTAGGCGTGCTCGAGTGATAAGATAAGTTAATAAATACTAAGGAATGTGGCAGGCTTGACTCCCCTAAACTCACATTTTATAATGCCGCATGTCAACTGCGCTTTGTTGGAGAATGATATACTGGAGAGTATATTCTGTGAAACAGGTGTGGTGGACAGCATGCTGTATCTGTGATCCCCACTTTGCTTACTACATGTGAATGATGCTGCTATGGCCAAGTTCACTAAAAAGAATGTTCTCTTGTGGGCTGGTGTTCTGGCTTGGCATTGCTTAGGTAAGTGGCGGGGTTTAAAGCTCACTTCCTCCATTTGTTTGCTGATGGTGGGAAATAAGGCTTTTCCCCGCCAAGTGTGGGCAGAGTCTAAAATGTGTTGCTTACTTGTATGAAGAGGGTGAAGGTTTTTTTGTCAATCTTTTTCATCCATTCATTCTACACATAATATCTCAAACTCACGTTTTTGGGGGGGGGGTTTCGCTTTTTTGCAAGTGCACCACTATGTAGGTTCTGGACCGACGCTGTAGTTCAGACTGAATAAGCTTTTGCAAAGGCAGTGCAGGATGTGAGTGCTGAGAAGGATTCTGTATTGCATTGGTATGTTTTGTAAACAGAAACTTTTAATGTCAAATTTAGAGTCTCTCAGTAAGTACTGGCGAAGACACTTGGACATAGAAATATCAGCTGAGGATATGCGATGGCATTTCCATACTGCATAAGATGAATACTGGCATGTCAATGCAAGAAATGAATTTTGTTATTGTATCACTCCTACATTGACAATGTAAAACGTTAGATACTACATGAAACTGGGTGATATGTGCAAGATGTAAACTGGACCTGGTACTTTGTTGCATTGACTTTTAACCTATAGCGTGAATACACCTTTTTGGACTGCTATGTTATCTACATTAAATGATTGCACAGGGGTTGCTGCTTCTGCAGAGGATGAGAGGATATTATTGGGGGATCTGTATGGAATTGCAGAAATTCAGTGAGGCACGTAGAAATGTTTTTACTATACTTTGCAAATGCTTTTTCCTTAAATGGACCGAGGAGAATGTGCCTTCCCTGCTCTTGTGGGACCTTAAAATGTCTGAGCTTATGCAATTGGAAAGATTAAATGCAAAATTGTCTAAACGTAAAACAAATGGTTCCTGTGTAGCTGCATGGAGGTCATTTTTTAATCAATTGCAGGTAACACTGAAGCAAAGTATGTCCGACCTGGGCTATTTTTCTGATCAGGGTACAACTTCTCCTCCCACCACATAGCAGTGGGTGGTAGTCAGACTCCTTAAAGCTGGTTGTCGTTGATTTCTTGATGCTTTTTAGAAGCTTAACCAATGGATGCTTGAGTGTGGGTCAATGTATGGTATGAATGGCTTGTGAGATTGATGCGTACAGTGTAGTTATTTAGTTGGTGTTCGTTGGTTTGACTTACTTGTGGGTTGCTTGTTTGTTAGTGGATGGGTATGTGGCTATGGTTGGAGGTATACAGCATTTAAAAAACTTCAGTCTTTCATGTTGCAAAGTAGCCTTGTGATCTTTGTCTATATACTATGCTATTTGCTTGTATATTAGGTTTTGCATACCATTTGTGCCACTGGACAAAATTGGCTTTGTTATTTGATGTGATGTGCACTATTGCAGAATAAAAATCATTTTTGAAAAAAAAGCCAGGAAGAATATTCTCCTTCCTATCATCTAGGCTGGTGTGAGGAGTTGAGGAAAAAGGAGAGGACAGCAAGAAAGGGACTAAGGATCAGAGTGAAAGGAGAGAGGAGCAGGGAGAAGGCTAGGGGCAGGGTGTGCATATATATTTGCCTCCCCAAGTGCTAAAACACTTAATTACAACTCTGTTGTCTTATCTGTAAGTCCAAAGATGGCTGATGAGGCCGATCTAAGATGGACAAACTCTGTTAAACCTTGGGCACATGTTTCCTAGTGGGAAAAATGGCCCTGGGTCACTGATTTAATCCATATCACATCTGCTGTTTCCACTTTTATACCTCATGTTTGAAATGCTAAGATAATTGTAGTGGATTATTTCTCTATTTGTGGCAATTGTGGGCAATGGTCTGCTATGGGTTGGTGTCAAAGCTGTACTTCTTCCTGTTGGCCTCGACCAGGGCACTGAAAGGAGCAGATGAGATAGGTGACTGCCTGAGTGCCTGGACCCTTATCAGGAGGCAAGGTGCCAGAGGTTCATGCTGCCACATAATGTAAGAGTTCCATTAAGTCCTTATGTTGCCGCTAGCATACAGTCATGTCACTGAAGAAAGACCCATGCTGGCTGCCTACATCATTGGAGGATCAAAGGGAGACTCCTCTCCTGAAGGACTCCAATCCCACCCCGGACTACCTGGGGCACTGGTTAGCTCGATGAAGAGCCTGACCTTGAGAATGTCCGTGAATTTCTGAAAAGGTAGCAATCATTCTGTAGTTAATGAGATGTGCATAGTTTATTATGTAGTCTTGTATGTATGTAATGATATGCTAAATTTTATTTTTCTTCTTTATGTTTTGGTGAAGCCAACATCCTCCTATAGGGGCAAAATATGAGAAGATAGGAAGATTCTTTCATACCTACAAGATTGGCAGGGAGGATACCATATGATATATCCTTAACTCCCTTCCCGTAAGTACTCTTTGGATTCCTTTCTTGACCGCTTGAATGGCTGAAGGTGTATCTAATTTGCATTGCCCACATTCAAAATGTCCAGTAGGATCCACTGACTGGATTTGACTTTCCAAATGAGAATGTACAACTTTATCTCTAATAGTAGTCCTTCTAGTCGTCGCAATCAATGGTAACTCTCAAAATATTTCATGAAGTGCTAGTACATTCCAGTGTTTCTTAATCGCAGTGGCAATAACTCCCACCGCAGTAGTTTGTTTCAAAACACAAACCAACCTTGACTGTTCTCTCACCGGTTTATATTGGAGAAGTTGCTACCTATCACTGTATTTAGCCCGTTTGTATGCACATTGTATTGCTTTATGAGGATATCCTCTGGCTGAAAATCTTGCCTTTAATAACTTAGCCTGTTTTTCTAATTCTAATGTACTAGAGCAGATTCTTTTAATATGGAAAAACTGGCTCACTGACAAGCCCATTTTAAAACTTCGGGCATGATGACTATGAAATTTCAACAGACTGTTCCTATCCGTTGGCTTGCAATATACTGTAATGTGAAACTGACCTTTATTAAAAGACATTGCCACATCCAAAAACGTAACCTTATGCTCTGAATATTGTGCTGTAAATTGTAAATGTTCATCTAAAATATTAATCCAACTGAGAAAATCTTTGAGTGATGTTTCTGAACTAGACCATATAAAAAAGATATTGTCGATGTACCGATAGCATCCTTCCATGTGTTCCCACCAAAAGGACGAAAAAATTAATCGTTCTTCAAAATCTGCAATATACAAATTTGCCACAGAGGGTGCCAATGGTGAACCCATAGGGATGCCATGCACCTGTTGGTAATATTGCTGACCAAACAAAAAATAGTTATTAAACAAAACTTGTCTCTGTTAGATCCATCAATAAATCAGCTGTAATCCGCTGTTGAGCTGGGCGCTGCTGTAAACTATGTCATGCAATCTGTAAGGCACTATGTTGTGGGGCAAGCAATTCAGTGGTCTTGGAAGTTTTAGCCATTCAATTTAAATTGCACTTGAAATTGCACTTTAAAAAAAACACAAAAGGGAGGTGGTTGGAGGTTGATGATTATAGATAACAGCATTTAATAGTGCCAGGGAGCACACATAATTATATGAAACCAACAACCCCTTCCTAAAAAATGTTATTAAGGTGCTTTGGAAAAGACAGCAAAAAATGGATGATATAAAATTTTAGATTACCTGGTGGGGAATAAGAACCTTTGAAGAAGTCTTTACATAAAAAAGAATAGACTGAGTTATAAGCGGTGATGGGACAGTTTTCTCCAGTTTGGTTTATTTATCACTGTAAGTGGTGGAGTGGATAAGGTATGTTGTAGTTATGGCATTTTTGTCTTGGTTCTCTTCTGGTACTTAGAGATGTGCTTAGTTTTAAGCTTTCGGGTCGGGCGCTTCGTGGAAAAATTTGTTTTCCTACGGGTTGTTGTTTTTTTTTTTTGGCAGATTTTTCGAACTGAAAAAAAACCAAAACACCCCAACCCTTCAAATTTACTTAATTACAACCCCCCCCCCCCCCACCATCCCGATCCCCCCAAGGCTTACTGGAAGCTCTGGTGGTCCAGTGGGGTCCCAGGAGCAATCTCTCCCTCTCAGGCCGTCGGCTGCCACTAATCAAAATGGCACCAGTGGCCCTTTGTCCTTACTATATGACAGGGGCTACCAGTGCCATTGGGCAGCCCCTGTCACATGGTAAGGGCAAAGGGCCACCGGCGCCATTTTGATTCCTGGCAGGCTCGACGGCCCGAGAGCGGAAGATCGCTCCCGGGACTCCCGCTGGACCTCCAGGGCTTTCAGTAAGTCTTGGTGGGAGATCGGGATGGTGGGGGGGTTGTAATTAAGTAAATTTGAAGGGTTGGGGTGGGGGGGGGTGTTTCCGCACTAACCCGAAAAACAAATTTTTCCCGAATTTCGGGAAAAATCAGTTTCGGGATTCAGGTCTCCCGAACCAGGACGAATTTGGCAATTTCGTTAGCAATTTGTAGGAAGAGTAGCTACAATATTAACAAAATTGTAACAATATTTGAAAGCATATTACATACCATTCTCGGTCTCTTGCTCTTTCTTCATTTGAATGCATTATAGGACTTGATATAGCCAATGTGCATATTATAACCACTGAAGGCTAATAACAACATAAGAACATACGATGTGCAGGCTGGGCAGACCAGAGGTCCATTTAGCTCAGCATCCTGTCTCTGACAGGTGGCCAGTTCAGGATTCATTTCATGTTGCTCACTCTCCAGGATAAGAGGTGATTTTTTTTCAAGTCTACCTGGCTAATAATGGTTTACAGTCTTTAGCATAAGAATATAAGTGGGAAAAGCCAATTTTCAAAAAAAACTTTATCAAAAAATTACAGTTCACATTGACTTACTTCAAACAAAAGCTTTTAATAGATACAAATTCCTCCATATTCATTTATTTATTTATGCATTTTATATACGTATATTATATTATTTAGATGGCATCAAAAGGATGACATGGATATTATAATTTAACCCAACATCTATCCCTGCAGATCATTATATGTCATGCAAATTTCCAAATCCATCATTTTGTGAAAACGTATTGATGTACATTCATTACTTAGTGAAAATGTTTTTCTGTGGATATCGATGTTTCGAGAGCAACCTCTGCCTCAGGGGACCTGAGGTCCTTTAATCCAGGAGCTTGTCCAAACCCCTTTTGAACCCGTCTTGGTAGATGCCTTGACCATCTCCCTCCAGCAACAAATTCCACAGCTTAATTGTGTGCTGACTGAAAAAATCATTTCCTCCAATTTGTTTTCAATTTTTACTCTTATTTTTTCCTGTCTGTTCTTCCCAATTATATTTTAATAATTCTGAATGTGACTTTGGCATTTTATTTATTTAGATTTTTATATTCTGCTTTTTGGCACTACAGGTATTTCTCTATCCCCACAGGGCTTACAATCTAATTTTGTACCTGAGGTAACAGAGTGACTTGCCCAAGGTCACAAGGAGTGGCAGCAGGATTTGAACGCTGGTTTCCCTGGGTTGTAGCCTGCTACTCTAACCACTAGCAAACCTGTCACATCAATAAAGTTATCTGAATCTAAATCTGAATCTGCTGTTTCATGGAAAGTCACCTAGCACTAGTCCTATTTGTAAAGGTAAATAAATAACTATTCCCTATTTACCTGTTCCACTCCACTTGTGATTGTATGAACTTTCGTGTTCCTCCTCAGCCAACTCTTTTCCAAGCTGAAGAACCCAAATCTGGGTATCCTCTCAGAGAAAAGACATTCCATCCCCTTTATCATGTTTGTCATCCTTCTTTGCGCCTTTTCTACTTCTGCTTTATGTTTTCTGGAGATAGGATGACCAAAACTGTGCGCAATACTGAAAGTGTGCTTGCACCATGGATCTGTGCAGAGGTGTTACGATATTCTCTTTACTCTCTCTTTATCACACTTCTTGACGCTTTAACAGTCTTCTGCAGTAACTGTATTTTTCCTTTACACAAAGAATGAAATCTTTCTGCTTAAGAGGGAAGAAGCAAAAGAAGAACAGAACTGCTCCACACCATCTTGAAGCAAATAGACAGGCAGCATGCCAAAACCCTCCTACTGTTTCCCTGCAGAACTCCTAGCATGGAAAACAATTCTGCTATGCATTCTTGTGTCAGGTGTTTTCTGTTTAGTTCTGTACAGTCCATCGTGATGGACGTGTAAATGAATCGATGAGCGTTATAGTATGATAGCTGGTAGTGCTCAGGAAGGTTGACAGAGATGTATGCTTGAAAGTAAAACTTACTGGGCTTAGTGTGTAATTTTACAGTGCTATCTATGACCGTAAAGTGCAAATATGTGCGTGTGCCGTGTGAAACCTTTTGGTGGGATCAATATGTTTTATCATTATACTGTAAATGCAGAGTGAAGATGCGTTTAACCGACCACTAGATTCTCTAGCGTTTATCACTGTGTGAGATGTTGCTATGATATTATGGGTTTGCATGCCTAAAGGGTGCAGAGTGCAAGTGTGTGTGAGGTGTGACTCAATGAGTGTGACAGAGAGAGATTAAAAATGTTAATATAAGAAAAAGTAGGCTTACCTTATGGTAAGAGAGATAGGTATGTGATATAGATAAGATTCTAGCCAGAAAAGCAGGATAAAATATATATTTTTTTAAAGGCAAGCAATAAAACCCCAGAAATTAAGGGATAAGCACAGAGGATATCTGAGGGCTGGGCTGATTCTTCCAAAAGATAAACTACGCAGTTGCCTAGGGAACCAAAATTTTGAGAAGGCTGGGGGATGGCAAAAACAGAGCTGGTACAAGGGTATTAGGTGCCCGAGGTGAACAGGGCGTACTCGTGCTCCCCCAACCCCCTCTGGCCCTAACTCTGACCCTGACCTCCCCATGAACAATCAAAAATTATGCAGATTTTACATGAAAAAGGGCAAAGTACAGTTTTCTGAGGGAAAATATTACTTACAACATGTATATTTACAGGCATTGCTGTGTACCAACCAGAAAACCCTGCAGAAAAGGCACTTGGAACCCACATGGAATTAGGCCTATTGTAATGCATGTTGAGTGTGGGCTTGGTATTCAGAAAGCCCTGAGTACATTGAATTACAATTACAATCCAGTAAATCTCCCATATCAAAACATTACCTGCCAGCACTCAAAAGTAACAACCTAACCTATTAAAAAGGCAGGACTGCAGATAAAACACCTGTATACCTCCTGTTAGGAAAAACAGAACAAGTTAAGGGCCTCATCTTCTAAAGTATCGCAGGCCTGCGATACTTTAGAAGATGAGGGGCGGGGTGCCGAAACGGGGGGGTGGGCCTGCGCTAGCCGGCAGCGATCGCACCGTCGCAGTGCGATCGCTGCCGGTTTCACACCCAATAGCGCCACCATAGGAGGTGTAGCTATTGGGAGCGAAATAGGCAGCGAAAAGGCACCTACCTTTTCACCGTCCGCGGCGTCGGGGCAGAGTCGGCACTGGTGACGCCCCGACTCCTCCTCTTCTGGGGCCGACTCCACCCCGACTCCGCCCCCATCCTGGTATCGCACGCGATAAGGGAATTTTCGTGTGCGAAAGGTCCCTTATCGCGTGCGAGCGGCTTGGAAAATGAGGCCCTAAGCTACTATAGATCCCTATATAGAAACTACACTCTAGCAGAATATCTCACCTCAGTCACACATGCAGAACACAGACAGATCCTCACCAAATACAGAATAAACGTAGAGACAAAAACAGAACTGGAACAAGCCAGACTCTGTAAGCAGTGCAAAAATGGAAGAACAAAAACGTTACTATTCCTCATAAAATATCAAATAAAATTAAGCAATTAAAAATATCAATAATAGTAAAACATACTAATAAAAAGAATAAATATTCATAAGCAGCTGAGAAACAGAATGACATCCAATAATTAAACATATAAAAATCTAAAAAAAAAGGTTCCAAACACCAAAAAATGTTTTAAAACATCAGGATAAGGCAATTTGACAAGGTTATGAAGGGTGAGTTTTGATTGGTTGGTTTAAATAGCATGCGAGCTATGATTTATGGAAATTAAGAGATGTGAAGCTATTCAAATTGACGTAAAGAGGAATGTGGTTTACGTAGCTTTGATTGTTGGCGTGATGGCAACGGTGTCGCTTTGAATGTTTGTCATCTATTAAGGTTGGTAGTATAATGGGGGATGTTTATATTTTGTTTATGTGTTTCTCAGGCTCTTGTTTTGTTTTTATGTTTTATAGTGGTTAATATCGGGTATGGTGTTTGCCGATATTTGTTATATGATGTAGTAGTCTTTTTCTTCCTTCCATTGAGATAGTAAGTCAACTTTAAGTAGGCATTTAAGTGGGACGATATGTTATTTAATGAGTTAGACAGCATTTTTATGTACTTTTTTGATCTAGTACCCCTGAAGCAGACTCAATCGGGAGGTGTACCTTGGGCCCTTATTGGGATAATGTTGAGATATGAATGAGAGAGATTCACCTTTGGTATAATGTTGAAATGTGGATGAAAGATTTTTATTTAGATGGTTGAAAAATGGATGAAAGATTTTTGTTTAGATGGTTCAATCCATGATAAAAGAGTCTCCATGACGCAGATTAAAGGGATCATGTCTAGAGGTGATCCACCCATAATGGAAGAAATTTTATAATATCAAAAATTATTTGGATGCTCAAGACCAAGACTGAGTTTTAATATTTATATTTGTTGATATTTTTAATTAAGAGTATTTTTTAGAGTGAATGTGTATGTAATTTATTGCCTTTGTCTTAAGGATTCCTTAAGTAGTGGTTGTGATGTATGTTTGTGATATGTATTGAAGGTGTGTGTGATGCATAGTTTTTAATTGGGTTTTTAAATATGTGTTTGTAAATGTGGGGTTTTTATTAATATTGCATTTATATGAAATTCTCTGTATGAAGAGCATGTTTGTAACAAAAAATCTATAAAATTGTGATGATATATTTGTATAAACAATTTTTGTAAAAGATCATTGATTGAAGAGTCATATAGTGCATTGAAACATAGTTTGTATGTAATTGCTTTCATGTTGTAATATTACAGAATAAATATATATATTTTTTTTTTTTAGATATTATTGCGTTTAGTGAAACTTACCCCTTTTCTATTGTAGCATTCTTCTGGGGAAGTGATTAATTATTTAGTGGCCAATATTTATTTTGTACAAAATTGGGTCTGTATTTTAAAAACATCAAATACATAACACCCAATGATTAAAACTAACAAGGATTTTAAAAATCCCCCAATTTCCATACCTTTGAACTTTTGATTTCCAGATGTCCTGAGATTGTCATGGATTAGTAAGTGGGGTGGGGAAGAAGGTTGTTGTGCACAAACTTTCTCCTCTCTCCCACACATGACATGCTCTCTCTCACTCCCACACACAGGTTCCCTCCCTTTTTCTCTCACTCATAAACACACAAACACCCTGGCTCTCTAAAACCAGGCCTCTCCTACTGCGGGTGAGATGGGCTCTGCCCATGGCACTCTCAGACTCGCTTCTTCCTGTCTTCAGCTGCAGATGGGATGGGCTCCACCTGTGGCCCTCCTCTCTCTTCTTCCTTCGACCGTCGGCAGGATGGTCCCTACCTGTGGCCCACAGCACTTCTCTACTAGTCGTCGGCTGTGAGCAAAATGGACCCTGTCCGCACACCTCCTGAAACTTTCTCCTCCTCACCTTTGGTCACAAGCGAGATGGGCTCTGCCTGCAGCCCAGCTGGGCTTCTCTCCTTGACTTTAGCTGTGAGTGGGATGGGCTCCACCCGCGGCCTCTCTATCTTCAGCCAGCAGTCAGGGGCTTAAACTGTGATTTTGTTGCCCCATATGGGTTGGCGCTCTAAGCAACTGTCTAGTTTGTGTAATGGAAGTGCCTGCCCTGGGCAAAAACCTCCAGGCGCCGCCTATCCACTTTTAAGGCATGGCAGTGCAAAAGACAAAGGAATGGATGTGGGAGGCGGAGACAAAGAAAGTGAGGGGATGGGGAGTTGTGCTGAGTGGGTGAGGGTGGAGTGGAGACAGAGAGAGAGGATTCTCATTAGGTTTGGGGTGGAGACAGAGGATACTCGTCACTGCAAAAAGGGGCAAAGAGATTGTGGTGATGCTGCTGTGTTGAGCAGAAAGAGGATACCTGAAGGGGACAAGAAGAGAAGAGAAATGCTGGACAGGGGGCTAGAGAGAAGGGAAGCTGGGCACTGTGGACAAAGGGAGAGATTTGCAGGACTTGGCAGAGAGTGAGAGGAGAGTGATAGCTGGAGGCTGCGTGGGGTGAGAGAGGGGGATGCTGTGCCAGAGCTGTCGCTGAGCAGCAGACCAGGATTTCAGGATACCCAAAAGTGTATGCCCCCTTTGTATGCAAATCTATCTCATACATATTCATTGTGGATATCCTGAAAACCAGGCCTGTATGAAGCTCAGAAGGAGGAGAGTTGGCCACTCCTGCTATAGGAAGTAAAAGGAGCTGTGTGGCTGTTGCAGAGCTCCAACCTGAATTTATACCAGCCTGGAGCAAGACTAAATATATTTGCATCTGAGGTGTTCTGTGGGTGAATAATAGCTGTGCATATGGATTAAGAGTGGTGAGGCATGGCATGTCTATGGCAAACCCTCCTCTAGTGAGTGTCCTGTATCCTTATTTCGGGCTGTTACAAACATTTTGCTGTTTTTGGCAAAGAGCTACTGTCATGACAAATAAGTGATTCAAGGTTTTTCTACTCTTCAGCCTCCAGAGGCCAAAAAGAATTTGATTCAATCAACACAAAATGTAGGCTGCAGAAAGAGAAGTAGGAAAAAGCGAAGAGAGAGAAGACATGAGCTGAAAGGTCAGGACACCTGGACTGTATGAATGAGTTACCGACATGAAAATCACAGAAGACAAATAGAGACTGAACACATCAATTAACCCCGGAGGAAGTGCACCCCGGGGCTGGCAAGGAGCCAAGCTGGGGATGGGAACAGCAGGCCAGAAAGAGAGAAAATAAGGTGCAGGTTGCCTGGTGGCCGAATCAGGCTTGCATAAATCTGCTAAGGGAACAAAAACAGTCGGGGCTGTGATGCTGGCAAAGGTCACGCGTGCTCGAGCTCTCTTCTTTCAGTCTTTTTACCTTTTGTTTATCTTTCTTCGCAGAGCTGCCGGTAATGATAAAGCCACTCGCACCAGAAGGGGAAAAAAAAAAACCAATGAAAGGGAAAGGGGGCAAGAGAGCGGTTTGTTGTTTTGTTTTTGGTTTTTCTCCTTTGCCTTCATGTCTAAACGAGCAATTTCTGATGTGTTGGTGACACCTGCTGCCCATTTTGTGCACATCTCCGCAGGTCAACTCCAGGAGGGAGAAAAGCCCTCTCTCACTCTTCCTCTGTCGAATCAAAGCTGATATTCTCTGTGCTGGGAATCTGAAGGAGAAGAGCCGGGGTTATAAATGAAATGAAATCTGCATAAGTAGGCGGTGGTAACTTAAAAACAAAAATAATGATAATGTCTCCTGAGCCAGTCCCACTCTGACTTGTCTGAATAGACCGCAAGGTTTCAGTTGGCTTAGGCAGAAATAGGGGCAAAGGCAATAAAATAAATATTTTAAAAAGAACTGGTATTCTAGAGAAACTGGTTTAATAATATATCAACATTTCTGTAGTGTGATATGGGAAAATTCCCCCCCCCTTCCCCAAAGAGCTTACAATCTTTAGTGTGTGTGCCTGAGGCAATGAGGGATAACATGACTTAGCCAAGGTCATGAGTGTCAGTGGGAGAAGCAGAATATGAGGTCTGCTCCGCTCTGCCTCAGCCCATCCCTCTGACCGCCAAGGCCAGTGTTTTTCCTGCTTCGAGTTAGTGAAAGGAGGAATGCCATCAGAGTGTTGGCATGCAGAGTCGGAGGGTAGTGGGATCCAAACACTGTTCATCTGGTGATACCAGTTGAAACACTGAAGAGCTGTATTGGAAATAACTCTTAAACAGTGCTGCTGCAATGAAGAGCATCTGTGGGACAGAATTAAAGACCTGTAACAAAGTGGTAGCCAGAGGCCCTCTGGAACAGAGGCATATCATTCTCCTGTGAGCAGCCTGTGTGCCAGAGCAGCCCATGACCCCCCCATGACCGTTAACACAGAACCAAAGAGTGCAGCGCCTTCTAGCAATTAAGTATCAGATGCTGTCCCTTCACAAGTACAATACTGCTTATGCTTTCTCCTGGTAAGAAATGACACCACTGACAATCATGGTCATCAACCTACAGGAACTACCTTTAATCACGTGCTATGAAACACCAGAATCTATATATAAACGGCTTCTGACGGTCAGTCACACTGTTGTGTCTGTGACCACCGGGTGGCACCCTGAACAATGGAAATTGCACTGTGCAAAAAACAATATGCTCTGTGTACAAAACCTTGTTTCTCAGGCTCACACACACACAGGCTATCACACTCTCAGGCTCTGACGTACACACTCAGGCTCTCAGGCTCCCTCAGACTCACATACAGGCTCTCACTCTCTCAAGCCCCTATCCAACAACACACACAGACACACACACACAAAGGCTCTCACTCTCAGGCTCCCATAAACACACATAGGCTCTGACTCTGTCACGCTTCCACTCACACATGCGCATACAGATTCCCACAGACACACATGAGGGTGTTCACTCTCTTATTCTCCTATACACCCGTTCCCCCCCCCCCCCCCCCAACTCATACACAAAGTCAGACTCCCATATAAATACACATACACACAGAATTTCACTCTCAGGCTTCCCCCCTCCCCCCACACATTCACAAGTTCCCATTTACACATACAAATAAACAGACTCCCACTCTCTCCGGCTCACACATACACAGGCTCTCACTCTCTGGATTCCCCCCTCCCCCCCCCCCAGCACACCCAGGCTCTCACTCACACACAAAAAACGCGCACACACACACACACAGACTCTCACTCTCTTAGGCTCCCCAGACACACACACATACACACACACACGTACATGGTCTTTTCTTCAGCCACCACCAGACCCCCATCTTTGGCTGCTGCAGGACGGAGTCCTCAATAGCCCTCTCCTTTAGCTGTTGTGGGATGGGAACTGCAGAAGCCACTGGATCAACCTTGATTTTAATCATTGGTATCCACATTCCATTAATTCACATTTTTTTGTTTTTTGAATTTTTTCAAGAGACAAGACACTTATCGTTTATGTAGCGTGTTAGTGACAGCTTTTGACAACACTGGCCTGACCCGACACAGTACGTGTTTCGTAGGCTTCTTCAGGGGTAAGACAATTTTGCGGTGTCTACAATAGAAAATCAGACAAAGTTATACTTAACTCATCCAATGGTTAAATGTCACCAAAAATCACCAAATGCTAAAGTCATACGTTTACAAAGTCTGTCCCATTGTATTACACTGTTGCACGATCTCAGCTTTACTGAAAGCAGGATCCGCCATTATTCAAACTGGGATTTTTTTAAAGGATCATTAAATTCACAGCAGACCAATAGGAAGCCAGAGGGTAGCTACATGTCCCAATAGGAAACTAGAGTAACGATGACCATTCAACACTATCGTTGAGGCCAGCTGGAGCTTCGGATGCAAGAGTGAAAATCCACCATTGCTCGCGATAGTTGAGATGACAGCCAATGTCTCCGCCTCTTTCACTAGCTGCAGTTTGCTCCAGTATTGTCCATTGGAGTTGATCAAATGTATGGATAAATTGGAAACAATGTTTAACAAATGGAGCTTCAATGTTGCTTGTGTTGACTCTGCTCCTATGTTCACGTAGATGGATTTTAATTTGTCTGCTTGTCCGCCCCACATAAAGGAGTGGGCAAGGACATTGAATTAGATATATTACTTGTGTCGATTCGCAAGTTGTATTAGCATTTTTTTTATATTTCTTCATCGTGGTGGGATGCTGCCATTTGTGTCCTTCTATAGTAGAACTGCACATGTCACATTTTCCACATTTATAATGTGCTCCATTAGTAAACAACAATCTGGGACCGGATAATGATGCATGTACCACGTAATCCTTGATATTTTTACTTCTTTGATATGAAATTAAAGGCAATTCCGAAAAAGAAGGATGAAGCTGCAAAACATGCCAATGTTTTTTAATACTTTGTACTATCAGATAAGCTTTATCAGTATGTTGAAGGACACAGATGTTAGCTATAACCGGTGTTTTTGACCGGTACTGAAGTAATGCATTACGTGGTGAGTAGTAAGCTCATTTATAAGCTTTAATTTGGATCCAGATCTCAAATATACTCTTCAATTTAGTGACACACCACTTGCATTTTTTGATAAATTAATTAGAAAACAGTCAACTACCCTTCATACTACAGTTTACCTCAAACCAATCGACAGAAATAATTTATAACAATACAACAGCTTTCATCCCGGGCCTTTAAAAATGGCCTTCCGGTGAGTCGATTTTTCAGAATACGTCATCTTTGATCATCGGATCGCAAATTCAAAATACAAGCACAACTTCTAGAAAAGAGGTTCTTTGATCGGGGGTAACCTTATTCAATAGTGCTTAAAGCTTATAAACGAGCTTACTACTCACCACGTAATGCATTACTTCAGTACCGGTCAAAAACACCGGTTACAGCTAACATCTGTGTCCTTCAACATACTGATAAATCTTATCTGATAGTACAAAGTATTAAAAAACATTGGCATGTTTTGCAGCTTCATTCTTCTTTTTCGGAATTGCCTTTAATTTCATATCAAAGAAGTAAAAATATCAAGGATTACGTGGTACATGCATCATTATCCGGTCCCAGATTGTTGTTTACTAATGGAGCACATTATAAATGTGGAAAAATGTGACATGTGCAGTTCTACTATAGAAGGACACAAATGGCAGCATCCCACCACGATGAAGAAATATAAAAAAAATGCTAATACAACTTGCGAATCGACACAAGTAATATATCTAATTCAATGTCCTTGCCCACTCCTTTATGTGGGGCGGACAAGTAGACAAATTAAAATCCGTCTACGCGAACATAGGAGCAGAGTCAAGTTAGTCAACACAAGCAGCATTGAAGCTCCAATTGTTAAACATTGTCTCCAATTTACCCATACATTCGATCAACTCCAATGGACAATACTGGAGCAAATAGCAGCTAGTGAAAGAGGCGGAGACATTGGCTGTCATCTCAACTATCGCGAGCAATGGTGGATTTTCACTCTTGCGTCCGAAGCTCCAGCTGGCCTCAACGATAGTGTTGAATGGTCATCGTTACTCTAGTTTCCTATTGGGACACGTAGCTACCCTCTGGCTTCTTATTGGTCTGCTGTGAATTTAATGATCCTTTAAAAAAAAGCCCGGTTTGAATAAGAGCGGATCCTGCTTTCAGTAAAGCTGAGATCGTGCAACAGCATAATACAATGGGACAGACTTTGTAAACGTATGACTTTAGCGTTTGGTGATTTTTGGTGACATTTAACCATTGGATGAGTTAAGTATAACTTTGTCTGATTTTCTATTGTAGATACCGCAAAATTGTCTTACCCCTGAAGAAGCTTACGAAACACGTACCGGGTCGGGTCAGGCCAGTGTTGTCAAAAGCTGTCACTAACACGTTACATAAACGATAAGTGTCTTGTCTCTTGAAAAAATTCAAAAAAATGTGAATTAATGGAATGT
Organism: Rhinatrema bivittatum; assembly: GCF_901001135.1. Lineage (NCBI taxonomy): Eukaryota > Metazoa > Chordata > Amphibia > Gymnophiona > Rhinatrematidae > Rhinatrema > Rhinatrema bivittatum. Next base: position 311,775,672 of record NC_042617.1, read on the forward strand.
GGATACCAATGATTAAAATCAAGGTTGATCCAATCACACAGTCAATAATTAGACTTTTGAAGAGCATTCGTGCTAACCATGCATATTCATTTGTGAGCATTCTCGGAAAATATTGAGAAGCTCAATTGATATATGAGGTACCACATTCTCCTCAAAAACAATTTCAAAAATTATTCTTCAGCTTGTGTACATGAGGTTGAATGATATATAGTCTATTAGTACATCATATGTTTTACAGTTTCTAATTATAGGCAGACCTTCCAGTGTCAGGCAGCCCTGATTGGGTGGGCCTGGGCCCAAAGTGGGTGGGCCAAGGCCCACCCATGGCTACACTGCTGTTGTGGATTGTGAACTGGTTAAAAGACAGGAAACAGAGTAGGACTAAATGGCCAGTTTTCTCAAGGGAGGATGGTAAATAGTGGCGTGCTTCAGGGATCTGAATTGGGATTGATGCTTTATTACGATCTCTAGAGTTGGGCAATGGGAGAAGTCTAATATACAGTCAATATAGTTTATAGAGAGGTTCTCTATGCTTTCTGTTAATTAGTTAATAAACTTAAACATTATTTCTCTTTTTCACTTTTGTTTGATTTTAAAATTTACATCAATTATGAACCATACAATCTGAGCAATGCCGGGCAGTTTTCACTAGTAATGTAATAAAATAAATGAGAATATTATTAATGTTTTACCTTCAGAACAACATCATTTATTGTGTCCTGTAGGAACCTGCGTCAGTCCTCCTGATCCTCCTGCCATGGCTCACGCCGTCAGAACACACACATATACTCAGGCAGATGGATGAGTATCCCTGTATGAACGAGGTGCATTTCTGTATGGTTTTCACCCACAGCCATTCCCAGCTGTGGTCAGCCAGTACGATTACACTACTCTCCTCTCATGGATATTTCTAAGCTTACATTATTTGCTGTGCGGTATGAAAGACAAGCGTACTACTTGTTATCCTGACAGATGAAAACTTGTCTCCACCTGGGCTCTCCTCCCCAACCCAATAACCAGAACCGTATGCTACATATGCTCCCCACATCCTTATAGCCACTTTCTTCTTGTGGATGTGGCCCACTTCCCTGAGTTGGCCAAATATTCTGTTTTATATCGGAAGGTCCTGATTTTTAAAGAAATGTTCCTATGTCCTGCTTAAAGAAGAATAGGATGCACAACTGTCCTGCTTTTTTCAATCTGGTCATATACAGAAACACAAATGTGGCTGAATTGCATGCATCACATATATGGGCAGATGTAGAAATGTGAAGAGGTAGATAGAGGCCCGCTTGGTGGCTCAGTGCCAGTGCTGTATGTTGCCATGTGGAGGGTCCCTGCTTTGATTCCCAGGGTTGGATCACCCATACCCCAAGCTGCATTCACTGCCCCTGGGAGGAGAGGGAGTCATGGCCATTGTTAATAGCGACATCTGGTGGCCAGATTTAGAGCCCATGATACAGGGCTCCAGAAGGCATCTTGGACATGGTTCCCAGCCTCCAAACCATGACTGCAATGACTAAACTAGAAATAGTGGGATCCGAAGCAGAAAGCCTGCGAGGGAGTCAGTTGGACCGTTAGATGATCGAGGGATTAAAGGGGCACTTAGAGAAGATAAGGCCATTGCGAAAAGATTAAATGATTTCTTTGCTTCGGTGTTTACTGAAGAGGAGGTTGGGGAGGTACCCGTAATGGAGAAGGTTTTCATGGGTAATGATTCAGATGGACTGAATCAAATCACGGTGAACCTAGAAGATGTGGTAGGCCTGATTGACAAACTGAAGAGTAGTAAATCACCTGGACCGGATGGTATACACCCCAGAGTTCGGAAGGAACTAAAAAATGAAATTTCAGACCTATTAGTAAAAATTTGTAACCTATCATTAAAATCATCCATTGTACCTGAAGACTGGAGGATAGCAAATGTAACCCCAATATTTAAAAAGGGCTCCAGGGGCGATCCGGGAAACTACAGACCGGTTAGCCTGACTTCAGTGCCAGGAAAAATAGTGGAAAGTGTTCTAAACATCAAAATCACAAAACATATAGAAAGACATGGTTTAATGGAACAAAGTCAACATGGCTTTACCCAGGGCAAGTCTTGCCTCACAAATCTGCTTCACTTTTTTGAAGGAGTTAATAAACATGTGGACAAAGGTGAACCGGTAGATGTAGTATACTTGGATTTTCAGAAGGCGTTTGACAAAGTTCCTCATGAAAGGCTTCTAGGAAAAGTAAAAGGTCATGGGATAGGTGGCGATGTCCTTTCCTGGATTGCAAACTGGCTAAAAGACAGGAAACAGAAAGTAGGATAAAATGGACAATTTTCTCAGTGGAAGGGAGTGGGCAGTGGAGTGCCTCAGGGATCTGTATTAGGACCCTTACTTTTCAATATATTAATAAATGATCTGGAAAGAAATACGACAAGTGAAATAATAAAATTTGCAGATGACACAAAATTGTTCAGAGTAGTTAAATCCAAGCAGATTGTGATAAATTGCAGGAAGACCTTGTGAGACTGGAAAATTGGGCATCCAAATGGCAGATGAAATTTAATGTGGATAAGTGCAAGGTGATGCATATAGGGAAAAATAACCCATGCTATAATTACACAATGTTGGGTTCCATATTAGGTGCTACAACCCAAGAAAGAGATCTAGGTGTCATAGTGGATAACACATTGAAATCGTCGGTTCAGTGTGCTGCAGCAATCAAAAAAGCAAACAGAATGTTGGGAATTATTAGAAAGGGAATAGTGAATAAAACAGAAAATGTCATAATGCCTCGGTATCGCTCCATGGTGAGACCACACCTTGAATACTGTGTACAATTCTGGTCGCCACATCTCAAAAAAGATATAATTGCGATGGAGAAGGTACAGAGAAGGGCTACCAAAATGATAAGAGGAATGGAACAGCTCCCCTATGAGGAAAGACTAAAGAGGTTAGTACTTTTCAGCTTGGAGAAGAGACGGCTGAGGGGGGATATGATGGAGATGTTTAAAATCATGAGAGGTCTAGAACAGGTAGATGTGAATCGGTTATTTACTCTTTCGGATAGTAGAAAGACTAGGGGGCACTCCATGAAGTTAGCATGGGGTACATTTAAAACTAATCGGAGAAAGTTCTTTTTTACTCAACGCACAATTAAACTCTGGAATTTGTTGCCAGAGGATGTGGTTAGTGCAGTTAGTATAGCTGTGTTTAAAAAAGGATTGGATAAGTTCTTGGAGGAGAAGTCCATTACCTGCTATTAAGTTCACTTAGAGAATAGCCACTGCCATTAGCAATGGTTACATGGCATAGACTTAGTTTTTGGGTACTTGCCAGGTTCTTATGGCCTGGATTGGCCACTGTTGGAAACAGGATGCTGGGCTTGATGGACCCTTGGTCTGACCCAGTAGGGCATTTTCTTATGTTCTTATGAGGGGGGGGGGGTCTATTAAAATAGATGTGAATGAAGGTTCATAACCTCAGGATCCTAGCCCTGGTTCCGATTCAGCTGGAAGAAAAAGGAGAAAGGAAGAACTACCATACCCCTCTTCCCCCCCCCCCCCAACACACACACAAAAAGGAGGGGTGTTAAGTGTGTGTTACATCATCATCTATTTATTACATCCCCAACTCTCATCTTTCCTTCTTCTTCTTCTTCTTCCTCCAAGTTCCTCTTTACCTATCCCTCAGATATCTCTTCCTCCCCTGCCCCCCTCCCCGTCTTGAATTCATCTCCATTATACTTGAACTACAATAAATAATTTTGGGGGGGGGAAATAAATTCATCTGCACTGCCCCATTTACATTTCTCTCCATCTTGTCATCCTCTCTTTCCCCTAGGTCCTTTACCATCTGCCCCTCCTCTCCTCCAGGCTCCTCCCCATCAGCTGTCTCTCCTTCGGGTTCCTCTCAATATCTCAGGGCGCAGTTATGCGCAGAATGGGAATGAGCTGCTGTTCCTCCATGGTGCATGCTGCCTTTGTAACCAGGAAACAAAAGAGGAGGAAACACAGCTGCGGCCACTGGGAATGCATGCTTACTGTGTTCCCGGGCTGCTGACCTACCATTACTGCCGGCAATCAGAGCCACAGGAAGGGGTGAGGGAGATGGACACTCACCCTGGGGGGGTGGGGGGGGCAGGCTGGAGGTGGGGGTGTTACTTCCATAGCCAGCCAGTCTTCCTCCAGTGATGCAGCCACTCCTGTGTGGCAACGTCTTTTGAAAATGGCAGGCTGGTTGCATCATGAGAGGCGCACACTGTCCTCTCCCCCCCCCATACCTGCCAGCTCAGAGACTGACTCCCCATATGACTGTCTGGGTCGCCATTCAGCCCTGTGATGCTCTTGCCACTGCTCTGTTTGTCAGGGAGTAGGGTTAAGTGGAGACAGGCCAGCCTTTTAAACATGGTAATGTTTGGTGCGGCTTCTCGCAAGGAGACGTCCTGTATTCTGGGAATGTGTCAGTGACCACCCTGTCTTCCCCTGATAAATGGTCTTTTATATGACACCCCCTCCAGATAACAGGTCTCCTGCTGTGGATTTTGCACCTCTTCTCCCACAATAACAGGTCTCCTGATATAAAGGTACCAGTTGTTTTATTGGTTTCTTTATCCTAGCGGGAGCTGCTGTGCTTCAGCTGAGACAGTTTGCTCACTGACCTTTTTTTTTTTTTCCTTTCTATTGCGAGGAGTTATTGACAGAACATTCAATGAAGAAAAGCCATGAGCCTGATCTGGCTGCTACTCAGATCACTACCCAGCTGCTGGCTTCAACGGCCAGGCCACAAGCAGTGCTGGCTAATCTGTGGGGGGTTCCCTGGAAGGCAATGGAGTTGGCCTCAGAGCACCACTAGGAGCCTGCAGCTCTTCAGCAGCTGTCCTGAGGAACCGTTTACAAACACAATGCTCCACATTTCTGCTTAAAAACTGGAGGAAGGAGATGGAGACAGGTTAATAAAATTCTTATGCATCGTATGGGGCCTGTGTAGAATGCACAACCATCTCCACAGCCTGAGAGGAGAGGCAGTGAGGTGAGGAATGCCGGAGAACATCTGAACTGCACTAACTAGATCTCTGACTGCCTCCATCATAAACATCCCCCAGGCAATGATAAAGCACAGGCACAGTCTGCTTCCACACATTACCAGCCTCATAAATTACACCAGACTCTCAACATGCATTCTGTTTAAACACTTTGCAGGAATAGCCAAAGTGTCTCAGAGGGTGGGAGACAGAATAAATAATCCTTTTCCGGAAAGTGTTGGACAGGGATATAATGTCCAGCTATGTTGCCCCTCTTCATCTCTCCAAGGTCTGCATTTTGTTGTGAGTTTAACTGAAAGCTGATCATGTAAAAGGAATGCATGAGTCATGGAATAGGCACAGGAATACAGAGTCCCTCATTTCTAAGACTGGATGGATCACAGCATGAGCACAGGGATACAGAGCCTCTCACCTCTAGGACTGGATGGCTCAGGAGATGGGCACAGGGATACAGAGCCCCTCACTTCTAGGACTGGATGGCTCAGGGGATGGGCACACAGATACAGAGCTTCTCACCTCTAGGACTGGATGGCTCAGGGGATGAGCACAGGGATACAGAGCCACTCACCTCTAGGACTGGATGGCTCAGGGGATGGGCACAGGGATACAGAGCCTCTCACCTCTAGGACTGGATGGCTCAGGGGATGGGCACAGGGATACAGAGCCTCTCACCTCTAGGACTGGATGGCTCAGGGGATGGGCACAGGGATACAGAGCCTCTCACCTCTAGGACCGGATGGCTCAGGGGATCGGTACAGGGAAACAGAGCCTCTCACCTCTAGGACCGGATGGCTCAGGGGATGGGTGCAGGGATACAGAGCCTCTCACCTCTAGGACCGGATGGCTCAGGGGATGGGCACAGGGATACAGAGCCTCTCACCTCTAGGACTGGATGGCTCAGGGGATGGGCACAGGAATACAGAGCCCCTCACCTCTAGGACTGGATGGCTCAGGGGATGGGTGCAGGGATACAGAGCCTCTCACCTCTAGGACTGGATGGCTCAGGGGATGGGCGCAGGGATACAGAGCCTCCCACCTCTAGGACTGGATGGCTCAGGGGATGGGCACAGGTATACAGAGCCTCTCACCTCTAGGACTGGATGGCTCAGGGATACAGAGCCTCTCACCTCTAGGACTGGATGGCTCAGGGGATGGGCACAGGGATACAGAGCCTCTCACCTCTAGGACTGGATGGCTCAGGGATACAGAGCCTCTCACCTCTAGGACTGGATGGCTCAGGGGATGGGCACAGGGATACAGAGCCCCTCACCTCTAGGACTGGATGGGCACAGGGATACAGAGCCTCTCACCTCTAGGACTGGATGGCTCAGGGGATGGGCACAGGGATACAGAGCCTCTCACCTCTAGGACTGGATGGCTCAGGGATACAGAGCCTCTCACCTCTAGGACTGGATGGCTCAGGGGATGGGCACAGGGATACAGAGCCTCTCACCTCTAGGACTGGAGAGCTCAGGGGATGGGCACAGTGAAACAGTTGTATAGAGAGGGTTAGGATTTCCCCCATAGTCTGCTTTTGGGAATGTTCCAGCATGGAGAGCAATGGTCACTTAGGAGAAGCAGATGAGGGTGATCCCCAAAGAATGGATGATTAGACCAGTGGTATAAATGGTGACTGAGGGCGTAATTGGGGGAAGTGGAAAGTTGTTGATGAGGGAGCTGGAGTTGGGCAAGAGGTGGCTTATTCTCTGAGCTCCTGGGTAGCCTTGTCCCCTGCCCAGTTGGAGAGTACGTCTTAACTTTCCCATGGGTATAAGGGGATTCCAGGAGCAGTTCTCAGCCACAGGACTCTTAGAGGTTTCTTACTCCAAGCTTCTAAAGGGAAGAGGAGTCTCACGAGGAGGACTGAGAGCACCACCAAGTCTTTGTCCCTGAGTATATTGGGAAGAGGATTTCCTATATTCTGAGGGGTTCCTGAGGAAGAAGGGAGCAATTGGAATTAAGGGATGATCAGTTCTTGCTTATGTGAAACTCAAAGAGCATCAGGAATTGTAGTTTGAGACTACTGGCTAGAAAAGCACCATGTTTGAGATTTTTGTGTCTTCTAACATTTGAACAACTAAATGCAGTGATTTTTATATAATTGGATCTTTATTTTTTTTTTTTTATTAGTAAAGTTTTCTCTGTGTTTGAAATTATCGTGTGTATTTTTTTTTTGTTTGTTTTGGTCCCATATGTCTCACATCCTGACACGATTCTGTGCATTTCTGCGATGCTGCACCATTTGACAGACAGCTCCAGGTCTCTGAAAGTGACCTTGTTGCCACGAAATGTGCAGAAATCCTCTTAATCCTCAGAAATCTGCTTTGCAAAACCCTACTGCTGCCTCATTTTAATATTTGTGGGGCAAATTTGTGCAGATATGACATCATTATTTTTTTCAGCCACAATACTAGATATTACCGACCATGCCCTCTTATTCCATGAGCAATCAAAGACGCATATCATCATTAGCAATGACACTTTAGCATTCAGCCGGTCATTGTGCGGGTATGTAACCAAACCCAATGAACTCCCTTGTGTTTAAAATCTTATGGTATTTTGAAGCAAAAAAAAATTTCTTTAGTTTTTTTGTAAAAATTAATGTGATTAGCCAAATGTGAACCAAACACTTATCTGGAAAAATGCGCTGCACATTTCACTTATCATTTCAATATGAAAGCCACCATTTTTCTGGCCAGAACGCCATTTTGAAGTTTATTGTGGTATAGACCACACAGCACATCATTCAGCCCTTAAAAAGGATGCTGTTCCGAAACACAGTCCCGTGTTGGGCTTTGGTTATGGAGATGATCTAGTTTAAATGGACTTCTGTCAAGATTATTGAGTTCTAATGGCGGCTTCCATATTGAAGCCTAGTATGATGGTCATTTAAGCACTGTTATAGTGATATGCGTCTTTGATTGCTCATGGAATAAGAGGGCATGGTCGGTAATATTTAGTATTGTAGCTGGTTATTTGCCACCATTTCCATCCGTTCAACGTTGTGACAGACGTGGAGTTATTATTGATCATTATTTTTTTGCCATAAACTTTACATTTGGCATTAAAAAAAAAATTGGGTGAGTCAAAGCTAGCAGTGCTACAGAGGTTTTCCCCCAATTCCTTTTTTTAACCTAGTCTGGTCCTAAATAATCTACATTTAGATAGCGCCATCTTGTGCATACAGTCCCTGAACTCCTTATGTTCATGGCATATCAGCAATCCAGCCACCTCTGGGAGTGGTTACCCCAAGCTTCAGCCTTACCCCGATCTCATGACTTTCATTTCTCCTTCAACAAATGCAGAGACTGCTTGCCCCCTCCCTCCCCCGTCTCTCTCTCTCTCACACACACACACACACACACACACACATGGCACAGAAGGCTAAAACATTTATTTGCATTGTTTTTATATACCGTCAAATTAAAAAAAAGAAAGATCATGGTGGACAGTGGGAGTGCTGGTTGGGTGGGCAGTGGAATGTCATTAGGTGCGCACTGAGTCCCATTGAGTGAGTAGTGGGAGTGCTGTTGAGTGGGAGTGGGAATATCATTGGGAGCCTAACCCCAGTATGTGCCTACATTACATTGATAGATGTATCTTGAAGCTTTTGACTCTTCCCAGACCTTGAGCCTGTCCTGCCTGCCACAGTCAAGTCTCATGCTACAGCCTCTGGCTGTGTGCGTGTGTGTATCTACAGACCCTGAGGCCCCCACCCAGAGCAAGTACCTCTGCTTGTGTGTTTGTGTATGTGTCTACAAGGGTATGTGTGTGAGGGTAGACTAGACCCTGAGCCCAGTCTCCAACACCAGCCCCTGCCTGTGTGTTTGTGCGTGCCTGCAGACCCTGACTGCTCCAGCTGGGCAAATTACAAGATATTTACACAGTAATTTGAAAAGTTACAGCTGCATTAGCTCCCAGGCCTGGGATTGTGCTGATGCTTATACCTGTTTTCCATGCGAACGGAGATCTAATTACACAGAAATTAGCAACTCGAGGAATAATTTACTTTTATGACTCTGGGAATTCAGATCGTTGTAAATCTGAAATTGAGGCATTAAATGTGTTACAAGCTGAATTTAAGAAGGAGTTTTATTGGCCTTGAGATTTTCTTTTTTAGATGCATTTTGTGGCTGCACACTGTAGATTCCACTTCTGAAGCTTGAGGTTATCATTGCAGAACCGTTCTTCTGATAACCTGAGTTTGAGCAGGGTCAGTATGCCGGTCTTTATAAAATAAAAATAAGATTTTTTTTTTGACCATGAAAGCCAGATTTAGACGAATGTCTTATTTCAGCTGGGTGCTGGGGTACAAGGAGATACTGTGACATACCCAAAGTCACACAGAGAGTTAGTGGCAGAACTGGGACTAGGCTTGTTTCTACGTTCTTCATAAGAACTACAAATCCACAGATGCCATGGGGCAAATCCATCCAGTCAGGATTGACCTTGGTTAAGGGGATCAGAAATACCACCCTCCTCTCCACCCACGATCACCAGATATACTTCTCATCCATGGCATGTCCCACTGGTGCCACTGTTACCTTTGCTGCCCAGGCCATGCCCCGACTGGTGCCACTCTGCATGATGGGCTTCATTTTCAAAGTGACTTGCATGCATAAAAATCTGGTTTTATGCTTGCAAGTAATGCTTTGAAAATCAAGTAGGGAGTCGTGCATGCAAAACCCCATTTCCTCTGACCTTCTACTTGCAGTAAGCGGAGGCACTCCAGGGCTGGGGCCAGAATGACAGTAAATGTACACACTGAAAGTTACCCCTGCTCAGAAGGAAAATTTCTGTGTGTGTGTGTGTGTGTGTGAGTGTGTACGCGCATACTGGGACACCTGCGAATTTTCAAAGCAGACTGAATGTGCCTAAATTCTTCCAGTTTAGAGCAATACATCTTATGAGTTGGTCCCGAAATGATCATTTTTTTTCCATTTCTCCTTCCTGACAGGTTTCAGTGGAAGGTTCAAGTCTGTGTCCCTGTTGTTCCAGGTTACAAATGCTGGGTGGGATGTAAGGAGGTGAAATTTTATGGCAACGTTTATTTTAGATGTGGGTGCCCTCTTTTCCTTTCTAAAGAATCCAACAACTGGACTATTACCCTCTCCCACCACATGCATTCTTCTTACAAATCTTGGGTTAAAAGGTAGGCAGCACTCTTTCCAACACAGACTTCCCCATCTGGTGCTCCATACAATCCGGGTCACCCCGCCCAAGCGCCCTTTCTCAGTCAGTACAAGGGAATGTCGGCATTCATAAAGGGAGTCAGCTCGGTGATATACTGCAGATTTTCTCCCTCTAGGTCCTGGAGTGCTAATTGAGATTCAATAAACTTCAGACTAATTAAGCCAGCGTGCCGCGCTCTTCAGTGCATTTGCTGTCAGACTCAAAGCCCTGCTGCAAAAACCTTTTTTTTTTATGGCCTGTAACTCTGATTTTTATGGGGTGGGGTCCTTTCATGCTCTCTTTCCCCTGTCATCTCATTGTGGGGGTGGGGTGTGCTGCAGAGGAACAAGTCTTGAGAAGTTTCTACTGGGGAAGGGGGAGAGTATTTATTTATTTCATAAGCCATTTGTACTTCGCCAGTCTTAACATCAGTTATCATCAGTGGATTACAGCAATAAAAACATAAGACATGTACCAGTACGTTCAAACAATAGCAATACACAGAAAAAAAATCACATTTCAATAAATAGAACCACACATAATAAATAAAATAAAATCCTAAAAAATCATGGCTCAAGCCAGACTCATAATCTGCAGTGTTATTGACTTACAATTCAAACCATTTCAAAAACTTGGGAAAAGTAATGTGTCTTTACCTTTTCCTGAAGGTTAAATGGCCTTCTTCTAGTTGTATTTCTACAAGGAGAGCATTCCGCAAAATGGGGTCAGCAATCAAGAACATTCTTGACCTGGTCTCAGTTAAATCTAACTATAATTGCCAATTTTGGAAATTAAAAAAAGACTTCCCTCCCACCAATCTCATCTCTCCTTCTCCTCTATAGTGTCCAGCTCAACCTGGATCTCTTCTCCATAGCTTCCCCCCCACTCTTGGCCCATTTTGTCTCCACAAATCCCCCTCCCTTCCCTTGCAGATCTTTTCTTAAGAGGCAGAGGCTAGTAGCCCTAGGCCTGACCATGGAGCCACAGTGTATTATGTTCCCAGGCCCCGCCTCTTCCTGGCTGCTATGCAGGAGGCGGAGACTGGGGACTGATAATGTTCTGGCTCAGTTGCCGGTGCACACGGTTCCACAGCTTGTTAGCACAGCTACGTTCTCTATAATTAGGCTTAGGACCGGCCCCTGCTTCTTGAAAATGTCTTCGGGGAAGTGTTATGTATGCAGCAGGGGGTGGGAGCGCTATAATTGTATGGAATACTGTCTCTCCTGTTTTCTGGCTGTGCAGCTACCACCTAAGTAAGTGCTAGAGTAAATAATAAAAATGGGTTAATATATCCTGGCTCCACCTAATATTCTACAGAAGGGGAGAGAGCAGTTGTAGTGTGGAGGAGAGGATTGGAGGGGGGAGTTCTGAGGGAGGGAGGGAGAGGGTGGGGGGAGGCTTTGCTGCTCTGGAGGCCCACGATCAGCAGAATTCCATTGCTGGCTTCATAGATTTTCCTTTATCTAACCGGTCAGGTCTGCCTAATTCCAAATGGTTGGCGACTCTAGGTGAAAGAGAGGGGTTTTTTTTTTTTTACATTACTCTTCTAAGCAGTTCATGCTTCTCTATGTTTGTTTATTTCTAAAAATATAGAGCCTGCAATATCACCAGTTCTAAATGGATATCAACCAACACATCTATAAGCAGAACGTAAAATAAAGCACATAAACATTCCATAAAAACAGTATGACATATAAACAAAATAAAACAAACCAAACATCAGTCACAAGTTAGATGACTAGCCCAGCCGCTGCTCATCAATCACTATTAAAATAAATTCTGCAATTAAGTTAGCTCCTCAAAGACCTGCTCATATAGGTAAGCTTTCAGCAATTTCCGAAACTCAATGATGGAGGATTCTGGCAGGGAATTACAGGGACTAAGCCACATGAGGACGGAGGTGGAGGCAGGAAGATGGCACAGGGAAGAGCACCAAAGACTTTGATAGAGGAATGCATCCAAGGAGGCAGTGGATTTGGAACTGGGAATCAGTTTGTGTCCATAAATTTGATCTTTAGCCTGACACACCGTTTTCCCAGTGATTCTTGAATAATTACAAATATTTTCACAGCAGTAATTTTTCTGTGCTCATGAGTGACCCACCACTCCCTCAAGTTGCCGGGATTCCTACAGTTTCCCCTCCTTTCTGGCCAGTTTGAGCCATTTTTGCCCCGTCTCCCTGACTGCAGTGAGTTCTGGTGGCGGGGTTAAGACAGGCGTTCTCAGCTCGTCCTGCAGAGCTGGAAAGGGTCTGGCTTACGGGCTATCCCTGGGCGGTATATAAAACCTGTGAAATAAATAAATAAATATTCACCAGATGCATTTGCACACATATGGGCTAGAAACAAGGCTAATTTGCATAGCTTGGTTACCCTGAAAACCAGACCTGAGAGTCACCCTGTAGGACTAGAATTACAAAACCTCCATTTTTCAAACACCACTTTAAAGAATTCTCAGATGCTGTCTGGCAGGCAATCCTGCCAGGGAATTTAACCAACAGGAAATGCCTGTCCTGCATTTTAAGGTCATTTTTTTTAAAACAAAGACCCAGGGTCAAGGGGACAGCCACAGCAGTGAATACCCATTCAGCCCATCCTGATCAGCAGATCTGTATTTTGGGGAATTTGGCCAATGGCCATTGGAGACGGGGCCACTAGTTCAGTCTGATCCTGCCCTGACATTTGTGTCCTGGCATTCCAGTCATGCCCCTTTAGATAAAATGAAATTAATAATTATCATTAATAAGCAAGATAACAGATGCACCTGGCTTTTCTGGATGGCTAGGGGGCAGTTTTCACTCGTTCTGTCTCTAGAGCGGTTCTATCCAGAAGCCTTCCAGTTAAAGCTTCAGTTGAATAGTTTGGGGTTTGTTTTGCATTTTCCGTTGGGTTTTTATGGGCACGGCTAAGAGACTGCTCAAACTGAAATGTATTTAATCAAACTGAAACACCTTTCCCTCTGCCCAGCCTCATTTCAGGGGATGGGGGAGGGGATGAGGATATTGAAAAGCTGTTGGAGGTGACTTCCCAGGAAAGGTTATTTCCCTCATGACCCCCATCCCCAAAACTTGAGACACCAGAAAATAAGCCCAGCAGTTCCTCTCTTCTCCCTCCTGTCATCCTCCTTTCTCTTCACAGTGCTGTAACCACCAGACCAGCCAGTGCATAGGTTCTGCAGCCAGCAAAGCCCTGTATTGGAAAAACATTTGGAAAGATCATTATGGAGATTTCTTGCAGTAATCAGTGAGGAAGCCAAGGAGAAGCCCAAGTCTGGCCTGGAAAACTCATCCCAAAGTGGGGTGCACAAGCTCTGAACTGACTCCTATGTTGGTTCTTTTTTCCCCCATCTGAAATCCAAACAACATCTTGCAGGGTTCAGAGACCAAGGACAGAAACTAGAAGTGGGCCCAGCTAGTACCAGGCACTCTGAACCTCCTCCTCAGTGACTTCATTCATCTTTACCAAGGGGGCTTCGGGTGTTTCTGGAGCCCCTGACAATTGCCCTGCTTGCCCCACCTCCATCTAAACCCAGCCCTAATGCTCAGTCATCTTCTGATTTTCTGGGTCTAAGGTGTGGGTGTGTATGGCAGCCACCATCCTGTACTCAGTTATGAAAATGGCTTCTCTCACTGGCGAGTAGATTTCTCGGTTTGACTTCTAAGGAGCAGCCATAACCCCTAACATATCTGCCATCCCAAATGTGACTGCATAACTCCTCATCCGGCTGAAAGAGGGATCATGTGCACCATTACCTATGGATGTTGGTCCAATGAATGGTATCAGTCACAGCCTACACCAGGTCCTGTTTTCTGCAGAACTGGAATGCTACTGCTCAGCACTGTAAAGAGCATCTAAAACTGTTTTGAAAACTGAATTCAAGTGGATGACAGAAAAAAAAAGACTAACTTGAAGAAGGTACTGTGGCCATAATTGCTGCAGATAAATGGGAAACAATAGTGGCAGGGACTGGTAGTTACCAAGTGTGTTCATGTTATCAGGGAGAGGCTGAGTCAAACCAGGTTCTGAAATCCTGAAGCACAGTGGAACCGGCTCAGCTTGTCCCTGGTGACATGATGTCACTCCTGTTACACCTCTTATTGATGTTTCAAGACCACACAAGTCTCTTTTTCAGCTGTGATGAGCTCATGAAGATCCAGTGATTACAGTGTAGAGACCACCGGTCTCCACTAGGTGGCCTTAGAATCTTGCCTTAGTGAGACAGTAGTGAGGGAGATGCCATACCATCAGCACCTCCCCCTGAGAATTGTCTGAGATGGTTGGCTCCCTGCCTAGAAGGGAGGGTCAGTGAGTAACTTGAGTTTTGGTACAGAGAAGAGTCTTTAGTGCACTCCCTGCCTATGAGGATCTGCCTCCAGTTTTGAGAAGAGACTTTTGTTGGACTTTGGCTAGATTTCAGGTTTTTACTGAAGGTGAGACCCTGGTACATCCCTGGTAATGAACATGCCCCTGATCCGGCGACCAGGGAGCAGATGATCTGCGATGCCCTCTCCATTCCAGTGAAAGGGTTGCAGTGATTGTGCTCACTGTTACAGGAAGAGCTGGCACCATGAAAGTGTGTTTTGTCCCCTTGTTTTAGTTGTGAGGAGGCCTTTTATCACCCCTCCTCATGATTGGAGCTAGGATGTAATAGCCAGGTTCCTGGTGTAAGGAATAGTGTGAGCATGAGCCCTTAGTGCTGCGGCACAGTTTATGCTGCCTCGTGAGTGACTCGAGGTCTTCACTCGCAGCTGGAGAACATGCCTTGAAGCGGGCCAGGCTGGAGCTTACCTGTACCAGCCACCTCTCCCCTGGGTTGAGCCCTTGGGTTCCAGCAGCTAGCAGAAGTGATTCGAGGGATCTACAACAGAGTCCAGAGAGTGGCCAAGAGTCAGGGCTGGCAGCAGACAGGACATATTCAAGGTTCAAGGCTAAGGCGGTGAGCAAGGGAAAGGTCAAGATCCATAGCAGAGGTCAGAACGAGAGAATCAGGCAAAGACAGAAAAGACATGAAGAGACAAGACAGAACAAGATAGACAGAGCAAGGCAAGACAAGACTTAGAGCACAAGGACAAGGCAACAGAGACAGGCAGGAGCAGTAACAAGACAAGGTAGAGTGAGGCAAGGCTGGACAAGGCAAAGCTGAATGACGCAAAACTGGAGCAACACCCTCTGCACTAGGCAAAGGGACCCTTACTGAGGAAAGGAGGAGCAGTTGTGGCTAAGTTTAAATACCCAGCGTATATGAATTGCATCCAGAGTAATAAATTTTAATCACACTAACTAATTAGATTGGAGACAAAATCTACAGATGCACAATCTAGCAATACATGACTATGATGTGAAAGAAAGCACCATCATTAGTGAAAAACCTCTGTAGATTTTTATGTGTGTGCAATAATGTATAATTTTTAATTATTAACATGACTGTGTTTAAATTGTTAACTTAATTTTTATTTTTATTAAAAGTCCCAACTCACTACATCAAGATATTACTAAGATCGAAAAGCAATCAATAGGCACTTAGCTTGTATAAACGAACTGTATAGCAGACTGAAACATACATCTGATGCTGGTCAGCGTTCCACCCAAACAAGGGCTGCATCATGGAAAATATAGCGAAAAAAGCTTTGTGTCTCTGAAAAACGCACATTCAGTATAATTATTGAACACTTTTGTGGTGCATAATCATGAGACGTCATCAGGAGGTACCCGCTGAGTGGATTCCCACAGCAGGGCCCTTCAAGAGGTGCTGCGCGGCCTTCACACGCACCTAAGGAAGCAGCAGCACAGTCAGCAGCCAAGTAGCATTGCTGGCATTGGAGGGGAAGACTTGGTCGTGTGTGAATGGTCGCAGTGTGAACGTAACACCTGGTCAACATCAGGCTCCTCCTCCAGAGAGGTCATGGATTAGAGGATCCCGAATAGAAGAAGCAGCATCGTTCAGAAGAACAACAAATGGATCCCTACTTTGGGGAACACAAGACAAAGATGGGAGAGATCTGGACTCGTTTATTTAATTCTGAAGAATCCAAGTAAAAATAATTTTGAATACCCACCCTGTTGCCTGCTTGTTCCTGCAGCACCAACACCATCAAAGAGTAATACAGTAATACATTACCAGAGGAAAATCCCCCACCATGTGGGCCTAGAAGGACACCCTTCCCCCAGTAGAAAGAATCCACTCCTTGGGATCCTAATAGTTTGTGGAATTGGCAGAAGAATTAGCCCCAGAAACAAATTCTCTAATGGACACTCAGGATACCATAGACTCCCCTAAAGAAAGGGTTACAACAGTAAACCCCACCTCTGGAGAATTTGTATGCTGGTAAACTAAAGGTTACCACTGCTTGCAAAGAACCCCTGGGGGTTCAGATTGTAGGCGATTTCTTTGAAAGCACTTTGTTAGGATAGGAGCCCACAACTGAAGTCATAAGAGATATGCTGGGTCAAACCAAAAGTTCATTTAGCCCAGCATCCTGTTCAGGGCCAGCTCCAGGTGAAAATCGTTGATGGCAACCTCCTCTCCACTAAAACTCCTCTCCCCCCTTTCATAAGAACATAAGAACATGCCATACTGGGTCAGACCAAGGGTCCTTCAAGCCCAGCATCCTGTTTCCAACAGAGGCCAAACCAGGCCACAATAATCTGGCAATTATCCAAACACTATGAAGATCCCATGCTACTGATGCCAGTAATAGCAGTGGCTATTCCCCAAGTCAACTTGAGTAATAGCAGGTAATGGACTTCTCCTCCAAGAATTTATCCAAACCTTTTTTAAACCCAGCAACACTAACTGCACTAACCACATCCTCTGGCAACAAATTCCAGAGCTTAATTGTGCGTTGAGTGAAAAAGAATTTTCTCTGATTAGTTTTAAATATGCTACTTGCTAATTTCATGGAGTGCCCCCTTGTCCTTCTATTATCCGAAAGAATAAATAACCAATTCACATTAACCCATTCTAGACCTCTTATGATTTTAAAGACCTCTATCATATCCCCCCACAGCCGTCTCTTCTCCAAGCTTAACAGCCCTAACCTCTTCAGCCTTTCCTCATAGGGGAGCTGTTCCATCCCCTGTATCATTTTGGTCACCCTTCTCTGTACCTTCTCCAGTGCAACTATATCTTTTTTGAGATGCGGTGTCCAGAATTGTACACAGTATTCAAGGTGTGGTCTCACCATGGAGAGATACAGAGGCATTATGACATTTTCCATATTATTCACCATTCCCTTCCTAATAATTCCTAACATTGTTTGCTTTTTTGACTGCTGCCAGCACACTGAGTCGACAATTTCAAAGTATTATCCACTATGACGCCTACATCTCTTTCCTAGGTGGTAGCTCCTAATATGGAACCTAACATTGTGTAATTTACAGCATGGATTTTTTTTCCCTAAAGGCATCACCTTGCAGTTGTCCACAAATTTCATCTGCCATTTGGATGCCCAATTTTCCAGTCTCAGAAGGTCCTCCTGCAATTTATCACAATCCGCTTATGAGTTAACTTATCTGAATAATTTTGCATCATCTGCAAATTTGATTACCTCACTCGTCGTATTCCTTTCCAGATCATTTATAAATATATTGAAAAGCACCGGTCCAAGTACAGATCCCTAAGACACTCCACTAATTGCCCTTTTCCACTGAGAAAATTGACCATTTAATCCTACTCTCTGTTTCCTGTCTTTTAACCAGTTTGTAATACACGAAAGGACATCGCCTCCTATCCCATGACTTTTTAGTTTCCTTAGAAGCCTTTCATGAGAGACTTTGTCAAACGCCTTCTGAAAATCCAAATATTCTACATCTACCGGTTCACCTTTATCCACATGTTTATTAACCTCTTCAAAAAAATGAAGATTTGTGAGCCTTGGGTAAATTCATGCTATGTTTCATTAAACCACGTTCTTCTGTAGGCTCTGTGAATTTGATCTTTAGAATAGTTTCCACTATTTTTCCCAGCACTGAAGTCAGTCTCACTGGTGTATAGTTTCCCGGATCACCCCTGGAGCCCTTTTTAAATATTTGGGTTACATTGGCCACCTTCCAGTCTTCAGGTACAATGGATGATTTTAATGAGAGTTTACAATTTTAACTAATAGATCTAAAATTTCATTTTTGAGTTCTTCAGAATCCTGGGGTGCATAACATCTGGTACAGGTGATTTGCTACACTTTGGTTTGTCAATCTGGCCTACTACATCTTCCAGGTTCACAGTGATTTGGTTCAGTTCATCTGACTCATCACCTTTGCAAACCATCTCTGGAACTGTTATCTCCCCAACATCCTCATTAGTAAACACAGAAGCAAAAAAGTCATTTAGTCTTTCTGCAATGGCCTTATCTTCCCTAAGAGCCCCTTTAACCCCTCAATCATCTAACAGTCCAACTGACTCCCTCATAGGTTTCCAGCTTTGGATATATTTTTAAAAGTTTTTATTATGAGTTTTTGCTTGTACGGACAACTTCACTTCAAATTCTCTCTTAGCCTATCTTATCAACGTTTTACACTTAACTTGCCAATGCTTATGCTTTTTCCTATTTTCTTCACATGGATCCTTCTTCCAATTTTTGAAGGATGTTTTTTGACTATAGCTTCTTTCACCTCACCTTTCAACCATGCCGGTAATAATCGTTTGGCCTTCCTTCCACCTTTCTTAATGCGTGGAATACATCTGGACTACTCTTCTAAGATTGTATTTTAAAACAGTGTCCTCGCCTGTTGTACATTTTTAACCTTTGCAACTGCAACTTTGTTTTTTTCTAATTTTGCATTTTATCAAAGTTTCCCTTTTGAAAATTTAGTGTTAGAGCTGTAGATTTATATATTGTCCCGTCCCGTCCCCCCCCCCCCCCCCCATCCAGTCATTAATTCAAATTTGATCATGTTATGATCACTATTGCCAAGTGGCCCCACCATCGTTTATTTATTTATTTATTTATTTTAAAGTTTTTATATACCGCACTAGGGATAGTGAACTATCCATCTTAGCGGTTTACATCATAAAACATACATAATATCGGACATACTATAAAATTACAAACTTTACATTCACTTTACAACTGGTTATCAATCAATGTTAGAAGATTAAAAGCAGAAGTGGTATATTCATTCTGATATGTTATAAGCACAAATAAATAAGTACGTTTTTAAGGCTTTTTTAAAGTCATTGCGATTTTCTGTTAATCGAATGTACTCCGGGATAGAGTTCCATAAAATAGGACCTGCAATTGAAAAAGCTCGTTTTCTGGTTAGAGCTAAACTTGCAACCTTTACTGTAGGAATTTCCAACATGCATTTTATTCATAGATCTAAGTTGTCTGTTTGATTTATATAGTCTCAACAATGAGCACAGCCAGATTGAATTGGGGTTATATAATAAATTGTGAATTGTAGTCAGAATTTTGTAGGAAATACGGAATGGAATTGGAAGCCAATGGAAGTGATATAGTAATGGTGTGATGTGGTCTCTATGTGCAGCATTACATAGCATTCTGGCTGTTGCATTTTGCACAAGTTGTAATGGTTGTATTGATGATTGAGGCAAACCAAAATATAGCGCATTACAGTAGTCTAGAGTAGTCAATATCAGAGATTGAGTCACAAGGCGGAAGACATTTGGTAGCAGTAATGGTTTAATTTTTTTCAACATAGATATTTTGAAGAATGATTTTTTCACTATTTCAGATATATTTGAAATATCGTTACCTCTCTCACCAAATCCTGCGTTCCACTAAGAATTAAATCTAAAATATCTCCCTCTCTCATTGGTTCCTGAAACAATTGCTCCATAAAGCAGTCATTTATTCCATCCAGAAAATGTATGTCTCTAGCATGTCCTGATGTTACATTTACCCAGTCAATATTGGGGTAATTGAAATCTCACAAAACACGTTGCAAACAAATTTGAAATTTCGTGTGCTTAAGAATTTATCTCACGATGTGGACCATCATACCACCCTTGGTTAGTTTAGGCAGTAAGCCCCACTTTCAACCATAACGGGTCATGTTTAATCATCGGTCCTGAATAGTCTTTAAATTTTCTTTCTTCTTTATTAAATTCACTTTTTTTATCGTTTTTTGTTCATTTATAGTAAAATATTTTTAACGGAGTAAAGAGCGGACTTGCCTTATTTGTGCGGAGCGCCTCCACGCTTCCAGGATAGTGCCTTCACTCACTTGTGCAGAGCGCCACCGCGCTTCTAAGACTTTATCTTCAATGCTGCCGTGCTTAGTGCTTAAAAGGCAACAAATTCCGATCGAGGGTGCTCGTATGACTTAGAATTTGTTGCCTTTTAAGCACTAAGCACGGCAGCATTGAAGATAAAGTCTTAGAAGCGCGGTGGCGCTCTGCACAAGTGAGTGAAGGCACTATCCTGGAAGCGTGGAGGCGCTCCGCACAAATAAGGCAAGTCCGCTCTTTACTCCGTTAAAAATATTTTACTATAAATGAACAAAAAACGATAAAAAAAGTGAATTTAATAAAGAAGAAAGAAAATTTAAAGACTATTCAGGACCGATGATTAAACATGACCCGTTATGGTTGAAAGTGGGGCTTACTGCCTAAACTAACCAAGGGTGGTATGATGGTCCACATCGTGAGATAAATTCTTAAGCACACGAAATTTCAAATTTGTTTGCAACGTGTTTTGTGAGATAAGTGTGGTTCGTTGCACGTTTTCTATTAACTGTTTCTGTATAGTGGTAATTGAAATCTCCCATTACTACTGCACTGCCAAATTGGTTAGCTTCCCTGATTTCTCTTAGCATCTCATCATCTTTCTGATCATTTTGTCCAGGTGGATGGTAGTATACTCCTATCACTATACTCTTACCCAACACACATGGGATTTCTACCCATATAGATTCTACTGAGCATTTAGTCTCTTGTATGATCTTTATCCTGTTGGACTCTATACCCTCCCGGACATAAAGAGAAACACCCCCACAAATTGATCCTCCCTATCATTACGATATAATTTGTACCCCGGTATAGCACTGTCCCTTGGTTATCCTCCTTCCACCAGGTCTCTCAGATGCCAATTAAGTCTATCTCATCATTCACTGCTATATACTCTAATTCTCCCATCGTACTTCTTAGACTTCTAGCATTGGCATACAGACATTTCAAAGTGTGTTTTTTTGTTTGTATTAACAACCTGCTTTTCAGATGATAGGGATAATTTGGAATCCTTTAGCTCAGGTGATTCTTTACTTATAGGTACATGGACTACTTTTGCTTTTATTGGAACATCTATGTTAGGATACTCTAACTCCCTTGTTTTATTAGTATCCATCGAAGAGACCTTCCTCCGAACCATTCACTTTGAATGACTGACAGCTTTCCTCTCTCTGCAGCACTCTCTCTCCCTCTCCCTCCAGTATTCTTTCTTCTTCTCCTTCCTCATTCATTCACTTCCCTCTCTCTCCCTTGACATTCTCTTACTTTTCTTCACTCCCTCAAGCATTCTTTCCCTTATTCTCCTGCCTCCCCTCCTTTTCGGCACTGAATCCTCCCTCCATCCCTCCAGGCATTCCTTCCCCCTCCATTCTGCCAGCCCATGCTACTCAGCAAGCTTATGCAGAGCCACAGTTGGCAGCAAGATATAATAATGTGCTCCACAGTATCTGCAGGTGGTCAGACTCACAACAATTTGGAAGACACCAGCTCGCTTTCATGCCCTGTCCATTGTTTTGAATGTGGCTGCTCCTTTCTTTGTGGTGCTGACACCTCTTTTCTTTGCTCTGCACCCGTACAATTTAAACAGCTCATCAACAAACAGCACGGCCATGGATAAAGAGGAGAGGTACTAGCACCAGTAAAGAGGAGTGTCTAAGTCTGCTTCTTTAAAGGTGATGGGGTGCATAGGCAGGCAGCAAATTCAATGCTGCCGACCTGGGAGCAACTGTGCCTTTAAGGCAGCAGAAGCAGAGTCTCTGCTGCTAATATTTGCCTGAGTTGCCTCTCCTGTGCCCATCCAGCACCACCACTGCCTGGCCCACTGGTTGATTTGTCCAACAGGTGATGCCAATGGTGCCCAGATGGCCCTTGTCTCCTGCCCAGCTAGCCCTACCCAAAAGCTGGCCCTGATCCTGTCTCTGACAGTAGCCAGTCGAGGTCACTTGGAAGTACTTGAAAGATCTTAGTGAGAAAATCAGTTCCCTGTTGCCCATTTCCAAATTTAGGAAGTGACGAGCCCTTTTCTGCCTGGCTAATAAGTGTTCACGGGCCTGTCTTCCAAAAATGTGTCTAAATCTTTTTTAAACTCTGCTATATTATTAAGCTTGACCACATCTTCCGGCAACAAATTCCACAGCTTAATTGTGTGCTGACTGAAAAAAAGTGTTTCTTAAATTTGTTTTGATTCTGCCATCAGTTAGTTTCATGGAGTGTCCCCTAGTCCTTGTATGATTTGATAGAGTAAATAACTGTTTCCTATTAAGCTGCTCCATTTCCCTCATGATTTTTATAAACCTCTGTTATATCTCTTCTCAGTCACCTCCAAGCTGAAGAGCCGTAACCTGTTTAGCCTTTCTTCATAGGGGGCCAATCCATGCCCTTTATCATTTTTGTTGCCCTACTCTGTATCTCTTCTAGTTCCGCCAGGTCTTTTTTTAGATGGGGTGACCAGAGCTGCTCACAATACACAAAATGCAGTCATACCATGGACTGATACAGAGGCATTTGACATTCTGTTTATTCTCTTTCCTTTCTGAAAAGAAAGAACCGTTTGAAACTGGAAATTTATTAGGTCTGCTGGAGTTTTTGACACATCACATGGATGCTCGGAGGTTTCAAACATTGAAGTCTCCTGTAGAATGCAAATAGGAAAAACGCTGGTGACATGGAAGATAGGCTAGAGGCCACATCATCCACAGCGGGACAGCAAGTTTAACTCATTGGTGCCTCCTTAGGTCAGGAGATGTTATTCACACTATGTGGAAATTCACATCCTCTCTCCAAGACTCATATACATCATCTCCAGAACAAACCCAGGCTCCCCATCACCCTGAAGGTAGGATATGTTGAACCTGGACCTTCTGTAGAATGCTCATAGCGGGCAACATCCAAGAGCTCTTCATGGAGCAACTGGGTGCAAAAATGTCTTAATCTCCTATTGAAGTACATAGGAGTCAGTAACATTTTAGGAGAGAGGCAGTGAAAAACTGTGACATTTCTGGCTAAATAAAGAAGGAAATGTAAGGGGGTCACCTGTGTCCCTTACTATTGACTTCAGTGGCTCCACAGACACTGGTAGATGAGGTCTACTGGTATTGTTGCTACTACTACTTATCACTTCTACAGTGCTACTCGATGTACTCAGCACTGTACAAAAAAACATGAGATAGCAGAATTTATAATCTAATCAAGAAAGACACACAGAGCAAAGAGACTTTGAGAATTTCATTAATTAAGAAAATGGTTAAAATTAAATGAGGCTGTAGGTGGGATAATCAGGGGTTAAGATTTAAAAACAGCCTCAAAAAGGTGGGTTTTTAGACGGGATTGAAATAAGGCAAGAGAGGGAGCATGATGCACCAGCTCAGGAAGTCTGTGATGCAGCCAGGTAGAAAGCACTGAGTCAGGGGAAGGCAGTAGAGGAGAAGGGCACAGATAGGAGTGACTTGTCTGATGGCTCTTCAAACTGGACTTTACCTAACGCCCCTCCATCATTCACCCCCTATCAAACAACCGCAAACCTCTTGTACATAATTTCATTTACTATTACGATTATTATTATTACTATTTATTACTATTACTATTGTTGTTATTGTTACTATTTGCCTCTTCATTGCTCTCTCCTCCAACTCCTATCCTATCTTGACACTATTCCTTCAACTCTCCTCTTTATATCGATTGATGCAACTATTTACATTGTTTTTTTGTAACTAATTCTCCTTCCTTTCCCATTCTTTGCTTCGCTATCAGTGAATTGTAAACCGATGTGATGCACAAACGAACCTCGGTATATAAAAGCTTTAAATAAATAAATAAAATAAATAAATGGAGTTCACAAGGAGGGGTATAGGGAGAGAAAAGTGAGGTGAGGCAGTGTGAGGAACTGCAGAGTGAAGGCTCTTGTAGGTGAGTAAGAGGAGCTTATATGGGTGTAGCAACCTAACAGGTCGATCCAGTATCGTCCGCTCGAGGATTGCCCGTCTGTAACGTGCTCGTAGCGCACAATTCGGGCGCGCAAGGCAATTCGGCGATACAGTCTCCAGTTTCACGCATCCGTATCGCTTCTGAAAACAGACGCATAACCCTTTCCGCACCCGGCATGTAAATGAACGAAAAAGCTGTATAATGAAGGAATTAGCTATTCCCCTGCGATACTGTAACGGGCGCTGATATTATCTCCTCCGTAACCCGCTGTTCTGCCGCGGCCTTAACCTGCTAGTTTACCGCCTCCCCCTAGTAGGAGTTAGTGTAGTGTAGTGTAGGGTAAAAACATTGCTTACCCGCCCTGGTCCCGTCCGGTCTCCTGCAGCCCCGTCCGGACCGGACGGGGCTGCAGGAGACCGGACGGGACCAGGGCAAAAAAAAAACAAACGAAAAAGTAGCAAGGCTCGGGCCTGCTATGGTAAGTGTAAAAAGTGTAAAAAACAAAAAACCTGTGTGTTATATAAAAAAATAAAACAATTTTAAATACCTGTCGGAGGGCCGTGGGTCCAGGCGGCCGGTGGGCGGCGGGCAGCCATCAGCGGCATCCGGTAGTCCCTTCTCCCTTCCTCCCTTCCTCCCCTGCCTGGATGAGCGCCAAAATCGCATGGGCGGGTCGGCAGTGGGGGGGGGGGGGCGGCAGCGGGGGGGCGGCAGCAGGATCCGGGAGCGGCGGGTAGGCAGCAGCGGGGTCCGGGGGGGGCAGCGGCAGCGGGGTCCGGGGGTGGCAGCGAGATCCGGGGAGCCAGCAGCGGCAGCATGTTCGATCGGGCAGGCAGGAAGGTGGCAAAGTAAAGATGGCCGCCTGCACGGGAAAATCGTGCAATTGGCCGCTGAAGACGTGACGTCACGACGTTTGGCGTCACGGGGTGTGACGTCACGTCTTCAGCGGCCAATTGCACGATTTTCCCGTGCAGGCGGCCATCTTTACTTTGCCACCTACCTGCCTGCCCGATCGAACATGCTGCCGCTGCTGGCTCCCCGGATCTCGCTGCCACCCCCGGACCCCGCTGCCGCTGCCCCCCCCAGACCCCGCTGCCGCTGCCCCCCCGGACCCCGCTGCTGCCTACCCGCCGCTCCCGGATCCTGCTGCCGCCCCCCCCCCCCCCCCCCCCCCCGCTGCCGACCCGCCCGTGCGATTTTGGCGCTCATCCAGGCAGGGGAGGGAGGGAGGAAGGGAGAAGGGACTACCAGATGCCGCTGATGGCTGCCCGCCGCCCACCGGCCGCCTGGACCCACGGCCCTCCGACAGGTATTTAAAATTGTTTTATTTTTTTATATAAGAACATAAGAACATAAGAAATTGCCATGCTGGGTCAGACCAAGGGTCCATCAAGCCCAGCATCCTGTTTCCAACAGAGGCCAAACCAGGCCACAAGAACCTGGCAATTACCCAAACACCTAGAAGATCCCATGCTACTGATGCAATTAATAGCAGTGACTATTCCCTAAGTAAACTTGATTAATAGCAGTTAATGGACTTCTCTTCCAAGAACTTATCCAAACCTTTTTTGAACCCAGCTACACTAACTGCACTAACCACATTTTACTGTATAGGCGCTGTTACAGCGCCTATACAGTAAAATGGGTTGTGCGGGCATAACCCTTCCCTAACGCTTCACAGCCGCGGCATGCATTTGCATGCGATTAGAGGAGAGTATCGGGGAGTTAGTGAAGAGAACTGTGCGTGCGGGGAGGAAGGGTGCGCCTGACACTACCTCACTGTTTTTACCGCGGCCTTACTGGATCGACCTGTCTGTAAATCATGCAGCTGAATTTAGAATAGATTGTAGTGGAAATAAATGGTTCCCCTGTGAAGAGCAAGTTGCAGCACTCTATGCAGGAAGTGATGAGGGAGTGGATTAGGGTTCTGCTCGTGTGTTCAGAAAGGAAGGGATGGATTTTGGTGATGTTATAGAGAAAGAAATAATACATTTTAGCAGAGTTTTGGATATGTGTAGAGAAGGAGAGAGAGGAGTTGAAGATGACACCAAGGCTGTGGGCTAAGCGGACTGGGAGGATGACCGTGTTATCCACAGAAATAGAGAAAGGGGGAAGAGGGGCAGTGGGTTTGGAGGGAAAGATAAGGAGGTCAGTCTTGACCATGCTGAGTGTAAGATAACAGTAGACCATCCAAGCAACATTGTCAGACAAGCAGGCTGAGATTTGGGACTTTTCTGGAAATCATCAGCATAAAGATGTTACTGAAAGCCATGGGAGGAGATCAGAGTGTTATTATAGATGTAACTCCACCTCAGTGTGCTTATTCTGCATGGGTGGGGCCATAAAAGAATGTATACTCTTTGGGGCAGGAACCCTGGCTAGTACTTCTGTTGCTCTTACCTCCCAAGCTGTGGATTCTTTTGACTGGGGGAAGAAAGGAGTCCTCTCAGGTTCCAGTGTGGGGTGACTGACTTTCTCTCCTGAATTCCCTGGATGAGGTGAAATCCTAGACACTGTGTACTCTGTCCTGAGTGCCCAAATAAGATACAGGGACCACTGGATTAGTGTCCAAAAATAATACTTTACTGTAAACAACTCTGAACGGATGGCACCTTAAATATGAATTTCCAGCTCCGCAGTTCTTTTTCTCTTTCTGTATTAATAATTATGTGTCCTCTATCTCTTAGCAAGGCTGGGAGCTCAGCCACCCTCCTGGATAGCCTGAGCAGTGGCTTCCTTAGGTTAGGGCTCCTTTAGTGGGCAGGAAACCCTTCCCAGGAGGCAAAAATCTGTCTCTACACAGAGGGGAAGTTTTCTTACTCTTTCCCCTGGGTTTTGTGAAGACTCCAATTGGGTGTTTTCTTATGAACTATGACTTCTTACTCACAGTTAGATGTCCTTGATCTTGATGAGGTCCCTAGTGGAAGGGATCCTTGATGGAACTGCAAGTTTAACAGGTCCACCAATGGATAGGAAGAAGGGCAGAAGATCACCTTCTCCCAGATCTTGGAAATAAATTTTCTTCTGTCCCAAAAACGTAAATAACACTGGATCTCCCTTGCAGCAGGACACCACCTCGAATGGCCAGGTCTTCCCTAACCCTGGGTGTCTTGAACACAGGGTTCCCTAATCCCTAAGAACATAAGAAATTGCCATACTGGGTCAGACCAAGGGTCCATCAAGCCCAGAGGCCAAACCAGGTTACAAGTACCTGGCAAGTACCAAACATTAAGTTGATCCCATGCTACTGATGCCAGTAATAGCAGAGGCCATTCCCTAAGTCAACTTGATTAATAGCAGTTTAGGGATTTCTCCTCCAGGAACTTATCCAAACCTTTTTTAAACCCAGCTACACTAACTGCACTAACCACATCCTCTGGCAACAAATTCCAGCGTTTAATTGTGCATTGAGTGAAAAAGAATTTTCTCTGATTAGTCTTAAATGTGCTACTTGCTAACTTCATGAGGTGCTCTCTAGTCCTGCTGAATCCTGTGACTCATAAAGGCCCAGGGTTCAGCAGGGCTCCTACCAAGCAAATTGTCCAAAGTCCAAATTATTCCCTGGATATTCTCTGTACCTCTGAAGGGGAGCTCAGCAGAAATGCCCCAACCCACTCTGCAGGAAATCAGATGGCTTCCAAGGCTCCAGGTAGGCCCAAAATGTAACTCATGAAAAAACTCCAACCTTCCTCTCAGACTTTCAACTAAGACTACCCCCAGAGCCCTTTGTGGAGCTCTGCTATAAAACCTCCTGCAGGGGATATCCATTATAGCCCTGCAGTGGGAGGGCTGCCAGATGAATGGATCCTCCCCCTAATTATCTTTCTCTAACTGCACTACTCTATATGATCCCAGGGCTTACTGGTAACCTGGAAAGGTGCCCAGGTTACACAGACAGAGAGGTTAAGAAAGCTCAAGGCAAAGCCTAGAGGCCCACCAATTGATAGTGGGAAAGCGGTTGAGAAAAATCCATCAGAGGACACGATAAAAGTGCAATAGGAGTGCTATGAAGAGAACCAAGACAGGATGGAGTTTCATAATCCAAGCAAAGACAGAGTATCCAGGAAGTAGGTGGTGATCAACAGTGTCAAAAGCAGCAGACCGGTCAAGAATGATAAGGATCAAGAAAAGGCCCTTTGGCTTTAGCCATAAAGAGGTCATTGGAGACTTTGACTAGGGCTGTTTCGGTGGAAAGTAGAAGGCGAAAACTAGACTGGAGTGGATCAAGAATAGCTTAAGATAAAAGAAAGTCAAAATAGTGAAGGTGAACAGCACATTCAAGTAGTTTGGATGCAAAAGGAAAATGGGAGGATGGTTAGCAGGGCAGGTAGATTCCAGTGAGGGTTTTTTGAGGAGAGTGATCACAGCATGTTTGAAGACAGCTGGAACAGTTAAGAGTGGAAGGTCACAGACTGAGGATGCGACAGAAGGAAGGGATGTCTGCAGGGGAAATAGAGTTGAGGAGCTGGGTGGGAATGGGGTCAGAGGAACAAGTCGTAGGAAACAGAAGTGTAGTAGGGAGTCTGACACTCTGCAATGGCAAGTGTCTATCTGAAGTGAGTGGTTTAACAAATGCCATGAACCAGTGTAACTTGGGGGTCCTTTCCAAGAGAGAGTTCTTTCCTTTCTTCCTTCTCCTCTCCTGAGAGAGTGGATGGTAAACCTAAGGGTGGGGTTCCCAGGCTCTTAGGATAAGGTTGGTTTGTTTCAGGAGTCCAAGAGTAGACTTCTGGGACAATTCAAGGAACCAGAGAAGAGGTCTCAAGGAAGAGGGGAGTTAGGCCCATACTTCTCATCTGTCTGAGCGAGATTTCTTCAGTGTTTTTGGAGAAAGAGGATTTTTCTTGGTGGAGAATCAGAGTGAAGGCTGCCTTGCAGGGAGAAGGTCCTATAGAGCTGCTGCTTACAGGAAAACATTCGCAGAGGAGTTTCTGAAGTGTATCAATAGGAGTTCCTATTTCCTACTAGGAAGGGGTTGCATCCAGTTTGCAGGTACCACTGGGGAAGTGCCCAGGGGAGGGTACATTGTCAAAAGTATCAACTTTCAGGGACAGCAGACTGTATCTATGATTTTCTTCTGGAACTTTAGATATGTGTATTGATGTGCACTCTTCGCACCTTTTGTGATTTTTTTTATCTGCAAGCAAGAATTCAGGAAAAGGATTTATTTTTTGAATAACAGTTGACTTGTGCGGCGAGTTTCTTGTACTGTTAAGAAGCAGAAAACCTGTACAGGAAACCTAAGGGCTTTGAAAGACTTTAACTCTCCCCCCCCCCCCCCCCATCATCAAGAAAAAAAAACAGGTGTATGGGTCCGAATGTGACCACAGTGCTTCCCAGTGAGCCCTAAGCCCTGTTATAGCTGGCAGGATGAGGCTATAGAAAGATAGGAGCTTTGCAGTTTCAAAAGTTGTTTTGTTTTTTTCTGGAACATTTTGGAACATGTGTAATGTAAAATGATGGACATA
Organism: Rhinatrema bivittatum; assembly: GCF_901001135.1. Lineage (NCBI taxonomy): Eukaryota > Metazoa > Chordata > Amphibia > Gymnophiona > Rhinatrematidae > Rhinatrema > Rhinatrema bivittatum. Next base: position 311,805,452 of record NC_042617.1, read on the forward strand.
TATGAAGCTCATAAAAATTACATGAAACTACATCAATTATTTTGGGGAAAAGTAAAACAAAAAAAAAAGGCCAAAAATGCAAACCTATTCCTCCTAATGAGACACAGATGGAGAGTCTTCTGCATCCCAAAACTTCAACAAAGTACAGGGAGGAGGCATTTTCTATTTAAAAAAAAAAAAGACAAGGATCATGATATGAAACTAGAGAGAGGGAGATTGAGAAAGTATGTGAGGAGACCCTTCTTTACTGAGAGAGTGGTGGATGTCTGGAATCACCTGTCAGCGGAGGTGGCAGAAACCAGAACCAGCAGAATTCAAGCAAGCTTGGGACAGATACAGCGGGCAGTGGTAAGGGCGAGGGAGGGAGATGGCAGGAGCCTGAGTAGAGTCTGTGGTGGCACAGTAGAAAGGAAAGCAAATGGGCAGGCTAGGAGGGCCAAGATGTCCTTAGCTCCAGTGAGGACCTCGGTCTCTCACATGGCCCCTCCCCATGGAATTCGTCAGTCCTCTCAGAATCGCCACAGGAGATGGGGGGGGGGGGGGGGGGAGGAGAGAGCTGAGCTGAATCAGAGAGGCAGAGGCTGTCCTGCGGCAGCTTTATAAATTCCCTCCCTGCCGCCTTGGCTGACTGCTGATCAGGTGGTAAGAAGAGGAGGAGAGAGGCAGCAAGTTGGTCCGCATCCCCCTCCTCTGATGCTTTTCTCCTCCTCCTCCTCCAGCCAGGTCAGTCAGTGTGGGAGGGGAGGATGAAGAGAGGCAGTGTGAGAAACAGTGGCTGGAAGTTATAAATAGAGGGGCTGGGAAGTTGTGTGATCAGAGGAACCGGGGAGATGGGGGGATCCGTGTGTTATGTGAAAGAGGAGCTAGGGGATGGTGGATGGGTGTGTGGTATGAGCACCTGGTATGGGGAGAGAGGAAGGAACATAAGAACAAAAGAAAGTGTCATTTTAGCTCAAACCAAGATTCAGCATCTTGTCTCTAACGGTGGGATAGTCCAGGTCGTAAGTACCTGGCAGATCCCCAATAGTTGAAGAGAAAGAGGACCTGGGTGTAGGGAGAAGAAAGGAAAGAACAGGTACCAGATTGAGAAAACGGGGAAAAGCAGGTGTGGTTGCTACAGGTGCCAGACCATCGGGGCAGAGGAAGAGAAACGTGGGTATTTGGGGGAGAGTAGGGGTGAATGATTGGGTCCTCGGTCGGTGTAGTAGCGGTCCGCAAGGCGGAAAGCGCCTGTGAGGTCCTCAATAGCGTATTAAAGCAGGCACTTCTGATGGAGCTTTCTGTATTGATGGTAATGGCCCGCAGCGCGGGGTACACCCGATAGACACTTGGTAGGTAGGAAGTGATCCGCAGGGGAGAGTACTCACAAAAGAGCAAGTTGGTTCCAGGAAGCCCCGGGGAACGGAGCAGACGGAGTTCCAGGCATCAGGCCCTCCGAGGAGCGGATAGCCAGGAAGAGAGAGAGGCCCCCGAGGAGCGGGTACCTGAGACGTCCACGTCGGAACTGGAATCTGGAACACAGGCTCCTCAGGAAGCGAGGTGGAAATAGCAAGGATGAGACTCATTGCCAAATCATCTTCAGAGGGCCAGCAGGTTTAAATATCCACAGATCCTGACGTCATCGAGAGGAGACGCCCCCAAGGTTCCCGCCATGATGTAGATAAGACCAGTCTGTGCGTGCGCCTAGAGGGACCTGATAGCAAGATGGCGGTCGGCGGCGTCCATGCCGACCCGGGAGGCCTGGAAGCGGTAGGCAGGTCGTAGGTTAGCTAGCAGAGGCTGCCAAGCTACCCCATGGAGTCAGGGAAGTGAAGAAAGAGGCGAGCAGAAGTGGTCGCAGCCATCTGCGACCGACGGGCGTAACATGGGAGAGCAGGGGAACAATGGAACTCGGGGACTGGATGTGAGAGCTGGGACTGGAGGGGATAGTAGGGAAAACAATGGGGAGTAGGGAGAAAGCAGGGGAAGAATGGGAGACAGGGAATAAGGGGAGAGAAGAGAGAAAGAACAGGGATTACATGGGAGAGCAGGAGAAGACTGACTTTGTGGGAAAGCAAGGGAAAGAAGGTTAACTGGGGGAGTGGACAGCAGGGGAAGCATGGTACTTGGGGACTGGGAGCAGAGTAAGGGAGGAACAGGGCTCAGGGGCTAGATGAGGAGCGGGGGGGGGAACGGAGATTGGGGAAGAGCATGGAAAATGTGATACTGGGACTGTGAGAGAGTAAGGGGTTGGGAGGGAGAGCAGGGGAAGAATGGGATGCCAGGTCTGAGGGAGGATAGCAGAGGTAGAATGTGGACTGGGTGGGAAAGCAGGGTGGGGAGAACAGGGACTCATCAATGGGAGGCAGGGAATGAGCAGATTCTGAGACAGAGCTGGGGGAGCAGAGCGGGGACTTGAGGATGGGAAGAGCAGCCTTTAGGAGATTGGGCAGGGACATGGGTTACAGGGTGGAGGCTGCAGGCTGCAGGCAGCTTAGGCTTCCAGCGCTTGACTTATCAGAAGAGCACTGGAAGCACCGAGAGTGGGTAAAAGATTACCTCACTCCCAGCAGGGGTTTTCAGGGTCCCGGAGGGGGGGGGGGGGTAGAGGATCCTGGGAGCAGGTGGGGAGAGGGGGGGCAAAAGGGAGGCATGTTTTTTAAAATTACAAGACGAAAAGGGGCGGATGGATATGACCTGCGACCCCCCTATAAATACATTTCTCTCTTTGGTGGGGGCGCGGGAGAGTTGGGGGGGGTTCTCGGCCCAGCATGGCCTGTTTAAACATATTAGGGAGGCAGACAGGAATCAGGCTGCAAACCCGCAGAGGACATTTTATTTTTTAGGTATGATAGTGCCACTTAACTGGAAATCTTTGAAGATATCTAGTTAAACTGCAACTTATTCAGCCACACATGGCCAAATAACTTTAGACCTGCTTTAGAGCAAGCCCAAAGTTATCCGGTTAACTTAGCCAGTACAACTGAAAACTGCCTAACTCACCGGCTCATTCATTAAACCGCAATGTGGCCGGTATCGCGTGCGTTAGGGACTTATCGCAGGCGATACCGGCCGCATCGTGGTGGTACAATGCAAATTAGGGGAAGGGGAGGAGTGTGGGCGGGGTTTGGGCGGAGTTATGTCCCAGGTGCACCGCGGGAAATGACTACACCTTTTCCCGTGGTGCTATGGGTGCGAAACAGTGCGGGCCTGGCTGCAACTGCGGCAGACAAAAACGCGCCGCTGTGATGCGGCCGGCTCATCATTCTTCTATAAATATAGCAGAATGATGAATCTAGGCCTCAGCCGGATACTTTAGGCCCATCTGACAATGCCTTTTTTTATCCAGCTAAATTACAGCTGGATAATGACTTATCCAGCTATACTTTAGCCAAATAAGGGGCCAAATATTCAAAATGTTATCCGGCTAAACAACTTTGAACATTGACCTCCCCATAGCTGGCGGTGAAGGTAATTGTGTGGCTGTTACTGGGGTGACACCAGAATTTGAATATATATTTTGTTGTATGATGAGTTGTAAGGGGAAACATCCTAAATCCATTGCTGGGGGAATTTCTGTGGACAGTGCATGTTACAGAATTGGAGGTGCAGGTTTTTATTGAAATTCTGTCCTTTCCTCTAAAGTGTAGACTCCAGGTTGCATTTTCATATCCATATAGAATTGATTCAATGATGCTATCAAATAATTTTAATGGTAGTTTTACTGGGTGATTGAAACTAACCAGGTTTTTGGGGTTTTTTTTATAAATTGCATAAAAAGCTCTTGGGACTTTTTCTTCTTGAGTCATTTTATAGGCAATTCAGGGGTAAGTGTGACGTGTGGAAATGTTACCTTGCCTTGCCCCCCTCCATACTTAACCTGCCTGTTATCCCCCCTCCCCCCCCCCCAAGATACTTTGGTCTACACACCACTGGGAGCTGGGAGACAAAGGGAGTAGGATTAGGGGAACAGGACAGAGGCCTTGAGCAGCTTCTCCAAGGTGCTGAAGTGGCAGAAACTGGCCAGGCTCAGTTGTGGTGAGTCTTTACATTGTACCTACAAAGAGGTGAAAGAGGCTTACCGGCATGGATTCAGCCCTCCTTAATCCCGTGCAAACGGGATGGTCAGAGCTGTGCAAGCCCGTATGTCTTCCAGCCCACGCAGACCTCTGGGTGGGCCCGAGTGCAAAGTGGATGGGCTACAGCCCAAGTAGGACCAACCCTGTGTCCCCCCCAATAGCCTAGAAACTTCCATTTCCTCCCTCATTCCGATCTTCTCCTCTCTCCTTTCCCTTCCCCTTTCCCATCCCTAAGATGTCCTTTCTCCCCTCCCCCACATTAACTAAAATTCATCACCCCATACAACTCCCAAGAGAACAGAATAAATTACTCAGACACAAAGCAAGGTTGGAAACTACTATAGTGTTATTACGCAAAATAAGTATACATGACTCAGTATGCTAAATAATTAAAATGTATGCAAATCTGCCACTGCCACAGAATTTCAGAAACTTTGCAGAAGACTTTTCTAAGGTTGGAGCAGAATCTACCCCTGAGCTGCCACAGGTAAAGGGAGGTTCTCCTTATTGTGATCCTGTATGCATGAAATTGGAAGTATTGTCCACATAAGATATTATACATAGATAGACAACATATACATCGAAAAATCTAAATGTCCTTCCTTACTGCTACGGAAAGGCATAAGTATGTATTACAGGAAGAAACAGACAGACAGGCACGGATAGCTAACAGGCAGTTACCGAAAGAAGAAACAAGACCACGAGAAACCCCACCCATATCAGACCTATATGTAGATATAAGTACATATTTATTTATTTACAGTTGTGTGCACTGTTGTTGGAGGGCTGCTGTTTCCGTTGCCGCTCTGTTTGTCGTGCCGAGTCTCTGCCCTGAATCTCCACCTTCGAGGGAGATTCAGGGCAAAGCAGCACCGAGCGTTTTCCCGCCCTGCAGCACGTGAGGCTGGAGACCGCAGGGCCTGGGTACCATGCCCTGCAGCTGCTTCCGGAGATGGGGGGTAACTGTGTCACACCCCCTCTCTCTCCATCAGCCCGTCCCCTTTCCAGATCCACGTGGGCCTGTGGCCTCCTCCTCCTCCTCCTCCTGCGTGATCGGTTCCCTGGACGTCCATCGGTGAGCAGGGAAGGGGGAGGAACAGATTGGTGCTTTATCAGCTGTGTCTGTATCAGCAAGGGCTGTCTTGTCACCTTTGAATAAAGGCAGCTGTGGGTGTACTTACAAGCACTTGGTGCAGAGCCCATAAATCCAGCCATTGTTCAAAGACCAGAGCAAGGCTCAGGAACGCCCAGGGAGCCATCCTGCCTGCTGTTTACTGACAGTATCCTGTCTCACACACACGCACAAAATGCACACATAAATAGAGCGTATGCACACACACAGAATATAGCTACAAACACAGCTGCTTATGAAAAGTGCTTTTGGATCTAATTTGTATAAAGAGCACTTTAGTAAATATATGCACATCTATACACGCTCACAAAGGTACGTAAGATACGCATACTCACATTGGCACATTTTCACGTGTGCTTTACATTCATATAGCAGGACTCTTGCACCTAGAGCAAAGCGTTTCAGGATTTCTGGGGGAGCCTGCCTGAGGTTTTGAGTGAGGGGGCAGAAGGGAAAAAAAAGGAGGTAAATGGGATAAGGACCCTTGCTAATCAACTCATGAGGTGCTGGTTGCAGTCAGGCCTGCTGCGAACAAGCCTGAAAACCCTCAGGACACAAAGAAGGTCACAAGAAGGTCACACCAAACCCCCCCACTTCTTATTCTTGTCAGACCTGCAGCAGCCCTGAGAGTGAATGTGGGGAAAGCTGGAGGCAAGGGGAGTGATGGATATATCCAGTTTCCTAGGGAAGGAGGGAGGGAAGGGGAGTGAGAAGTGGCTGCATATGTAGCCCCTCAGCCTGGTGAGGAATGTCTGGGAGTGTTGGAGGAGTCTCCTCCGTGAAGGGCAGTGGCTGTGCCAGGCTCCTCCATGCTGCTCTCCGGCTTAAGCTTCTCCTCACTGTATCAAAGAGCCAGCGATGGGATGGGCAGTAAAGATGAGTTATGGGCCTGAGACAGGCAGAAATATAACATCATGGAAATGCTAATGATTCTTCGCTCTCTTTCTTTATGGTGAGTGTAATACAGACTTCAATCATAAAAACAATCTCCCTACATTTTAATGGGCTCCATCATGCTTTCGCTTGTCCGTATATTTGAGAGATAAATCACGGGCCCGCTCGGAATGAATTTCTTGTCATACTCCGCCACTCGCTGCAAATTGATTGGCTTTCAAGTCTGGATAGTTTTCATAGTCAAGTTTGGTGGGGGAAAGAGAGAAGGGAGGAGGAGAGAGACATCAGAGGGAGAGACACACACACACACACAAAGACAGAGAGAAGCACCCACACCGAGGGAACAAGTCAGATAAAGGCATCAGGACAGAAAAGGCGAGGAGGGCTAGCCCAAAGGCGGTGAAAGATCTGCTGCCGTGCTCTGGATCGGCCGGAGCTGGGGAATGCATCAGAGGGGGCCCTCGTGATCCTTGGGGGTGGGTGGAGGAATAGTGTCAGCCATTTCTCAATAGCGATGCCTAGTGGCCAGATTCGGGGTGCAGACATACTGGGCTCGGGGAGGGGAGCCCTGATCTGTGGCCCCTGCCAAAGACTGTGGCTGTGATGTCTGGGCCTAGATAGAAGGGAGAGCTAACAACCCAGGGGGGAAACGCTGGGTAGTTGCAAAATGAAGATTCAAGGTTCTCCATCCCTGGGTTAGGGGGGCTGGTTGCAATTGAGCCAGAAACACAAAGAAGCAGTGCAAGAATAAAAGAGAAAGAACGTGGCATAAAGCTCAGAAACCTAACACAAGGGAGCGAGACAGATGCCAAAGAGAGACTGAGATACACCCACATATACCGAAGAGAGGGGGGGAGAGAGAGACATGCAGAGGAACAAAGAGCCACAAAGAGACCGAGACAAACAGTGAGTGAGACAGTGAGTGAGGGGGGGGAGAGAAGGCAGAGGTCCCAGAGGAAGACAGTGAGATGAGGGAGATATGCACTGAGAAGAAAGCAGAGAGAGGAGCAGAGGCAGAGAGACTGGAATGTTCTGCTGCCACAGCTGTGACTGGTTTTTCAGGATACGGCACCACGTGGTGGCTGATGCATGTTTCCCTGGTGCTGTGCGGGAGTGTCTGAGAGTCTGTCTGCAGCTCCAGTTGTGTCAGGCTCTGTTCCATGTCTAAGAGTCTGAGCAGGGTCCAGAGCTGGAGAGATCAGCACCCCAAATTACCAGCATTTGGATATTTGAGCTGTAAAATCACAATGTGTCTTGGGGATACATTTGGGGTGGGGGAGGTGGGGAATGGATGCAACTTCCCTCAGGATTGACAGTGAGACTGCTGAGTAGGAGATGAGGTTAGAGGTTTTACAGTTGGGCAGGGGTCAGTACCATGCTGAGATATAATACGGATTTAAAGGACTGACTCCTTCCCTAAATCCCCAGAGGTGGGTTGTCCAGACAGTGAAGTAGGATATGCAGATGGTGTTATAGCAAATGGACAATAAGGGCAATAGGTCAAATCTAAAAACGAAAAAAAAAAAATTTTTGCCAAAACACTGCAAATCACTTTTAATTTGCACAAGTTTGTATGGCATGGGATTTAATTTCCTGCAACTTCTGAAATCAGAAAAAAATAATCCCACAGCAAAAAAAACAAAAATGTACACATAAAAACTGCGGAATAGCACTGGGGTGCTTTTGAACAAAAGGACTAAATTAAAGCTTTGGGAAAACATAGAAACAGAAATGATGGCAGAAAAGGTCCAGATGGTCCATCCAGTCTGCCCAGCAGTAACTTTTTATATGTTTATGATTGCATTTTTTCTTGTTCAAAAAGTTGCAGGGAATTTAATCCTTGGACAAGAAAGGAATTTTATTTTAAACTTGTGCAAACAAACTGATTTGCAAGCGTGTGAGAAGGAATGGATGAGTCCATCTTGGTTTTCAAACCTTATTTTAAATTTTGCAATATTGAGAAACTTCCAGAAGGCTATGAAACAGGAGTTGAAAAATTAGGAACTTACCTGTTCCACATGAACATGACAGGGACACATAGGGGTCGATGCAATACCATGCGCAGCGGCTAGCAACACGGCTTAACATGCGATTGGACCCGCGTCCATAACCCCCGATGCAATATATGAATTAGTGTGACCAAAACGCACATCCAAATCACTGCATAGCTAATAGTGCTCATCACCTGTAAATTCCATGTGGATGAGGCCATTAGCTAATCCCCGCAAAGCAAACAATTTCCCGTGTGGCCGCCCATTCAAGGCGGCAAATTTTACGCCATCCCAGGGCCGGCGTAAAGATATGCCGTGCTCAAGGGTGCATTGAAAAGGAAGAAAAAGCCTGCTTTCTGCGATTCCTCCTAATAATATTGTAGCGATACGAAGTAGGAGGAACCAAATAAAGCTGATTTAGGTAAAAAAAAAAAAAAAAGTTTTTGAAAAAAATAATTCTGGACGCCCGGTATACACACACAAGATACACGGTCCAGGCCTTTTATCTTGTGCATGTATATGCCGGTAGTGGGAGAAAATGGACCCTCATAGATTAAGCATATGATTTCCCAAACGGCACTGACAGCCACCTCTCCTGAGCGCCAGATGCCGAGGAGGCGCTAGGGATGCACAATTTCCCCTGGCGCCTCCTGTTTAGCACGACTCCTAATTTAAATATTGCATCGCACGCCCAGGAGAGGTGGCTGGGCGCACGTTAGAAAAATGGACGCTCAATACTGAGTGCCCGTTTTCTGCGCACACATAGGGGCGGATTTTAAAAGGAGCGCGAATAGGCCTACTTTTGTTTGCGCTCAGGCGCAAACAAAAGTACGCTGGATTTTAGTAGATACGCGCGGAGCCGCGAGTATCTACTAAAAAACCTGGATCGGCGCGCGCAAGGCTATGGATTTTGTATAGCCGGCGCGCGCCGAGCCGCACAGCCTACCCCCGTTCCCTCTGAGGCCGCTCCGAAATCGGAGCGGCCTCGGAGAGAATCCTCTAACACCCTCCCCTCACCTTCCCCTCCCTTCCTCTACCTAACCCACCCGCCCAGCCCTGTCTATACCCCCCCCTTACCTTTGTTGGGGGATTTACGCCTCCCAGAGGGAGGCGTAAATCCCCGCGCGCCAGCGGGCCTCCTGCGCGCCGGGCCGCGACCTGGGGGCGGGTTCGGAGGGCGCGGCCACGCCCCCGGACCGCCCCGGGCCGTAGCCACGCCCCCTTACCCGCCCCCAAAACGCTGCCGACACGCCCCGAAAACGCCATGACGACCGGGACCGCCCCCCGACACGCCCCCCTCGGAGAACCCCGGGACTTACGCGAGTCCCGGGGCTCTGCGCGCGCCGGTAGGCCTATGTAAAATAGGCTTCCCGGCGCGCAGGGCCCTGCTCGAATAAATCCGCCCGGTTTTGGGCGGATTTAGGCAAGCAGGGCTCTGAAAATCCGCCCCATATTGCATCGGCCCCCCCCCCCCCCCTTAGACGGGAAGACAGATACATCCACTGCCAAACACACAGAGCTGAGATCTGAAGAAGAAAACAGAGAATAAAGAATAGACAGAGAGAGACGGATACTGCATGCAGCTTAACACTGGAGACATGCAAAGAGAAATGCATTTCCTTCTGTGCTGGGAAAAATATAAAGAGATCAGAGATAATCATTTCCCAAAGCTGACAGAGAAAATCAAAGTCTTCCCACAAAAAAACCCAAAACATAATCCTGGGAGAAACAGAAGCCACAGCAGTAAAATATTAGGTACCCTGCCACCAGGCAAGAAATATGATATGACCACAGCCCCAGAATCCAGAAATTGTCTTGGTCATTTCTCTTCCGTGTTTTGTGATTTTATTCTCTTACAGCTTTATGTATTACTTCAGCGACATGTGCCCAAATTTAAAGGCCAGTAAGAGGTTTCCCGAATCGGAGACAGAAAGAACTGGAGTGTTTGCATGTGATGGGATGTGTATGCAGTGTGTATGAAAGTTGTGTGTGCACATGCAGATAAAGGATATGTGTGTGTTTGTGTGCAAGAAGGTATAAGTGTGCAATGTATATGAAAGTTGTGTGTGCACATGCAGATAAAGGATATGTGTATGTTTGTGTGCAAGAAGGTATAAGTGTGCAATGTATATGAAAGTTGTGTGTGCACATGCAGATAAAGGATATGTGTGTGTTTGTGTGCAAGAAGGTATAAGTGTGCAATGTATATGAAAGTTGTGTGTGCACATGTAGATAAAGGATATGTGTGTGTTTGTGTTTGTGTGTAAGAAGGTAAAAGTGTGCAATGTATATGAAAGTTGTGTGTGCACATGCAGATAAAGGATATGTGTGTGTTTGTGTGCAAGAAGGTATAAGTGTGCAATGTATATGAAAGTTGTGCGTGCACATGCAGATAAAGGATATGTGTGTGTTGGTGTGTAAGAAGTTAAAGTGTACAATGTATATGAAAGTTGTGTGTGCACATGCAGATGAAGGATATGTGTGTGAGTTTGAAGGGAATGCACATAGGCAGGTGTAGGTGCGTATGTTTCTTTTACTGTTTAGTGTACAGATTTTGACAATCCCATGTGTAAGAGATCCTCCAGGTCTCCATTAGATGGCCCAAGTCCAATCCTGGGGTTAGAGAATTTAGGAGAGGGCGCGCACCATTTGAAACAGCACCTCAGAGGTTTCTTGGAGTGGTGAACTCCTGTGTGCATAAGGGAGGGGGAGTCTAGAGCACAGGGTGGCAGTCTTTAGTTGCAGTTGGGATAGGGTTGCCAACTTTTCCACAGACCAGGACTGGACACTCAAGGACTGAGGGGTGCCCCTCCCCCTCGTTGCATACATTTGCATAATTTTCCACCATTTTCTATACCTGTGGACCTGTCATCCTGGTGGTTTGCAAGTCCTTGAAGATAGTGGTGCTGAGCTGGACAGCAGGAGAGGCAGCATGTGCTGACCCGACCCCCACGTGACCTGGTGGTTTGTGGGTCCTTAGTGAATGTGGAGACAGCCAGTGATGTTACACAGAGGTGCTGAATTGGACAGCAGCAGCAGACTCCCACCTGGTGATGATGGCAGCAGGGTGAGCAGGTCTGGCTGAGTCACAAACACAGCGCAGCAGTGGCAGCAATTTGGCAGCAGTTCCCAGGATGCACTGTACACTGTGCACGCAGGATGCATCGGCGGCTGAGCCAGCAAACGCACACAGCACCACACTGCATGTCTGCGGAAAATTGAGAAGACTGAGACAGCAGATTCGGCAGTGGCAAAGTGAAACAAAAAGGGGAAACAAGTGAATCGCTAGGTTTTTTAATTGTCTTGCAGCGGAAGGTACGTGTTGATGTAACTTCCATTGGGATCAAGTTGCAGGCAGGGGCCATGGCAGCTTATAGTGTCGATCACTCACAGCAGAAGGGCAGCACTCACTCTGCTTGGCGGGCCAGGTGGGGCCATGACCCCTGTGAACCACCTCTTTCTGATGCACATACTCTAGAGTCTGAGCATGCAAGGATGCTTTTCATGTTTCTTGCATGTGACCAGCCAGCCAATTAGTGCAGCAAGAGGTAATTTGATTGATGTCCAGCCTAGCCACCATCTTATAGCTATGCTGCCTGTCTTGGCTGGAATTTACAGTGTCTGGTTACACTTGAAACTTATAACCAGACACTGTACAACTGAGGGGAAAACCGGTCTGTTCGGATCAAAACCGGGCAGTTGGTCAACCTAAGTTGGGAGATTCAGGAGTGGTTTTTGGGTTGTTTTTTTTTTGTCTTCTCCCGAATTATGAGCCCTCAGCCTAGAACCCAGGGAGGGGGACACTGCCCTTGCCAGCTCCTTCACAGGTCTGGAAGGGAGTGTTTGAAAGAGAAGAGTTCTGAGGGAGTTCAGGCCCTTTTGTTTTTATTTCTCTTTCCCTGAGATTTTTCTTTTAACACCTGTGCCTGTCCTGGGAGGCTATTCCTCCTGCCTTGGAAGGCCAGGAGGGTCCTGTGACTTATTTCACCCAGTTCAAAAGGGGAAGACAATGACATGAAGTCTGAGCGATATAAGGAGTATTTTTTTTCAGATTGCTTTGTTGCTACCATGTTTTGGGGCAGGAAGTGTATTAACCACACTTACCGTAGTGCTGGGAAGGGAAAATGATTTTTCCCAGCCTACAGGCCTTTTATACCAAGAGGTCCAACAAAAGAGATTTGGAGAGGAGAGCAGGGGAAAAGGAGAGATGGATACATCTGGAGACCTTCACTGAAGTCTTCACCCAGGTCGCAGGACACATAAGAACATAAGAAATTGCATGCTAGGTCAGACCAAGGGTCCATCAAGCCCAGCATCCTGTTTCCAACAGAGGCCAAACCAGGCCACAAGAACCTGGCAAGTACCCAAACACTAAGAAGATCCCATGCTACTGATGCACTGATGCAATGAATAGCAGTGGCTATTCCCTAAGTAAACTTGATTAATAGCATTTAATGGACTTTTCTTCCAAGAACTTATCAAAACCTTTTTTGAACCCAGTTACACTAACTGCACTAACCACATCCTCTGGCAACAAATTCCAGAGCTTTATTGTGCGTTGAGTGAAAAAGAATTTTCTCCGATTAGTCTTAAATGTGCTACTTGCTAACTTCATGGAATGCCCCCTAGTCTTTCTATTATTTGAAAGTGTAAATAACCGATTCACATCTACTCGTTCAAGACCTCTCATGATCTTAAAGACCTCTATCATATCCCCCCTCAGCCATCTCTTCTCCAAGCTGAACAGCCCTAACCTCTTCAGCCTTTCCTCATAGGGGAGCTGTTCCATCCCCTTTATCATTTTGGTCACCCTTCTCTGTACCTTCTCCATTACAAATATATCTTTTTTGAGATGCAGCGACCAGAATTGTACACAGAATTCAAGGTGCGGTCTCACCATGGAGCGATATAGAGGCATTATGACATTTTCTGTTTTATTAACCATTCCCTTCCTAATAATTCCTAATATTCTGTTTGCTTTTTTGACTGCTGCAGCACACTGAGCCAATGATTTTAAAGTATTATCCACTATGATGCCTAGATCTTTTTCCTGGGTGGTAGCTTCTAATATGGAACCTAACATCGTGTAACTACAGCAAGGGTTATTTTTCCCTATATGCAACAACTTGCACTTGTCCACATTAAATTTCATCTGCCATTTGGATGCCCAATCTTCCAGTCTTGCAAGGTCCTCCTGTAATGTATCACAATCCGCTTGTGATTTAACTACTCTGAATAATTTTGTATCATCCGCAAATTTGATAGCCTCACTCGTCGAATTCCTTTCCAGATCATTTAGATATATATATTGAAAAGCACTGGTCCAAGTACAGATCCCTGAGGCACTCCACTGTTTACCCTTCTCCACTGAGAAAATTGACCATTTAATCCTACTCTCTGTTTCCTGTCTTTTAACCAGTTTGTAATTCACGAAAGGACATCGCCTCCTATCCCATGACTTTTTGGTTTTCTTAGAAGCCTCTCATGAGGGACTTTGTCAAACGCCTTCTGAAAATCCAAATACACTACTACATCTACCAGTTCACCTTTATCCACATGTTTATTAACCCCTTCAAAAAAGTGAAGCAAATTTGTTAGGCAAGACTTCCCTTGGGGAAATCCATGTTGACTGTGTTCCATTAAATCATGTCTTTCTATATGCTCTACAATTTTGATCTTGAGAATAGTTTCTACTATTTTCCCGGCACTGAAGTCAGGCTCACTGGTCTATAGCTACCCGGATCACCCCTGGAGCCTTTTTTAAATATTGGGGTTACATTGGCCACTCTTCAGGTACAATGGAGGATTTTAATGATAGGTTACAAATTTTAACTAATAGATCAGAAATTTCATTTTTGAGTTCCTTCAGTACCCTAGGATGCATACCATCTTGCCAGGTGATTTGCTATTCTTTAGTTTGTCAATCTGGCCTACTACATCTTCCAGGTTCACAGTGATTTCATTCAGTTCATCTGACTTATCACCCCTGAAAACCATCTCCAGAATTGGTATCTCCCCAACATCCTCATTAGTAAACACGGAAGCAAAGAATTAGTTTAGTCTTTCTGCAATGGCCTTATCTTCCCTAAGAGCCCCTTTAACTCCTCAGTCATCTAATGGTCCAACTGACTCCCTCACAGATTTCTTGCTTCGGATATATTTTAAAAAGTTTTTATTATGAGTTTTTGCCTCTATAGCCAACTTTATTTCAAATTATCTCTTCGCCTGTTTTATCAATGTTTTACACTTATCTTGACAATGCTTATGTTTTATCCTATTTTCTTCAGATGGATCCTTCTTCCAATTTTTGAAGGTTGTTTTTTTGGCTAAAATAGCCTCTTTCACCTCACCTTTTAACCATGATGGTAATCGTTTTGCCTTCCTTCCACCTTTCTTAATGTGTGGAATACATATGGACTGCGCCTCTAGGATTGTATTTTCTTTGAAGAGCTGGATTTCATCTAGACCTCAGGTACTTTAGGGAAGGGGAATCCCTTCACAATTAGGATCCTCCAGCCCTCCTGGGACATTTATCTTTCAAATTCCTGGAAGGTAAGACGATCTCAGAACCCAGTACTGAAGGACACCTTCACAGAGAGAGATAGAGGAAAACCTTTTTTGATTGAAGAGAACAGTGTGAACTTGGATGTAACTGGAAACCAGTGACATACTAAGGGGGAGGGGGTTGGCGAGAGGGCAGACTGCCCCAGGTGATAGCCAAGAGAGGGGTGCTATCCACTGTTTTCTCTAAACTGTGCATGTACGCAGCCGTGCACAACTTTTTTCGCATCTGTGCAAGAAGATTGGCAGGGCCATGGTGGAGCTCATCCCACCATGACCCGAAGAGAGATCCCCAAACCTCCAAGTGCTCCTTCTCCTTCCTGCCTGCACAGCCCCGGAAGAAAAATGTTGCCAGAGCCATACAGGCAGGAAGGAGAAGGAGCATCGGCCACATACAGAAGAGGAGCAGCATCTGTGGCAAGGCTGTGGAAAGACTGTGTATGGGAGTGAGAGCCTATATGTTGTGAGATACAGAAAGCATGTGAGAGCCTGTGTGTTTGTGTGAGAGAGCATGTGAGAGTGAGAGGCTGTGTGAGAGAGCATGTGAGAGAGCCTTGTGAGAGTGAGACATCATGTGAAAGAGTGAACCAGTATGTATATATGAGAGAGAGATACAGCATGTGAAAATCAGAGCTATGTGTGTGAGAGAGACTGTGTGAGAATGAGAGCCTGAGTGTGTGTGTGAGACAGCATGTGGAAATGAGAGCCTGAGTATGCGTGTGAGAGACAGCATGTGAGAATGAGCCTGAGTGTGTGTGTGAGAAAGACAACATTTGAGAATGAGAGCCTGAGTGTGTGTGTGTGAGAGAGAGCATGTGAGAATGAGAGCCTGAGTGTATGTGTGAGAGAGACAGCATGTGAAAATGAGAGCCTGAGTGTATTTGTGAGAGAGACAGTGTGTGAGAATGAGAGCCTGAGAGTGTGTGTGTGTGAGAGAGAGAGAGACAGTGTGTGGGAATGAGAGCCTGAGTGTATGTTTGAGAGAGGAAGGGAAGAAGATAGATGGAGAGAGAAGAAACAGAAAGAAAAAAAAGAGACCCTGTAAAAGGAATTGGAAAAGACCAAGAAAGGGAATGTGGGGAAAAAAAAGCCTGGGGCAACCAATTAGAAAACTAAGATCAGAAAGCAAAGGTAAAAAAAAAAAATTGAATTTTTAGTGATTGGCATATGTTATCTTTAGGAGTGTGCATTACATATTTGTATGTTGTTCTTTCGGGCTTTCCATTTTATTTTTGTCTGCATGTTTCTGTTTCTAGTTTGTAGTCCCTTATTCTGTATTAGGTCTGTCTGTCTGTGTTCTGCATGTGTGACTGAGGTGCAGTGTTTCTGCTGGCATGTAGTTTTTCTGTAGGGCTTTGTGGCAGTACGGCTTGTTCTGTTAACTCCAGTAAGTGGTGTATTAGTGTTCTAGGGCATGGTATAATATTTGCATTGCTGCCATGTCATAGATAAGGCTGAGTCCTGAGATAGTGCTAGTATGGTATGTATGGCAAGGTTCTAGGTGTCTTTTTTTTGTTTGTTTGTTTTGTCAGGGTTTGTGTTCCCAAAGTGTTTGGCAGTGAAGGGTTTGCAGTTACATTAAGCCCCGTGACAGTCAAGTGTTCAGTGTGTCACACATGTGAGAACATTTGTCAGATGTGACCAAACAAAAAAAAAGATTGAGAACCACTGCGAGAGTGCACGGTTTTTTTCATGGCTGTGCACAACCTTAACCCCCAACCCCACCCTGTGCAGGGATCGGATCAGGAAGGGATAAACCCCCAAACCCCTGCCTGATCCGATCAGTGGCATCACACCTCCCTACACCCCATCCCGCGCAGCAGGAGTTGTGTTTATCCAAACATCATCTCCTGCTGCCATGGGGCAAATCTCACAGCTCTTACCGCGAGATCAATCCCACGGCAGCAGCAGGAGATGACATTCGTATAAGCGCAACTCCTGCTGCTGCCCTCCTCACAAATCAGCAGGCTGCCAAAAAAGAGGAAGAGCAAGGGGAGGCCACCAGTGGACCCCCACCCCAGCCGAAGAGAGGAGAAGGATGCGATGGCCACCAGCAGACCGAAACGCAGCTGGTGGCCAAAAAGAGGAAGAGGATGTGATGGCCGCCAT
Source organism: Rhinatrema bivittatum (assembly GCF_901001135.1). Classification (NCBI taxonomy): domain Eukaryota; kingdom Metazoa; phylum Chordata; class Amphibia; order Gymnophiona; family Rhinatrematidae; genus Rhinatrema; species Rhinatrema bivittatum. Next base: position 311,822,197 of record NC_042617.1, read on the forward strand.
CCCACTGGTGGCTGAAGATGAGACCCAGGCCCTGTGTGTGTGTGGGGGGGGGGGGGGGGCTAGATGAGAGTCTGGGTGGTGGCATGGTGACTGCTTGTTTGTGTGTGTGTGTGTGTGTGTGTTTGCGGGGGTGAGTACCTGGGTGTGGGTGAGAGCCAGGCTGTGTGTGTAAGAGAGAGAGAGGGAGCTTGTGTGAGGGTGTAGAGAGAGAGGGGAGGGAGCCTGTATGACGGATAGGGGAATCATAGATCACGAGGCGGGGGGGGCTGAAGGAGGAGTGAACCTTGGGGGGTGTGAGGGTGCCAAAGGAAGTATTTTCCCCGGGTGCCAAATACTTTATGTACGCTAAATTTATAAACCCGAGCAATATAACATGAAAAAATTATGAATTCAAAAAGGACCTGTTATATGGATGTCAATTGCCTGAGTGTACCTTCATACGATGCTGTAAAACATGCAGCTATTGTGACTGTGAAGCCTGTGTATAGGCTTTAAAAATCATTAGGGACCCCAGTGTTGGAATGCGAACTTTTGTAGTGCTCACTGTCCACTGTGCAATTGTTGCTTAAATGATCACGTGGATACTGTTGCAATATTCACTTATCTCAAATTTATAGTCGGTCTTGCCTACGGGTCTCTCTTGCGCACATCCAGCCCTTGAAGAAGGAGCCAGCCTCCGAAACATCAGGATGTCGGCTGAGGCAAGACCGACTACAAATTTGAGATAAGTGAATATTGCAACAGTATCCACGTGATCATTTAAGCAACAATTGCACAGTGGACAGTGAGCACTACAAAAGTTCGCATTCCAACACTGGGGTACCTAATGATTTTTAAAGCCTATACACAGGCTTCACAGTCACGATAGCTGCATGTTTTACAGCATCGTATGAAGGTACACTCAGACAATTGACATCCATATAACAGGTCCTTTTTGAATTCAAATACTTTATGTACGCCACTTCTGGAAACTACTTTGTTTAGTTTATGCAAATTGAGCCTTTTGAACCCAATTGCAATTTACTTTTTAAATTTGGAGCATCCCACCAGTGAGTCCAGTCTGTTCTTTTCAGTGTACCTTCCCCCAAGAGCTGATAGTAACACACAGGGAAGGGTTTCCACCTACATGCCTTGGGCCTTGAAGGATATCCTTCCCTCCATTAGAAAAGAACCCACACCCCGGGGCAAAAGGACTGGTGAATGTAACATTGGGATTTAGCCCCAGGATTGAGTGTGGCCTGTGTAAAGTTCAGTCAATGCCTTGAATTGGGGCTACATATTTAAGGTCAGTTTTATTTTTCTTATTTATTTCATATGCTACCCAGATTAACTACCAGAAGTGTTAAAGCAGGCAACAATAAAATTTAAGTTCCATACAGGTACGCATACATACAACACAACACAATCTTTTAAACAACAACCTATTCACAATAAAAGTCATAAATTAAACAATTCTGTCCCTTTCTAGGGATGTATAGGCAAAAAGTTTTCTTTTTTTTTTTTTTTGTTTTGTTTTGTTTCTTTTGTGCACACTAAAGTTGTTTTTTTTAGTGCGGACTAATTTCCATTTAGTGCAGAGTATCAAAACAAACCCAAAACAATGAATGCACATCCCCATCACTTTCCACTTTTACATCCCTCCCCAATGCTATATCCCCAGCACCCTCCCCCTCCCGTCATCCTTGTGAGACCGAACGATTAAACCCCCAAGCTCAATGTTCGAATCCAGAGTCCCCTTTCCAAGAAAACTGACCTGGCTCACAAATTTAGCATCTTTTAATTGACCTCCTGTTCTTACAATTTCAAGAATTTTTTTGAAAGGGAGCTGGACATGAGGAAGGGGAGGGAGAGCTGAGGGAACTGGATATGAGGAAGGAGGAACGGGAGAGACAGAGAGCTGAGGGTGCAGATGCTTGGCCAAAGCATTTGAAAACAATATGCAGGCATTTAAATTTAATGCGCTTGCTGTGTATTGTTATCTTAATTTCATTCTGATTTAGAGGGAAACGCATCTCCCAGCGCGGCAATCACTCAGCGCAATGCACGCTGCAATATTTGTAATTGAAGGTGATGAGTAGCCAGTTTCTGTTTCAACTGATAAAAAAAAAAATGGACTAAGTTATGAGCCCAGGAGAAAAAGATTATTAATCACAGATTTGAACTGTTGCTGTATTAAGGAAACTGTAAATCTCACTTGATACAAGTCATGTTTCGAAGCAGTGCTGTTTCTGGCCGATTAGCAAATAAATCTGCAGTGGCCGACCCTCTTGAGGGCCTGTATGCAAGGCAATTAATCTAGTAATTGGGTTTGAAACATTGTCAACTGATTGTAAAAAGCAGTACACAAAAGCATTGTGTATAATAATTAATATATCTGTTGTTTACATAGCGTTGTCAGCGTACACAGGGCTGGGCAGGATAAATCACATACAGCCTGCAATTGAGCCAGATGGGTGTTGCTCAGTGAGAACTGGTGACAGGCATGGGATCTCTGACTGCAGGCATATGTTGCCTTTCTCTGCCTTTTGAATATATAATGCTGGTATGCAGTTTAGCACCTGTGTGTGCTTGTTTTCAAGTACAATTCAGTTCTAGCATAGACAGAAAATAGACTGGCACTCCGTTAGATGTAGGGCATGCCCTCACAGTTCACTTGCAGAAAGAGAGGGAGAGAGGGTAAATGACACATCAGTTTTCTGTACACCGTGATGTCTTTTATTGGACCAGGTTTTGGAGACCACACGGGTTCCTTTTTCAGATGTGACAGCCCTCACCCCTGGGCAACAAGACACATCTGTCAGCCTCTCCTCTCTAGTCCTGACCTAACATATTTGGGGATAACATTGGAGAGTTCTGTTCCCTTCATCTGGTCAGTGCACTAATCTTGCAGTCATATCTTGTGTAGATGGGAGCAACCCCTAAATCCCTCTTGCCAGGGTTTCAGGCCTGGCTCCCCCTCCCCACTTTCTCTCACTTCTCTGGTGTGACAGACTGGACACAGTGGATTTACAACAGTTTGCTGCAAGAGTAAGCTTGAGAAAGTGTACTGGAGACCAGATGGGAAGTAAGCTCATGGTTAAAAGACACTTTCTGGGAGATGTAATCTGCGCACATTTTGAATCAACAGGAAGGGAGCTTATTGTAACCCAGACCACTTCTTGGGTTACTAATAGATCCTGTAACAGCCTAATGCAGTTAGAGAGATAATTAGGGGAGAATCTGTTCATGGACAGCCCTACCAATGGCAGAGCTGTAATCGATACCCCTGGTCCTGAGGGTTTATAGCAGAGCGCTGACATAGGCTCTGGGGGCAGTATTATTTGGGAGTCAGAGAGAGAGGTTATAATAATTTTCCAAAGTTAGATTTGGGTCTACCTGGAGCCTCAGAAACCCTCCAAAACCCCTCCAGGACAGGCCAAAGGGCTCCGCTGCTGTACTCTCCTCTCGAGGTGCAGAGTGGCTGCTCTGGGATTATTTTGGGACTTTGAACATTTATTTAGAGGAGCCCTGCTGATAGCCTGGGCCTTTCCAAAGTCAGGGACTGGGGAGCCCCGAGCTGAAGACCCCCCTAGTGTTTAGGGAAGATCTGCCAAACACAGGTGGTGACCCGCTGCAGAGGATTTCCTGATTATCTAAGTTGGGGAAAGAAGATTTGTTTTCCAACATCTGGGAGGATGTGGTTTTTCTGCCCCTCTTCCTGCCCATCAAGGGGACTAGCAAACCCTGTAGACCACCAAGGATTCCTACCACCTGGGATCCCAGCAGAAGATTAATCTACTAACTGTGAGTAAAAGATCCACATCCAAGGGAGGACACCCATCTGGCGTCTACCAGAGCCCTGAGGGATAGAGACATTAAATTCTGTGCCAAGATAGATTTTTGTGCCATTGGGAGGGGTTTCCTGCAGCCAAGGGGGTCCCATGCCCAGAGGGGCCATTACACAATCTAATCCAGAAGTATGGATGGATCCTTGGCATAATAAAAACTAATGCATGGATAGAGAAGAAAGGAGATGTAATTGGAAAAATTACAGCAGAGACTGTGGTATGTGATTTGCCGTATCTAATTGTGCCATTCAATGAAACTGTATCAGTAAGGTATTATTTTGGACACTGTCTACATGGTTCAAGTGTGGTTTGTTTGGCACACAATGCAGAGTTCACTGTACAATGAGGGAAAATCAGCTAAACACTCCAGCCACCCAGTACTGGGATCAGAGAGGACTCCTTTCCACCCCTAGTCCGAAGGACCTACACCTTGGGATGGGCAGAGAAGAAAAAGCTAGCCCCGTTATAACTTACAAATAACTTTATGTCCCCCTCCGTACCTGATTTGTACACTAAGGAAGGGTTACATAAAATGGCGCCTAATAAGGGGCACAAAGCACGGGGATGTGAAGATGGCCAAAAAAGCAAAAGTATTCCATGTGCCTATAAATAAAAATCACCTGAGCTAAAAGATTCCAAATTATCTTTGTCAACTGAAAAGCAGGTGGTTAATACAAACAAAAAAACACAGTTTGAAATGTCTGTATGCTCTGGGTCGCTTTTGGAACCACTATCCCGTTTCATTGATCATTTCCTGGCACCATTTGTTCCTATGATGACGTCCTTCGTGAGAGACACCTCCGATATGGTTGTTTTTCTAGAACAATTAGAAGTCGATACCACTGATTTAAACATGGCTACTTTAGATGTCGAAGCCCTATTTACTTCTATTCCGCAAGATGAAGCTATGGAGATAGCACAGACCTATTTTGAGAAACGTCCCAGAGCCCATCGGATCCCGAGTGATTTTTTATCTCAGTTACTACAGATAGCTTTAAAGCAAAATTGTTTTGCTTTTAATCATGATTTTTTTCAGCAAATCTGTGGGACTGCCATGGGAGCAACCATGGCCCCTGATCTTGCAAACCTCTACATGCATAATTTTGAAGAACAATGGCTGACTCACCATCCTTTTGAGAAGCATCTCATAACTTGGAAATGATATATTGATGATGTCTTTATTTTATGGAGAGGAGATGAAGACATTTTTAGATCTTTCCTGTTATGGTTAAATTTGTGTAATTCACATTTGAAGTTCACTGCTAATATAGAATCTGAATCCATCATGTTTTGGATATAAAAATCACCATGGTGAGTGGTAGATTTATGGTTTCCCTTTTTCGTAAACCAATACGTTCTAATACTTATTTACATTCTCAAGTGCACATCCAAGGAACTTGAAAATGAATCTACCTGTGAGTCAGTTCATCAGATTGAGACACCTTTGCACAACTACAGCTGACTTTGAAAATCATTCCAAAATTCTGCGTGAACGTTTTTTGGTTCGTGGATACCCACGCTCAAGTATTCGCAAAGCCTATCTGCGAGCTAAGTTTTCTCAACAAGAATGGCTTTTTCTCTCACGCACGATAGAAGATTCTTCACATCACACTGGTGTTTTACCCTATTTTTCAGCTGCTCCAGTGATTCGCCGTTCAATTCTAAAATACTGGCATGTTTTACAAACACACGACATCTTTAAGATACCTCCACGCATTACTTTCTCGCGTGCTACTAATTTGAAAAATATGCTAGTAAGATCTGATAGTTCTATTAATCCTGAACTAGATGACATCTCGATCGGATCCCACCATCCATGTAATAGTTGCTCAGTTTGTACTTCCTCAATGTCGATCCAAGATTCTCTGACTGTGAAATCCGGGTATAGAATTTTTCTCAAATACAACACTACGTGTAATTCTTCTATGGTCGTGTATCTAATCCAATGCCCATGTTTACTTCTCTATGCAGTATTTGGTGAGAGAGGTAACGATGGTGGGGCCACTTGGCAACAGTCATCATAACATGATAAAATTTGAATTAATGACTGGAAGGGGGACAATAAATAAATCCACAGCTCTAACACTAAACTGTCAAAAGGGAAACTTTGATAAAATGAAAAAAATAGAAAATAACTGAAAGGTGCAGCTACAAAGGCTAAGAATGCACAAAAGGCAAGGACATTGTTAAAAAATACCATTTTAGAAATGCAGTCCAGATGTATTCCGAGTATTAAGAAATGTGGAAAGAAGGCCAAACAATTGCTAGTATGGTTAAAATGTGAGGTGAAAGAGGCTATTTTAACCAAAAAATCTTCCTTCACAATTGTAAGAAGGATACATCTGAAGAAAATATGAACAAGCATAAGCATTGGCAAGTTAAATGTAAAGCATTGATAAGGCAAGCTAAGAGAGAATTTGAAAAGAAGTTGGCCATAGAGTCAAAAACTCATAATGAAAACTTTTTAAAATTATCCAAAGCAGAAAGCCTGTGAGGGAGAAAGTTGGACCATTAGATAATCGAGAGGTTAAAGGGCCATCGTGGAAAGATTAAATGATTTCTTTGCTTCGGTGTTAGGGAGATATCTGTTCCAGAGATGGTTTTCAAGGGTGATGATTCAGATGAACTGAACTAAATCACGGTGAACCTGGAAGATGTGGTAGGCCTGGTTGACAAACTGAAGAGTAGTAAATCACCTGGACCAGATGGTATGCATCCTAGGATTTTGAAGGAACTAAAAAATGAAATTTCAGACCTTTTACAAGTAATTTGTAACCTATCATTAAAATCATCCATTGTATGTGAAGACTGGAAGGTAGCCAATGTAACCCTAATATTTAAAAAGGGCTCTTGAGGGGGAGAAGCCAAAATGGCAGCGGTATTGTAGTAGGGCTCGGAACGCTGTCCACATTTCTCTTGAATTTTTCCTTTGTTAAGCACTTAATGGCTCCCAAACAAAAAGGCAGGGTTCGGGTATTTCCCGCGGTACCCTCCCCTACCTCCTGGACAGCGGACTATTCCCGAGCTTGCTACTGGCTATCCGAAGGTGGAGGAGCTGTGCTCTGCAGAGCAGACCAGAGGAGGAGTAGCAGCGGCCTACTCAGGGGAAACTACTCTCAGCCCTCCAGGCTCTTGTACACCTCCAGCGCCAATTCCCCAGAAATTCTCGAACCCGGTGAGTGCAGAAACAGATCCAATGCATTCTGGGCAAGCAAGCGTGGGATTCGCTGTGGGAACTGGGAGTAACGAGCAAGGTCTGAATGGGAAAGAAATGGCAGGAAGGCAAACAGCTTGTGAGCCTCAGAGGGGAACTGTTGCCACAGAAGAAATCTCTGATAGTAATACTTCAATGAATGTCCCTCTTGGTGGGGCCCCGTCAGAGCTGAGTGTGGTGAGTGCCATTTTTACCAAGCCATCTGTGATGACGTTGGACTCACTGTGGGAGCTGGTAGCCAAACTGGGAATTGCACTACAAGGATATTTCCAGCAACAAGCCTCAAATTTCTTTAAAAATGGATGATATAACCCGGGACTTTAACTCTCAATATATGGAACATCAGCAAAGAATCCAGACACTTGAAGATCAAGGAAAGAAGATACGAGAGACACAAACAGCTTTAATTCAGGAGTGGTCGATGTTAAACAGGAAAATGGAACTAATTGAGAATAAGCTGAGACATCTGAACCTAAGGTTTCTAAATTTCCCCAAGGTTTTAGGAGAACAGCCAAAAATAACACTTCGCAAGTATCTGACTTAAATACTTCATATTACCCCAGAGAATATTCCAGCTTTTAATAAGGTGTATTTCTTCCCATTTACACGAGCGAGAGAGAATGCTGTATCTCATTTGATTGATATGGGAAACTTAACAGATTTTTTAGAAACCTCGATGCCTGAGATAATTGAGAGAGCCACTCTCTTAGTATCATTTATATATGAACAAGACTTAAAGTCTGATAATGAGAAGTTATTTTCAATATGCGAGAGTTGAATTCTTGGGGAAAGAGGTGCAGATTTTCCCAGATTTGGCCAAAGTTACCCAAGAGAGGAGGAGAGGGTTCCTAGCGATGCAGCAGGAAGCCCGGTCTTTAGGCGCTGCCTTTATGCTCAGGTATTCCTGTAGATGTATCTTAAAAATAGATAATGTGACTTATATTTTCTTTATACCAGCGCAGTTAAAAATGTTGCTAGAAAATAGAGATTGATGCCTATTCCCTCTGTTCAAGTAAGTCCCATAATAGAGCAACATGAAGGGCAGGATAGCATAAACACGTTAAGTTTATTTACAAAAAATGTTTCTATGCCTGAAAGCTCCTATTTGAGGCATGTGTCCCATCCTCATCCCCCCCCCCCCCCCCCACCATTATTATATTTGGGGGTCTGAAATGTATGCTTGTTTCTTATAGGACCGATGGTGCTGTGAATTGGAATACTTAAAAAATTTAATTTCTTTTGTTTCTGTACAAAGTGTGTATCCTTTGAAATTATGATTAAAATTAATAAAGAGAAAATTTACAAAAAAAAAAAAAAAGGGCTCCAGAGGTGATCTGGGAAAATATAAACCAATGAGCCTGGCTTCAGTGCCGGGAAAAATTGTGGAAACTATTATAAAGAATAAAATCACAGAGCATATAGAAAGACATGGTTTAATGGGACACAGCCAGCATGGATTTACCCAATGGAAGTCTTCTTGCCTCACAAAACTGCTTCATTTTTTTGAAGGAGTGAATAAACATGGATAAAGATGAACCGGTTCTTACTGAGCGACACCCATCAGGGTCAATTGCGGGCTGTGAGATTTTCAGAAGGCGTTTGAGAAAGTCTCTCATGAGAGGTTTCTAAGAAAACTTAAAAGTCATGGGATAGGAGGCGATGTCCTTTCGTGGATTACAAACTGGTTAAAAGACAGGAAACAGAGAGTAGGATTAAATGGTCAGTTTTTCTCAATGGAAAAGGGTAAACAGTGGAGTGCCTCAGGGATCTGTACTTGGACCAGTGCTTTTCAATATATATATATATATATATATATATATATATATATAAATGATCTGAAAAGGAATACGACGAGTGAGGTTATCAAATTTGCGGATGATACAAAATTATTCAGAGTAGCTAGTTAAATCACAAGCAGACTGTGATACATTACAGGAGGACCTTGCAAGACTGGAAGATTGGGCATCCAAATGGCAGATGAAATTTAATGTGGACAAGTGCAAGGTATTGCATATAGGGAAAAATACCCTTGCTGTAGTTACACGATGTTAGGTTCCATATTAGGAGTTACCACCCAGGAAAAAGATCTAGGCATCATAGTGGATAATACTTTAAAATTGTCGGCTCAGTGTGCTGCAGCAGTCAAAAAAGCAAATAGAATGTTAGGAATTATTAGGAAGGGAATGGTTAATAGAACGGAAAATGTCATAATGCCTCTGTATCGCTCCATGGTGAGATCGCACCTTGAATACTGTGTACAATTCTGGTTGCTGCATCTCAAAAAAGATATAGTTGCGATGGAGAAGGTACAGAGAAGGGCAACCAAAATGATAAAGGGGATGGAACAGCTCCCCTATGAGGAAAGGCTGAAGAGGTTAGGGCTGTTCAGCTTGGAGAAGAGACGGCTGAGGGGGGATATGATAGAGGTCTTTAAGATCATGAGAGGTCTTGAACAAGTAGATGTGACTCGGTTATTTACGCTTTCGAATAATAGAAGGACTAGGGGGTCCATGAAGTTAGCAAGTATCACATTTAAGACTAATCGGAGAAAATTCTTTTTCACTCAACGCACAATAAAGCTCTGGAATTTGTTGCCAGAGGAGGTGGTTAGAGCAGTTAGTGTAGCTGGGTTCAAAAAAGGTTTGGATATGTTCTTGGAGGAGAAGTCCATTAATGGCTATTAATCAATTGTACTTAGGGAATAGCCACTGCTATTAATTGCATCAGTAGCATGGGTTCTTCTTAGTGTTTGGGTAATTGCCAGGTTCTTGTGGCCTGGTTTTGGCCTCTGTTGGAAACAGGATACTGGGCTTGATGGACCCTTGGTCTGACCCAGCATGGCAATTTCTTATGTTCTTATCTATGCACACGCTTTTCTCCCCTGACCCAAACATATCTTTGTGTGCGCAGGGAACAGCATGTAGACTTCACTCTGAAAATTATCTGCCCCTTTCCTCCTCCAATGTGTGGTTTAAAACTGAGGACATTGAGGCCTGCAAGATGCACACCTGGCTGCAGAGACACCGCACAGTGCGGGAAGAGCTGTGGCCTGCGTTGGACTCTGAGGGGGTTCTGGACAGTAGGAGAGTGAGAATCAGGGGTGCGGCTCCCACTGGCAGCTGCATACAGCGCCTTCCAAACAGCTTCATGAAAGAAAGGAAAGGAGAGAGAGAGAATCCCTGCTGCCATCCAGGACAGATAAAGAAAGGTTACAAGTGCAGCTAGCTCCTTGGAGCATTTTGCCTCCCCCACACTATTGCTACCTGCAGTGAACTAGTGTGTGTGTGTGGTGGGGGGGGGGTTCGTTTATGCATGCTGCCCAATGTATACCACAACTGCCCCCTCACACCTAATGATGCTAAGGAGGAACTTCACTGCAAGAATATAGGAGTCAGCCAGAGCAGGAAGCCATTGCCAATCAGGCTGCCATGAGCTGTCCCACACCCCAACAAGAGCAGGCAGCAGAATACCAGAGCAAGACATGAGTGCCCTTATGACGATAACTCCTGAGGGGGGAGCTGGCACTCCCAGGAAATGATGAAGTCTAAGACATAAACCAACGAGCACCTCTAGGCATCAGAACCAGACATCTGTACACCAATCCCCCTTTGATAAGATCTGAACCTCTTGCAAGCACAATAAAGTGAAGAAAAACAACTTAAAGTGTGAAAGAAAAATCTCAGGCACCTCTAAAAAATATATATAAATAAATAAAAAGAAGAAGGAAAAAAAGAATAAAGAAGTCTTTTGGCTCCTGCAAGTTACACTCCCACCTCTAATTGCTTTCAGGTGCTACAGGCTGAGGTGAGGGGTAAGCCAAAGTGACATTTCCACAGGCATTTCCAATTACAACTCACCATAGAAAAATTTCTTCCACTGACAGACACTGAGTGATGTAACAAAACCCCGCAGAAAAGGTATTCAGAACCTCCTGTGTAGCAAACCTGCCATACTAAAGCAGCACCAATTCCCAGGATTCAAAAGCACTAACCCTACCTATGAAAAGGCAGCACTGTAAATATTACTGGGGGCCCTAGAACACTGTTTTGGAAAAACAGACCAAACCAGAATTCTATAGAATCCTACACAGAAATACCTCCCTTCAGTCAAACACACGGAACACAGAGCAGCTCTCACCTAATACAGAATAAGGGACCACAAATTAGAAACACATGCAGACAAAAACTGAAATGGAAACCCTGAGATGCCAGACTCTCCATGTAATGTAGCACTGAAGAAAGAGAAACAGAAATAAATCTCTCTCTCTACTGAGGGAAATACAAATATAGAAAAATTACTACTTACCTGATAATTTCCTTTCCTTTAGTGAAGGGTAGGCCAATCTCAACGAGTGGGTTATGCACCTCTGCCAAAGATGGAGACAAAGCAATAGCTGACATCACAGCTATATAGTCACGCCAGAAAAGCCAGACTGTGGACAAACCTGATTAAACTCAAACACTCAGGCCGATACAGTACAGTGCACTCCGCCGGAGCGCACTGTTAACCTGCCATTAGACGCAAGTCTAATGGCAGGGGGTCAAAAACGCACGTCCAACCCCCCCCCGAACCTAATAGCGCCCGCAACATGCAAATGCATGTTGATGGCCCTATTAGGTATTCCCGCGCGATTCAGTAAGTAAAATGTGCAGCCAAGCCGCACATTTTACTTTAAGAAATTAGCGCCTACCCAAAGGTAGGCGCTAATTTCTGCCAGCACCGGGGAAGTGCACAGAAAAGCAGTAAAAACTGCTTTTCTGTGCACCCTCCGACCTAATATCATGGCGATATTAAGTCGGAGGTCCCAAAGGTTAAAAAAAGTAAAAAAAAAAAGAAAAAAAATTTGAAGTAGGCCCACGGCTCGCGGGTTGAAAACCGGATGCTCAATTTTGCTGGCGTCCGGTTTCCGAACCTGTGGCTGTCCACAGAATTTACAGCATATTGATGTAACAGCATATTGATTAGTAGTATAAAGTTCACCCGCTCTCCAGCGGACTTTACTGTATCGGCCCGATTATTAGCAACAGGCAACCATTCGTGTTTCTCAACCAACAGGAACATTGAGCAAAGCCAAAAGAAGGAACATATCTAGCAAACCAAGGAATAGAGAAGCCACTTACAAGTTATCAATGAAGAGCAGGAATCATACTCTGCATAGCTTGCCCTAAAAAAGCTAACCACAAAATCCAACTCTGGCAGCCAAGGGAAGGAAATTATCAGGTAAGTAGTAATTTCTCCTTCCTTAGCATTCGAGTACGTCAATCCTAAAAGAGGGATATACAAGAGTTAATCCCGAAAAGGGCAGGAGGCTGCCAGCGGCCCAGTCAAAGCTACCCACGCAAAAGCAGCGTCTTCCCTAGCTCTAACATCCAAGTGGTAATGCTTGGAGAATATGATCGAGGGGTTAAAAGGGCACTGGCCACCACAGCTTAGTGTGATATATAGATCCCAAATCCCCTTACTTGGAAAGTCCCAAGATGGATTACTAAGGGCCAGACCACTAGGACTTATTCTTAACTTCACCTACTATAATCCAACACTATACCTGGCTTTACAACAACTATCAATTGTGTACTATTTCTTGTCACCTTTACCTTCCAGGTCCTGTTTTAATTAAGGCGGCGATGCCATATTGCACATCTATACTACTAATCAATATGCTGTTACATCAATATGCTGTAAATTCTGTGGGCACTACAATAGCACGTGGACAACATCAACTAGGAAACAATAGCAAAACATGTTTGAGGGACAGGGTTGGGGGGTGGGGAGGGGGGAGATAAGGGGGGAGGGTGAAAAAATCATGGGGTAATGTTCAAATGTTATAATTGTTACTGCTCTAGATCTCGTTAATGTTTAAAATTGGTGCCAAGAACGGTCCCAAAAGTGTTAAATCTTATCAACAGATTCAAAACTGGTTGTAAATATTCAGTACATATGTACCGCATAATGTTTACTCATATAACCTTCAATGTTGTAATGCTGTAAAACCCCAATAAAAAATGATAAACAAAAACAAACAAAAAAGGGCACTCAGGGAAAATAAGGTCATTGTGGAAAGATTAAATGATTTCTTTGCTTCAGTATTTACTGAAGAAGATGTTGGGTAGATACCCGTTCCAGAGACGGTTTTCAAGGGTAATGTTTCAGATGAACTGAACCAAATCACGGTGAACCTGGAAGATGTGGTAGACTAGATTGACAAACTGAAGAGTAGTAAATCACCTGGACCGGATGGTATACACCCCAAGACTCTGAAAGAACTAAAAAATGAAATTTCAGACCTATTTCAATTCATTTGTAACCTACCATTATAATCATCCATTGTACCTGAAGATTGGAAGATGGCCAATGTAACCCCAATATTTAAAAAGGGATCCAGGGGTGATCTGGGAAACTATAGACCGGAGAGCTTGACTTCAAGTTTCCAGGAAAAATCATGGAAACTGTTACAAAGAATAAAATCACAAAACATTTAGATAGACATGGTTTAATGGGATATAGCTAGTATGGATTTACCCAAGGGAAGTCTTGCCTCACAGATCTCCTACATTTTTTTGAAGGGGTGAATAAATATGTAGACAAAAGTGAACTGGTAGATGTGGGGGTATTTAGATTTTCAGAAGGCATTCGACAAAGTCCTGCATGAGAGGCTTCTGAAAAAACTAAAAAGTCATGGGATGGACCTGAGCGGTTGCAGCTGAAGGAGCTCCTGTTATTTTTCTTCATTACACGTTACCTACATGCCTCACACGAAACGGAAAGCTCGGGTGAGGGGTGGAAAGGGTTCCTCCACCCCTCTGGAACCATCTCAGCCCAGGATTGGGAGTTTTTTCGCTGCCGTTCCCCCACTGACGCCGGGAGAGCGGGTCACTGGGGAGCAAACTCTGGAGCGGGAGCTAGTCTCCCCGACCGAAACATCACTAAGCCCCAGCTCACCTAAAAGGCCTGAACCACCAGGACGCGAGGAGGAATTGAGATTGCTGAGCGTTGTGAGCCCAACGGAGTTAATCCAGAGAGAGCTTGGAATGCCAGAGCAAAGTGGAATTCTCGAAGGACTTACCATGCAGGAGCAAGAAGACAAGGTAGAGCCTGAAGGAGCAGTGGGGGGAAACGGGCTGGACCTTTAGCTAGGTCAAAATCTGCGGGCCTTGGAAATGGCGACGGCCTAGCAACGGGCACGGGTAAAGAAGTGAGCCAAGACCCCTTAAGGCAATTGCTACCTGATGCAGAGATATCACTATTAACTATCTGGAAAGCTCTCCAATCGTTGGAAAAAGCAATATTGGGTGTAACAAAAGAGGTCATTGAAGTTAAACAGCAAGTGAGAAATAACGCTACTGAGATTACAATACAAAGTAATAAAATTGAAAAAATTGAAAAACGAATTGCTGAAGTTGAGAAAGTACAGTCTGCAATGGTACTAACTGATAGTGAAGTAAACAACAGGCTTGAAAAAATCGAAAATACATTAAGAGCACACAACTTAAGATTCTTGAACTTTCCTGTTTTAAGAAATATTTCCCCAACTGATTTATTTTAAGTTGTATGTCTCTCAAACATTAAAAGTTCCGGAAGAACTTAAGCCAGTTGTTTCAAAGACCTACTACTTATATACCACTGAAGAAAATCAACAAGCTGCAGCAGATCAGGATATACCAGATTTAACATCATTGTTGGATTCTTCACAAGAAATGACAGTAACTTATCGTAGACCTCTTTTGGTTACATTTACTTTTCTGATGGACAAGAATAACATCTTTAAGCAATACTTTAGGAATAAGCAAGCTTTATTCTTTGGACAAAAAGTCTGGTGTTATCAAGATCTAGTGAAGCAGACACAAGCAAGGAGGAAGACCTTCCTAAATTTAAGGGAGGAAGCAGTGCAGAAGGGAGCAACTTTTAAGCTTCAATTTCCATGCAAATGCTGCCTCTTGTATCAGGGACACTGCTATGTATTTTTTGATCCAGCTCAATTAAGAGCGTTTTTGGACTCACATTCTATTCCTACTTGGGCCTGTTGTTGGTGTGAGAAGTAATTGGGGGAGGTACCAATCAGGTTGCTAGATGTTACTACTTATCTCTTACTTGTTGTAAACGCTCCAATTATAAGCTCTCCTCGTATTTCTTCTATTTGACTATAATATAGAAGTTAAATTGCTTATAATTAAGGCCTTATAGATTTTCTTTATTTCTGTATTATGGGAAATTTCATTGACAAGTGGATGCTTGTAAATTGTGAAAATGCATAAATTAAAAAAAAAAAAGTCATAGGATATGAGACGATGTACTTTTGTGGATTGCAAGCTAGTTAAAAGACAGGAAACAGAGAATAGGATTAAATGGTCAGTTTTCCCAGTGAAAAGTATAAACAGTGGAGTGCCTTAGGAATCTGTACTTGGACCGGTGCTTTTTAATATATTTATCAATGATCTGGAAAGGGGTATGACAAGTGAGGTGGTCGAATTTGCGGATGACACAAAATTATGCAGAGTAGTTAAATCTCAAGCGGATTGTGATAAATTGCAGAAGGACCTTGCGAGACTGGAAGACTGGGCTTCCAAATGTAGATGAAATTTAACATGGACAAGTGCAAAGTGATGCATATAGACAGGGAAAAATAACCCTTGCTGTAGTTACAAAATGTTAGGTTCTATCTTAGGAGTTACCACCCAGGAAAAAGATCTAGGTGTCATAGTGAATAATACATTGAAATTGTCAGCTTAGTGTGCTGTGGTGATCAAAAAAGCAAACAGAATGTTAGGAATTATTAGGAAGGGAATGGCAAATAAAACAACAGATATCATAATGCCTTTGTATCGCTCCATGTTGAGACCGCATCTTGAATACTGTGTGCAATTCTGGTTGCCGCATTTCAAAACAGATACAGTTGCGCTGGAGAAAGTACAGAGAAGGGTGACCAAAATGATAAGGGGCATGGAACAGCTGCCCTGTGAGGAAAAGCTAAGGAAGTTAGGGCTGATCAGTTTGGAGAAGAGACGACTGAGGAAGATATTATAGAGGTCTACAAAATCATGAAAGGACTTGAACAAGTTAATATAAATTGGTTATTTACGCTCTCAGATAATAGAAGGATTAGGGGGCATTCCATGAATTAGCAAGTAGCTCATTTAAAACAAATCGAAGAAAATTCTTTTTCACTCAGCTCATAATTAAGCTCTGGAATTTATTGCCAGATGATGTGGTTAGTGCAGTTAGTGTAACTGGGTTTAAAAAAGGTTTGGATAAGTTCCTAGAAGAAACATCCATAAACTATATTAATTAATAAGCAATAGTATCTTGAGATTTATTTAATGTTTGGGTACTTGCCAGGTATTTGTGAGTTGTATTGGCCACTGCTGGAAACAGGATGCTGGGCTTGATGGACCCTTAATCTGAACCAGTATGGCATATCTTATGTTCTTATGTACAAAGATGACCATGTCGCCACTCAGCAAATTTCAGCAGGTGAGAACAAATGAAGCTCCACCCATGATACCGTCTGAGCCCTCGTGTAATGCAGTCTCATCTGCTTCGATAAGGCAAACTCAGCAGCCACATAGGCTTCCGTAATGATCTCCTTAACCCAGCGGGCAATCATTGCCTGCGTTGCTGATGCTCCCTTCTTACCTCCACCATGGAGCACAAACAGGCGATCAGACTTCCGAACAGTCTTAATCATCTCCAAAGTCTTCTCTTTGGCTTATGTCATCCACAGAGGCTTGATGTCACACTAACATGCATGATGACAGGCTTGTGAGGATGATGTTGATTGCTAACAAAGGTCAGAAAGACATATTAGAGCACCAGCACGAGGTAGACGGTTAGAATTAAACAGAGTGATGAGCCGCTGGGTCGCACTTTGCCCACCCCTCTTCTAAATCCTTTTCCAGGGTCTCTTTTCCATTGCTTCTTTCCCCTCTTTCTTTTTCCCTTCCTTCCCTATATCTGTTTGTTCCATTTCTCTCCATTGCCTTCCCATCCACTCACAGCTAGATTTCAGCCCTCATTTCTCACCCTCCAGTTTTTAGTCTCTCTCTTTTCACCTCTCATCTACCTACCAGCTTTCAATCTCACCCATTCACCAGATGTCTCCCCCCTCTTCTGTCTCTCACTCCTTCCCCAGCTCCCCATTCCCGTTATGACTCACTCACTTCCTAGTCTCCATTTTCACCCTTTATTCACCCCATTCCCAAACCTCTGACTCTCATCCCTCATGAGCCCGAGTATCACTCTGCCTCTCTTAGTATGCAGCCCCTTTCATCTGTTTCTTACCACCTATCCAGCTTCCCATTCCCCCTTTCACCTCCTCTCTAGCCCCATTTCCACACTCTCTCACCCCCATCACACATCAGGAACATGAAGAACATGGAACGGAGATCCATCAAGGCACAGGAAGACCACGGAGGACCTGGACCGAAAGGAAGACCACAGACGCTGTGAAGACCATCGAAGGGACTGAAACAGGGCCCTTTTATAGGGCTGGTCCAGGCAACACAGTGGTGACATCCCGCCCCTGGCCCTTTAAGAGAGCAGGATAGGTGCGCGCCCACGCCTATGAAGGAGCCCAGGAAGCAGGAGCCTGCGGCGACATCCATGCCACGTGGGAGGCCAGACAGGCAGCAGCCTCGGCGGCCGGACCCCTTGCCACGAAGAGGAAACAGGCAGCGGCAGTGACGGCTTCCTGCTGCTCAAGCAAGCAAGCCCCGACGGCAGCTCCAGCCACGACAAGCAGGAGCGGCAGCAGTCTGGGCAGCAGCTCTAGGCTACGGAAGATGAAGCAATGGCGTCAGCGGTGCCTGCCGCTTGAGGTAAGGGATTGCCTGCTGCTACTGAAAAAGGCGTAGCTAAAATCTGCATTAAGCTGTGCAATAGGGCTTTGTAAAACAGTGAGCCCATCCCTAACTCCTCCTCTTTTTCTGATTTGCATCGCACCATTGATTATGGTGCTATCGCATGCGTTAAAGGCGTTTTCGCATGCATTAAGGGGTCTTCGCATGCGTTAAAGGTGCTTAACACATGCGAAAATGCCATAACGCTATTTGATAAATGACCCTGTATGTGGGCAGTTTAACATACATATGTTATGCAAATTTTCAAAGAGAAACTACATGCTATAGACAAGTATGCATGTCTTTCCTGGAATTTGGGCTGCTCACCGGTAGAGAATGTTTTAGAAGAACCACTGGAAACCAGAGAGGAGCTGATGTCACTCAAGACAAAGCTTGCTAGGAGATGCAAATTTTAAGAGAATCTGGCCTAGGGAGCCAGGTAGAAGTAATTAGGACCTTGAGTAAGGCATGGAGAAAAATCAGACCTCTGGAAAAGAAAAAGTAAGAGAGAAACAGGGACTGAGACTCCAAAAGGAAGACAGAACTCAGATTCCAGACCAGATAGCCCAAGAGCCAAAAGGCTGACAGAGAGTATGCCTTTAAGAAGGCAAGGCAGCCAGCTACTAAGGGTTTTAAGCAGTTCACTGGTACACAGAAAAGGGCGAACTTTTATTGGCTGATATTTAATTCCTTATATGAACACCTGCAGGCTTGGATGTGCAAATAGGCATTGTAGGTCTTTGCCTAGGATGGCAAAAATCTGGGGACATCAGACCTTCCAGCTAAACTGAATCTCACCCAATAGAAAACACACCTCTGCTTCCTTCTCCAGCCCCTTCCCTTCCAAGCAGCATGTAATGAACAGAAGGGTGTGGCATGGTTGACACAGCCTAGTAGGCAAACCCACTAAGCCCACACCGACATCTGGCAAACACCCCCTTACTAGGACTGGAGCTGGAGCTTCACCTATATCATTCCTGTTCCCCACAGGTTGATCCCTTGGGTTCTGGGGGCCAGCAGGGCTTAGGTGAGTGTCACTAAAGGAGCGTCCAGAGAGAATCCGGGTATGGGCAGTGGTCAGGGCCAGCTGCAAGAATACAGGATCCAGATACAAGCCACAGTCTGCCTAGGGAAGAAGAGAGGACCAGTCGTCCTGATGTTCATTAATGTATACTCTCAGGAATCCTTTAAGAACCTGATTAATTCTCTTTGTCTGGCCATTCCTCTGCAGGTGGCATGTGGACATAAGTTCAAGATCCCAATCTTCTTGCATAGACTTTTCCAAAAGCATGCTGTGAACTGCACTCCTCTATCACAGAGAAGATGTTTTGCTAGCCCATGCAACTGGAAGATATATTGCAAAAAGAGACAGGCTAATTCTGGTTCAGATGGAAGGCCGAGAAGAGGTGTGAAGTGAGCCATTTTGGAAAACAGTTCCACCACTACCTAGATGGTCATGCAGTCACTAGAGGGGAAAGATCAGTGACTAAATCAGTGGCAAGATGGGTCCAGGGTTTCTCGGGGGCTGGCAATGGCTATATCAACGCCGAATTGGAGCAAGCCACTACATAGCGCTATACATCATAAGAACATAAGAACATGCCATATTGGGTCAGACCAAGGGTCCATCAAGCCCAGCAGTCCAACAGTGGCCAATCCAGGCCATAAGAATCTGGCAAGTACCCAAAAACTAAGTCTATTCCATGTTACCGTTGCTAGTAATAGCAGTGGCTATTTTCTAAGTCAACTTAATTAATAGCAGGTAATGGACTTCTCCTCCAAGAACTTATCCAATCCTTTTTTAAACACAGCTATACTAATTGCACTAACCACATCCTCTGGCAACAAATTCCAGAGTTTAATTGTGCGTTGAGTAAAAAAGAACGTTCTCTGATTAGTTTTAAATGTGCCCCATGCTAACTTCATGGAGTGCCCCCTAGTCTTTCTATTATCCGAAAGAGTAAATAACCGATTCACATCTACCCGTTCTAGACCTCTCATGATTTTAAACACCTCTATCATATCCCCCCTCAGCCATCTCTTCTCCAAGCTGAAAAGTCCTAACCTCTTTAGTCTTTCCTCATAGGGGAGCTGTTCCATTCCCCTTATCATTTTGGTAGCCCTTCTCCATCTCAATTATATCTTTTTTGAGATGCGGCAACCAGAATTGTACACAGTATTCAAGGTGCGGTCTCACATTGGAGCGATACAGAGGCATTATGACATTTTCCATTTTATTCACCATTCCCTTTCTAATAATTCCCAACATTCTGTTTGCTTTTTTGACTGTCTTAAGCCATCACACTTCACTTAAGCCCACCAGTAATGGCGGA